>NW_024870678.1:25750833-26360000 GCF_019054845.1 Dipodomys spectabilis
AGCAGCTGTGATATAAGCTCATAACCAAAATAATAGGGAGGATTTCATGGAAATAACTTTTGGAAGTCCGTCTCCCAGCTTCACTGTGCTTCTTCCCAGCTTGCTTTGTTCCTTTAAATACCTACAGAATTTTGAAACTCCGATGCACGGTCTAGGGGTCAGCGAAAAAAAAATTTAGAGAAATGGAATTGCGAATTGAACTTTGAAAAATGGCAACTTAACAAGAAAAAAAGTGGGGTAAGTGTCTACTGCAAGAAAAAAATGGAAAAAAGTATATCATTTCAGTTTCCATGGAGAAGACATGTGGTCACAGTTTGACTGTCACCTCTGCTCAGGGTGCCACAGGCTTCTTGTGTGTTGACATGGTTGCCTTCCTCGCCGAAGGCGAGGGGTCCTATTTCTGTGCTCACAGGGTTGTTGACAGAATTAATTTCTATCCAATTACAGGACTGAGAATGCTGCTTTTCTCCGGCCCATCAGCTGGGACTCGTCGTTCTTAAAGGCTCCTTTTTCTTTGGCATATGGTCATCAGATTCTTTCCAACAGCAGAAGTCTGACTCTATCTAGCAGGCTATTTCTTCAAAGCCCATAAGGTGTATCTATTGCTCTGAGTTACAATCATCAGAACGACTGTCCCACGACCTTTGCAGTACAATGTAGTCTGAAGAATAGAACAGCATTAAATAAACTTCATCGGGTCACTAGCTAGGAGAAGGTCATGAGATCTACCCAGCATCAAGGGGCATTATACAAATGTGTGACTCTCTTTGAGGTTCAGAATCCTACCTGTCACAGAGCATCTGAGAATATTTTTGAAAGGTTTGAGCTCACACACTTTAATCTGGTGATGAGTACTTTATATAGATGCTAGTGTTGGGCTGGGAAGGTGGCTCAGTGGTAGAGAGCTTGCCTTGCATGCCTGAGGCTCTGGTTTCGATTCCTCAGCACCACATAAGCAAAAAGAAAAAAGCTGGAAGTGGCGCTGTGGCTCAAGCGGTAGAGTGCTAGCCTTTAACTGAAGAGCTGAGGGACAGAGTTCAAGCCCCACGACCGGACCCTCCAAAACATAAAATAAAATAAATGCTACTATAAATTCTGTCAAAAAGAGGAATGTTCTAGAACATTTAGTGCAGAAAAGGAGTTTATGCCATGATTTTACAATATTTTGGCACAGGATGTAGCCCATAGCATCCTGGTTAAGAAGCCTAATTTTGGTCTCAGTCCTTTATTCTCATATAAGTACAGTATCAGCTTATTTAGATGTCTCTATATTGTAATTTTTCCATTTATTTTGATTAATCCAATTAATTAATTGAAAAATTCCATTTCTTTGAGTACTCTACTCATTAATTAAATATAGGAACTCTATAGCATGATTAATACAGTGTTCAGTGTAAATTGATCACATTACAGTTTTCATATCGAGGTCCTATAGTACTTTACTTTCACTCAGGGGTTGTAGGCGACAGATTCATGTTGCTTGTACTAAATTAGTGCAACATAATGTAGATGAGAGGGGAGTGCTCAACAAATGGATGTAATTTGCAATGCAATTAATTATGAAGAGCCACATTTTAAAATACCACTTTATTATATGTTCTAGGGAATCTAACAAATGTAAAAAGTATTCTGGAAATAGAATGCTATTTTGGTAAATAAGAATTAGTACTCAGAGATTGACCAAGATTTAAGAATAACATCTACCACTTGGTGAAAATGAAAGATATATTTGAAATTAGTAGCTTTAAAGTCTTACCCATTATTAAGTTACATAAACTAATCACAAGATAAAGAAAACAGCTGTTTTCTAGTGGCTTATACTTCTAATTTTAGATATCCAAGTAACTGAGATTTGAAGGACTGAGGTTGCACATCAAATCTCAGTGGAAAAGTCTTTGAGACTTTTCATCAGCAAAAAGCCAATTTGGAAACATAGCTCAAACAGCAAAGCATCAGTTGTGAGCAAGAGAGATGACCAAAAATCCTAAAAAAAGGAAACAACAATATAACACTGAAACATTGGTTTTTAGTTTCCAGTCCAGTTCTTTTTCTCAAAGTCAATTTTTTTCTTTCCATTAAGATATGATTTTGAAAAAATTGCTAAACTCTTTAAAAGGAAGAACATAGAAACTAGACATACCATATCAAGCCTTAGCAAATATCTTGTTAATATTCTCAATCATCAATATTTTTGAATACTTATAAAACAAATCGTTTAAATAGGGATACAGGTGGACCCATTGCAACAATGAGATGTACATGTCGTTATGTCGAAAACAAACTTTACAACTTTCGTGCGGGGGTGGGGGGGATGAGGCGGAGGGGGGGGGCGGGGGTGGATGGGAAGGGATGGGAAGGGGAAACAAAGGAGAAGCCTACAATGCTTGATAAGAAACGTACTCATTATCTTGCCCATGTAATTGTAACCCCTCTGTACAGTATTTTCACAAAAAAAAAAACAAAAAACAAAAAAAAAACTTTACTCCTAACTGCTTTGATTGGGCCTGCTATTTTGAATATTGTTTATTAATTAAAGTCATGCTAAACCCCAAACCTCGCTTTCTTCAACAAACAAACTCCAAAAATATTCCTGTTCATTCTCCTTTTATGAAACAGAAATTATTAGAATATGTGTAATTAACTTTTTTTTTGTCGGTCATGGGGCTGAACCCTGGGCCTGGGCGCTGTCCCTCAGCTCTTCCGCTCAAAGCTAGAGCTCTACCACTTGAGCCACAGCACCACTTCTGTTTTTTCTGCTTATGTGGTGCTGAGGAATGGAACCCAGGGCCTCATCCATGCAAGGCAAGCACTCTACCACCTAGCCACCTTCCCAGCCCAACAAATTTTTTGTATAACCTAAAAACCATGCTGACTGCCTGTGATAGCAAGAACACACATTGCTTCATCAGAGCTCACCTCAAGCACAGGGATTTTCTCTTCGCTTCTGTGTAAGAAACCAACTTTATTCTTGCTTTATTATTCTTACATTTTAGATATTTTTATCATTTCTCTGTATTGATCAAGAACCTGCCTCTCAAGATCTATATTTTGTGTTATAAAATAGGAAATATAGTTTAGGGTCATTGAACTTGAGAGCTAGGTGCTTGGCAAACTATATCCTTTTTTTTTCTTTTTTTGTCAGTCGTGGGGCTTGAACCCTGGGCCTGGGCACTGTTCCTGAACTCTTCAGTTCAAGGCTAGTGCTCTGCCACTTGAGCCATAGAACTACTTCTGGTTTTCTGGTGGTTTATTGGAGACAAGAGTCTCAAGGACTTTCCTACCCAGGCTGGCTTTGATCTGTGATCCTCAGATCTTAACCTCCTGAGTAACTAGGATTATAGGCTTGAGCCACTGGTGTCCAGCACAAAGTCCATTCTTTGGCTGTATTATAGTTTGAAAGAATTATTAGACATTCACAACTTAGTTTTAGGGATAGCTAGGTGGAGTTTGTGGTCACTCAAGCCCTTCATTTATCAATTTTGAGTTAACCCCAAAGGCATGGCAAAAATTTTGTCATTTTCTAGCACATTAAAATTTTGACAAGCACTGTGCTTGTTTCAAAGAATATTAGACATAAGATTTTTAGACACAACCTATAATTGCATTTGGATTCTAGTAAGGAAAGTTGTAGTTTCTATATTTTAAAGAATGAACAGAAAACACATCAGAAATATATGTGAGACAGTATATTGGAAATACAACTACCAACATCGTTAAGCATCGAGAAAGAAACACAGTAAAATAAATGCAAGAGACAGGAGAGTATTCCCAGGACTACTTTACACAGAGGAATAGTGAAATATGTGTTGAATAAGATGTTGTTTAAACTTATAGTATAGCAACATGAAATTGCTAGAAATTTGAAAATCTACAGGAAGAATATGCTGACTCAAATAATAGGGCAATCAGAAGGAATTTGTGTTGTCTAAATTGCAGGAACTCTCTTCTATAAAATACAGAAAACTGTTAGGCCATGTAATTTTCCTTAACACACAATTTCTATCAATGACAACTAGAATCTATTGTTACTTAAAAAGTAAATGAATAATTTAGATGATTATTCTTGGTTATTCTGAGATCTCAGAGTATTATACCCATTTTAACTACTGTTATTTGTCTCCACTGATGGGATATTAAACTGGATGAATGCCTTTTACATAAATATGAAATTCTTTCATTTAAGTCAATTGCTTGAAAATATTGGGGTCTTATTAAGATTTGTTGATTTTTTTTTCTAGGTCCATGATATTGAACTCTTAGGGTCAGAAATTATTTAGCTGAACCTAGAGTTTCAATCAAAATACCAGACAGACATTAAGTAAATTTGAACTTCATTTTTTAAAACAGTATTTCTTGCTATTGTTTGTAACATATTTATAAGATGACTTCTTTGTTTGCTTTGTATGTCCCTCCCCTCACGGTATAATCCCTGTTTTCATTGTATTTGGTGTTGGTATAATTTGTGGAGGGGAAGGGAAAAAGCAAATTGTTTAACTAGGGTACAGGTGGACCCATTGCAACAATGAGATGTACAAGACGTTATGTAGAAAAACGAACTTTACAGTTTTGGTGAGGGGAGATAGGAAGGGATGGTAAGGGGAAACAAAGGAGGAGGTAACAATGCTTGATAGGAAATGTACTCATTACCTTGCTTATGTAATTATACCCCTCTGCATGGTATTTTCACAATAAAAACTTATTAGTAATAAAATAAAATAAAAAGGGTAAAGGCTTAGTATAACCAAGCATGTGGCATACTTCTGCTAAATTTTTTCAATGACTTTACATCAATAGAAATAAATCATTGCTACAATTTTATTACAAAGGCCTGCATGGTAAAAGGAAATTGTGTATTCATGACCTGTTATAATTTTATTTGATAATGTTATGATGGGTAAAGTATAGCTACTGTGGAGACTATGGCCAAATAAGATTTTTTTCCTCCATAAATTTCAATTTTGTGTATTCAAGAGTTAAATTTTAAATTGAATTACTTTCAATGACGTTTAGATCATTCCTGCAGGGTGGAATTAGATTAAAATAATCAGAAAGTACAGGAAAGTTTACTGAAGTAGAAGGAAAAGCATGACACATTACTTATTTAATTGTGGTCATTATAATTTCCCACTGGCAAGCATAGCAAGATATCTGTGTTAATTTTCTAGGGCCCCCCAAAAATCTACACAAAGTAGTTTAAACATTTTCTCTCTCAGACTAGTGGAGGCTACAAGCCCCAGATTACAGTGTCAGCAGGATTGTCTCCTCCTGAGAGTTGATGGGGGGAATTGGCTTTTTCCTGGCTTTCTGGAAGATGTCGGCATTCCTAGGCTGGCTGGAGCATCACCCTGGTGTCTCTAGTCCTCTTTACATTGTTTCTCTCAATGGGCTGGTCTGGGTACAAATTTACATTTATCTATGGTCATCAGTCACTCTGAATGTCCACCCTGGATCAATCCGAACACACAGTTTAACTAATTTCATCTGCGATGGCCCTATTTTCAAGCAAAGTCACCGTTTAAGGGTTAGGATTTTAATATATTAATTTTGAGTGAGGAACACCCTTGGTTACATGTCTAAAAATAAGAGCATTCACCTACATGATTTCAATATAGTGGTCACAGTAAAAAATTATTGACATATTTGCATTTTCCCATCTTTCTTAGTGATATGTTTTATGTACTTTTCCAAAGGTTTGCCTCTATGTTATATGTAATTGATGAGCAATTTGAGCCTCCTTTAGCTTAGTATATTTTCACTTTTCCCATTGTTATTGTCTATGACATTGACACTAGAAACAAAATTAAAGCTGGGCAAAGATGGCTCATGCCTGTAAGCCTAACTACTCAGGAAAATGAGATCTGAGGATCACAGTTCAAATCCGGCTTAGGCCTTGTGGCTCTGATCTCCAATTAACCACCCAAAAGAGCCAAAAGTGGAGCTGTAGTTCAAGGGGAGAGTGCTAGCACTGAGAAAACAAAAACAAAATCTCAAAGACAGCACCTAGACCCTGAGTTCAAACCCTGGGTCCAGAACCAAAACAAACAAAGAATTCAACCAATTGTTCTAGGGATCTGTTTGCGTAGTTTTATATACATACCTACTTCAACATATATATATACCTATATATATAAATACATATATATATATACATGTATATCTGTCTACATTTAGATGTGTGTATATATATTATTTTTCTAAGAGATTCATACTTGGAGATATGGAATATCAATGTGTTCCATTTTGATAGCATTATTACATTATTATTATTATTATTAGTAGTAGTAGTAGTAGTAGTAGCTTACTGTGGCCATGAAATAAATTACCAAAGTTGAGTCGCTTTAAAAATGTTACACTTTTCTGATATCCCAGTTCCTAATGATCTGATGTCTGGCACATTTGAGCTGTGCTGTGCACTGATCTCACACCGTTGAATTTATGGCATTCCAGTTGGGGGTTTGATTAGGGAAAGAGTTACCTCAAAGCCCTCCCACTTGGTGGAAGAGTCAGTTTTTATCAGCCTAAGACGTTGCTCTCCCTCTATCCTCTTTCCCTCCCTCCTTCTCTGTGTCCATTCCCTCTCCTTCCTTCTCCCTGTATTTCTTTTTCTCTACCTTTGTCCTTTTCTTCCTTTTCTTTCTTTAAACATTTTTCTTTTCCTGAATAATGCAGTCAAACAGCAAAAGCCACAACAAAAACCTACTAACCGGTACCCAAAAAGTTTGTGCACAATATAGGACTAGGAAAATAAGCATAGAAGTATCCTGGCACAAAATGGCTGAGCCTGAGTGTGGGAAAATGTGTGAAAGTATGACAGTGACACCAGGATGCTAGTGAGGCCCATCAATGGCCAGCAGAGTAAACAGGACTTCCTCATGGAGAGCGTGGTGATGCCAATCAAAGGTTAATGACCGACAACAGTCCAGCTAATATGTTAATGCCATAAGGATTATGGTGGTGAGATTTTTGTCTGTTAGAGTAGGCAATTATAGGTATGAAATTGGAGAAATTTTGAACAAAAATCTGTGATACTAGTTTGGAATCAGAGTGAGCAGCATGAATTCAAATTTTGAGCAACTACAGACAAATAAAGTTTAAATTCAGATTTTTTTCCATCATAGAAAGCTTTGATTGAAGTATTTGAAACATTTTTAAAGAGACTCACATTCAATATGCATGTAAAGATCAATGAATGAGGCATAGATTAAGAACTGTCATAAAAAAAACCTAGTATTAAAATACTCCCATGTTAGAGAATGAAGTTAGTATTCAGGAGAGGAAAGCCTCTAAAACTGATCTACAACACGATGAGAGAGGCAGAGTGATGGGTTCAAACGTGACTTTAGATCATTCAGATGTAAAATTCCAGGCAAGGCAGCCAATCACCATGCTTCAGGTTCATATCAATCAAATGTAGACAATACTAATAAAAGTAATAATAAGGTGGCTTTGGGGATTAAGTGAGGTACCACACTCAAAGTTCCCAGAATAGTGTCAGATGTACAGGGAAATGTCATATAAATAACCATATTTTCACTTAAAACAATTGGATTTAGAAATACTTAGCCGGGGAAAAATGAATTGGTGCAGAAGAGAGACATAAATCACACTAAAAGATGATACAAGACAGATGAAGTTCATGGCCTATTGCAAAGACTTATTAGAAAGACATTGGAAGGTATACATAGACAGAAAGAAAGTCATGGCTTAATAATTGAGCTGTTAAATGGTCCAATTGGTAACAATTTTTCTTGGTTTAAAGAAAGTATCATGCCCATATTTTTTTAGGTAGTCTATAAACAGAGCATCCCCCCTGATCATATCAAATATGTGCACATTAATTTTTTCTCTGTCATTTTTATCTTTGAGATGAATACTTTCCTTTAAAATATACTCTTTAAATTACATTTATACAGTCGTTATTTTAGCCTTATAGTTACTTGAACTCATATTTTATGTATTTTGTGGTGTGCATAATTGAGTTATTCTACTTGCTTTTTTTTTCTTTTCTTCTATTCCTAGAATTAAATATATTATTGAAAGAAAGTTAGGCAAAGGAGGCACATGTCTGTAAATCCAGCCCTCGGGATCATTGTAAATCAGAAGCCAAATAAAAACATATTTACTGCATAGAATAAGTTGAAGATGATACTTTTTTGCCCATCTTATTTATATACTTTTTTATTAATGTTTTTTTATTGTGAAAATACCGTACAGAGGGGTTACAACTACATGAGCAAGGAAATGAGTACATTTCTTATCAAACATTGTTGCCTCCCCTTCCCATCCCTGTCCTCCCATCTCCCCCCGCAAGCCAGCCCCTGCCAAAGTTGTAACGTTCATTTTCTGACATAACGTCTTGTACATCTCATTGTTGCAATGGGTCCACCTGTATCCCTATTTAAACAATTTGTTTTGCCCCTTCCCCTCCACAAATTATACCAACATCAAATACAGTGAAAACAAGGGTTATAATGTGGGGGAGGGACATAGAAAGCAACAAAGAAATCATCTTATAAATATGTTAGAAACAATAGCAAGAAAGAAAAACAATTTGAGTCCTTATCTTGGGGTTCATTTCGCCTAACATCAACTTATCTGACCATTTCTGCTTGTCTCAGATACTCTTTTCTCTCCCATGTTCTCCATAGTTCATGTATTTTGTTGCTTATAAGTTTAAAGAAGTGTGTATTAAGCTAGTCCTTACATGTAGTTCATGTTCTTGGTGGCCTTAGCATTTCTATTTATTTCATTCATAATTCTTGTTTTATTTAAGTTGTTTTCTTATTGATATATTAATTTTGGTACAAAGAGGCTTCTTGATCAATGTCACCCCTTCCATCATTCTCCTCTATTGCCCCTCCCATCCCTACCTTCAAGTTACGTGGTTCAGTTTTTGTAGTGTGTATTTGTTATGTTTAAATAACGTTACCTTTTGTGAAAATGATTTTAGAATGTATCTGTACATCTATTTTCTTTTTATTTGTTTTGAGTATTTACTTTTTGAAACATTGCTAAAATTATTGAAATTTGCAAATTTTAAAATAGTATTGTAAAACAGGAAAATGCTTAATTGGATTTTATTAATTTAATTTGGTACTGTTTGTGCAGTATTTGCTTCAAGTTTTTATTACCTTTTCTTTATAATGGTACTGTGTTCTCACACTGAAAACAAAGATATCTTTAATTTGCTAATTTGTCTCCTCATTTTTTATTTATAAAGCCATTTAAAGGCATTAAAACTTATTATAGGAAAGCATGACATATTAATTATATTTCCATTTTTTTCTCCAAGTCTTTTTTTCCTTTCCTTTTTTTGTAGTGGAAGTTGATTTTTCAATTTTCTAAGTTTGAATACTTAAACTACCTTTATCAGTAATACATTATGGCCAGAAACTATGTTTGTATCATTTAAATGCCAAATGTTAATAGTTCAATTTGACATCTCCTTAAGATGGTCATAATTTTTATTGCTAAAATCAGATACTTTTAATGTGCATGTTATTAATCATTTTATTATATCTTTGCTTTGTTTAACTCCTTAATGTGTGAAAAATGATTTACCAAGGTTTTCTTCTAGAAGTCAATTTCTGTCTCCTTCAATTCTTACTTTTTTCTGTCATGAATTTTGCTGCTATATTTCTAATGCCTACCTGAGACACACATGTTATCTGATAAGTAATAAAAAGGATTTGTAAAATAATACTATAAAAATGGTAGTAATAATGTCATGATAAGAATAGTGGAAGCATTAGGAAATTCATCATTTATGTGTACAGTGAGATGATGGAGAAAACATGCAAAAGGCAGGTACAGGACTGAAAGGGAAGACAGGGCGGCCAGAGAAGCACGTGAGATATTATAATTGACAGTGATAGCAAGTGATCTCCTTGACATGTATTCTAATGTGCCCAACTTGTAACCAGTGAAAGAAAAATGCTATTCTCTTCATTACCTATAATTTTACTTTATATTTTCCATTAAATTTATATTGCAAATAGGATCTAAAAGAGAACAAGGAAGGAATATTAACTACTTTCAATATCTAGGAAATATAATAATAGATTACTTGGAGTGGATTCTAGTTGTTACTTTTCTATATTTTGTGTGCATATACTGATTTAGTTGAGAACAATATGATTATAGAGATTTTACATGTGAACTTACTTTTGCTTCAGCCTACAATATGGTATTTCTCCCATGTCATTAAAATGGTCTTACATGTCATTGTATATATGGTCCTCAAAACTCCTCATAGTTCTTGCTTACAAGAAATACCTTTTCCCTCATTAAGGCATGCTTGTCCAATTTTCGGATACTCCCTCTCTGATTATGATCATTTTGTGTAATCTAGCATACCAATGATAACTCAGTAAATGCCAAGTTCTACGTTAACAAATTTCATGAAAACTTCTCCCTGCATAATGTGTAATAATTACAGCATTCTCACCTGTTACTGTTATGAATCAAACTGAGAAACAATGTAGCCTGAACACAGGCATTCCTTTCAATGCAAGGATATTTAAAGAGGTGGTGTTTTGGAACCATGATTAGACGATTTTGTCACCTTAATTTTGCATTAGGAAGTTGTGTAATTGTGATCAATTCAAAACTTCACCATCCAATTTTCACACTATTTTACAAATATGCCAGGGCAGAATCCTGTGTATAGGAATATCAACGTTAAAATTATTTTGTGAATAATGTGCTGATACACATGCAAGTGGATAGGGAAAAATCCCATAAATACTCCCTTTATTCTTATGAAGAGCATGAATTAATTCATGTGATATACTTTTTCCTAAAATATCCTTCTACTGAAAAGTCATGCTGGTAAGTTACTATTTCAGTATATTCTGAGAAATGACCTCCGGAATCCTTTCATTTTCTTCTCTTCTGTTTCATTCTTGCTCTGTTTTCCAACCATGATTTTCTTTTTTTAAGTTGGCATTCTCTACAAACCAGTGTTGTTACCTTTGGTTATGATTTTATATTTTAACCTTATTTCCTCCTTGACATTTACCTTTCCGTCCGTGATCTGTTTTTCCCTAGCAGCATGACCTTCTTCTCCTTCAGTGCCTACATAATAATAAGATCAGAAGGACAGCTGTGAGGTGCTCACAGGCTGGTCTCCCCTACCGCAGTTGGCTCTGCAAGGTTAGAACTATTATTATCTTACATTTACCTTCCTTGGAGTTGTGCCTGTGAAACAAGTAATAAATGCTTTCTACACCCTCATATTTCCCCTTTAACTTCCTCCATTCTTTTTTTTTGTAGAATTAATGGCCAGAAAAACAAATATTGCTTCGACAGCAAGTTCCAAGTATTATGCACAGACATGCTTTTGTATATAACAATCATTCTTTAGCTAGCTAGCTTTAAAGAATGGTTAGTAGAGGAAATCACATAGATGTAAAACATATGGAGAAGTTAAATATTTTGTGTTTCTGCTTTCTTGCTTGCTGTAAGGAATGTCAGAGAAAGAAAAAGTCTTAAGAGATTTTTGTCCTTGCAGTTTGAACATTACAACGGCAGAGTTGGGGAGGACTCGAAATAATTTATACTCAGATTAAAATATTAATTTTGCTTCACCTGAAAAATTTCTGAAACTACACTTGCTTCCCTTCAGAAAAATAGTTAACTATTGATCAGTTGGACAGGATTAGCTGTTTGACAAGTATACCTTGCTTCTCACAGAATTACATGTTTATACTTTAGAATATTGGATTTCCAGCCAAGAGATATTGAAAGTTCTAACTTCCTCTGATACTAAGTAGGACAATGTGTGGGCAGCTTTGTTAGTCATCAGAATTATCTCAACAGAATTATCAATCTGTGGCAATGAGTAATATCCCTTAACATTTTCCAAAACTTGTGTGTACATGAATCACCTTACATTCTCTTATGTAATTTTTAGAAAAATAGGTGGGGGATATAAAAAACACGAAGCTATTTAGATATATGTTAATTCTGTACAATAAATGACACAATAATTTCAACTTAGAAAAGATGGTAGTTTGAGGAGCTTGTAGGTCTCAGAGTTTCAACAGCTTTGCATTCAACAGTAATTATTGAGGTCAGGCTGAGTAAGATGATTAGCCCACAGGTAACAAGGAGTGTATTTTTTGTTTTTGTTTTTGTTTAATGTTTTATAGAGCCAACCACATTAAAATAATAAGCTTATGAATTATTTTTGTTACAGGGTGTTTAATACTTAACAGTTAAGTTTTTCTTAAAGCCACATGATTTAGGTTCATTTATAAGATCTCACAAAATTCTTAAAGGAAGATAGAAATTTATGTTTCTTTGGAATACTTTTCTTTGGTTCTTCGAGCCAAATACATTGGATTTTTAAAATGCTTTTTATCTCTGCTTTCAAATAGCATGACTTTTTTGCCTCTTACCCTTGGGCTTCCTTGACTTATTTTGGATATATGTGTTTACAACTTTTTATTTAATCAAGTGTGAAAATTTTAGCCAATAATCCTTGAGAAATCTTTTTAAAATTTCCTTTGCCCTCATAAACTATATAAAACATAGTCTCTAAAGGTTAGTTTGCTGTTTGCATAAGCTTTCAGTTGTGAAGTTTTCTACTCTTCTTATTTCATTCTAAATGACTTCCCACACACTACTTCCTTTTATATTTATTTATTTATTTTTTGTACTGTAGTTTGAACTTGTGGCCTTGTGATCAGTCCCTGTATTCAGTTTAGTTCAGAAGTGAAATTATAGTCTACTAATTTTTGGCAAAGGCATTAAAAATTAACAGTCAAATAATAGGTTTTTCCACAAATAAGTCTAGTATAACTTTTTATATATATATATATATATATTACATACACATGTACATCTATATATGTATATATGTAAAATTTTAACTTTGATGCTACCTCATACAATGCTTAATGTTAATTTGAAAGGTACCATAGAGTCCAAAGTAATTTGTAATTATGAATTTGTGTAATAATTATAAATAAATTTATGTAAGCTGCATTTACTTAGAGACATAATAAATCCCTAATAGGATCTCATCAAAATTAATTAATCTTCTCATTAAATATATAGTCAAATTATAGTGTAGGATAATACTTCACAAGATACTTGCTTCCAGAATATACAAAGAATACATGCAATTCAATAATTAAAGAAATATAAGCAACCAAGATTTTAAAGAACAAAAGCCTAAATAAGTATTTGTCAAAATTAAAAGATATATGATTGACCAATACACTTACACAATGTTGCACATTACCATTAATTTGAGAGAAATGGAAATTATAATCAGTCATTACATTATTGTCACCATTACAACAAGAAAATGTGTTACTATTGAGGTTAATATATGCCAACCACCTATAAATCCAAATTCTCTGTCAATCTGAAAAAATAGAACTATTAAGCATTATTCCTCTCTTTTTGTTGCAGGGGAGACAGTTATAGTAATTTAACCCATACTTGGGAAGATATCTGCTACATAGTCTGGGAGAACACACTCTGGACCCTTTGAAATTTATGGAAGCCAAATTAACTGCACTGAATTTTGTATTTCTTTCATATTTTCTTCTGTCATATCCTATACCATTTTCAATTCTTAATGTATAGCATGAATCATGGTACATTTGTAAAAGCAATGAATTAAGATTACATAAAGCTATTGGTTGAAAAATATAAATTACATTCTGAAAATTTGCAGGTGAAGAAGTAAAAATTCAGTATTAATTAGTAGAAATAAAATGATCACCTGAAGTTTGGAGGTTTGGATCAAGAGGTAGAATCATTGTCCAGTAAGAAGTAATCCTTCACGTTAGACTTGGTTAATAGCAAAAAGAAAGTAAATAAGAAAGTTTAAATGTTTACCTCATTAAATCATTTTTAATAGACTGTCTTATGTCTAAACATTTCATTATAGTTCTCAGGGTATTATGTTCATTATAAATGCTGAATATAAATAGAATATATGTTTGTGCATGTGTCTGTAAAAACACATACTCTAGTTTGCTAAATGTTTCATGATATGTTTACTTTTTCTTCACAAATCCATCTGGTAAATGACCATTACAAACATCTTTTAAGCCTCATCAAGCCAAGGAATGTGTTAGCACATGAAAGAAATTCATCAAATGCATACCAAATGAATTCCATGCTCTACAAATGTTTATATGTCTGGGAAATATGTATTACTTTTATCTTGAGGCATGGATTTACATGAATACAAGTTAAGCTTTTTGTTGTTTATTTCATTCAGTTTTGTGGTTTTTTTGTATGAGTATATTTATTACTGTGAATACATTCACTCTATGTTAACTCATGGTCTACAGTTGATGTAAGGCTAATTTACACTATTGCTAATTAATATCATAATTTTTATAAAATGTTTTAAGACAATATTATTCTGAATTATATATTTTATAAGGATTCCTTCCACATTCATGAATATGGTGAAATTCCTGGATAAACATATTTCCCACCACACATGACCTAAATGTTAAAAACCTATTCGCATAATATAAACTTTGGAACATTAAGTTACATTGCCAATGTTTTCCTATCAGAATTTCAAAAAGACAGAAATATATGACATTTACTGAATGGACAAAGAATTTTGTTTTGTTATTAGCAAAGAATATGTGACTCATATTTTGGTCTCTAGTTGTTATGTTCATATCTTGATGATAGTGTCATGCTTATATTGTGCATCTACACAGTCCCATTTGTTATTGATGGTGAAATGTACCTATTTTTTTCTGTGATGGAGCGAGGGTGGGGGGGGTGGGGGAGGGGAACATCAATGATGTTCTGTTCTTTTGTTAAAATGAGAGAATACACTTCACAAACTTTAAGTAAAGGATAAATGGAAAAGCTGTTTTATTTCACTGGATATGCTTAACTATTCATCATGAAAAGATTGATGATACCTGAATGGCAAATGCAATTTTAAAACAAAACACGGAGAAGGTATTCAAATTTCAAATGTAATCTTCAGAATTTTCTGGGATAGAAAGTGTTGATATTGAATGAAATCTACTCTTGGAAACAAATGTGATAGTTAGCATTGTTTTAGCTAGATCTCTGGATAATAGCCTTTTTCTGTATTCTCCCTCAGTGTAACAATACACTGTCAGACAAGAAAGTGTATCTCTGTGTTCAATCTTTTGATTTCACCTGAAATGAAGTTTCTCTGCTCCTCAATCAATATCTCTGTGTTGAGTTGATTACATGTTTGACGTCTGTAAAAGGATAAAAGAAGTCTGAGATATTGCTCTTGTGATAAGTGGGAATGTGCAGAAACAACTCAGGTTATAATACACAAGGTTGTTATTTTTTTTTCTTTCTTGTCTGACCATGCTAGGCACCGAACTGGTAGGGGGAATATGACTCTTGTTCTAAACTGTAATTAGTGAAAACTACTATTGAACTGAGAGGATCTGGTAAGGTCAGAAAGAAGTCACAGTCTGGGCTATCTGCTCAAGAAGAATACTAATCAACACACCCAAATAAACTAACTCATGAACTCACCCATCCAGAAAACTGTCAATCCTTTCTTGTGGTAGAAAATTATTCTGGTGTTATTGTTATTTGTATTTAGAGTAGAAAACAGAATTGATAGTGTTGAGCAAAATGGGTCACTATCATTTTCAGCTTAGTATTCTGTGTATAATACCGTAGATAGGATAATATACTCCTTGAGATAAAGTTAGAGTGCTTAGCTGGATGGTATCAAAACAACACCTATGCTGTAAACTGGAACTAACTAGTCGAGGAGCGTCTAGTGAGGGGAATTGGAAACTTGTAGAAAGCATACTCATTTTCCTTCTTATTCAGCAATGGCATGGTTACGTATGAAAGCATAATTAGCTAAGCATTTTACGAAAGCTGTTGAGTAGGATAAAATATCTCTCTTACTACTCTACCTTTTCTAGCTTCCAATTGTGTAATTGTTGACTAAAATGAAGCTAACTTATCTATAAAGACATTTCAGATTCACAGTTTGTGGTGTGAGAGAACATTTAAATTTTATTTCTAGCTGTATATTATTTTAGAGATTTTAGAGCTGAGTTTTAAATGTGTTTCGAGCAATTTTAGTTTCATGGTAAAACTGGAAGGCACAAAGATAGCTCATAAAATTCTGTCATTGAAAATTAAATTATATAGAAGTATTAATTGAGCAATATCAAATATGAAATATTTTACTTCAAAGATTTACTATTCTGTGTGCTTTTAACAAAGGATAGCCTATATAAATGCTCATGAATCTATATAAATAATAATAAAATCATAATTATTTGTGATTCACAAATTATGTCTATTAAACTTGTATTGAGGCATATTAATAAATGGCAAGTAAAATGCCTTGCTGTGAGCATAGTTATTATATCCCCAAACATTATGTTATCTTTGAATTGATAAGTGAAGTTAACATTGTCTTGATGCCCAAACCACAGACAATACCAAAAGAGAAAACTACAAATCATTATCTCATTAATACCTATACTCCTTAGCAGTATACATATATATATATATATATATATATAAATTCACAACCAAGTATGTTTAATTCTAGGGACACAGGATTATTTCTAATTCTAAAATCAGTCAAAACAATGTCATATTAACAAACTAAAAAGTAGCATACTCAGCACTGGGAAGGTTGCTCAGCAGTAGAGTTCTTGCCTTGCATGAATGAGGCCCCGGATTCAATTCCTCAGCACTGAATACACAGAACAGGTTGGAAGTGGTGTTGTAGCTCAAGTAGTAGAGTGCTCGCCTTGAGCTAAAGAGCTGAAGGAAAGTGCCCAGACCCAGAGTTCAGCCCATGATGGACAAAAAAAAAAAAAAAGGAGGACACATTCACCATCAAATCAATTGATGCAGTTACAGCATTGGAAATTGTAAGAAGAGGTAGGGGAGATGAAGTTCAATAATGGTGGGGTGACATGGGTCAAGATACATTTTATACTCGTATGGAAACTCCTTGTACGGCCAATACACACTAACAAAATATTTCATTTTATCCAATAATTTTCTGGTAGGTGATATTCCTTGCAATTTCAATATGACCTTGCACTTAAAAAATATACCAAAATAAATGAGCAAAAAAATATTCCAAATTTAGTATTTTGATTTTATGGTACAATTTTCTGCTGTCAATTTATCTTCAGAAGTTCTTTTAAATTAAGCATTCAAAGTCATGTATGAATTTAATTAAGTTGAACATGTTCTTACAATACTGATGAAATTAATCATTCTGATTGCTGTTTAAATAACCCTTTTGCCAAGATTCAAATTAAACATGTCTACACTTGAAAAATAGATACTCTAGATATTAAAACATATAATTTAGGACACAAAGTACAAATAGTTTTAATATTTTATTATTTTTATTCCTCATAAAGCACTAATTTAGACAGAATGTTATATAGTAGGAAAGTCACTGAGTAGGAATTCCTAAGTCCTGAATTCTAGTTTTAAGAATCGATTTCATGACCTTGAAAAGATGACTAGACCTTTCTAAACTTCAGATTGTGCAAATTTATAATGATAGAACTATTTTGATCCTTTTCAGTTTTATGAATATAAATACACCTTTTTGTCTGGATAGCTGTTGAATGCTTTCATTTTGTCTTCATAAAATAAACTTTACTGGTTATATAAAATGTGCCTAACCAAAGTTATTTATCTTGGAGATTTGTCTGAAGTATGTATCCTGCTGAGAATGACTGCAAGATTATGCTTTGCTTGTGTTTCTGCCAATAATGATTCAGAGACTTAGAGAAATTTTACCCTGGTTCATGAAAGATTTCAGGATCATAGAAAGCAATTCTTCCCTTCCTTTGGACCACATTCCATGTTATCTATGTGAGTGAGGAACAAACTATCCATACACATAAGTAGATTTCATACACAGCCTCTGTAGAGAGATGAAGAGATTATGGAAATGGCAATATTTAGATGAATGGAAGACATGTTATCACACATAATACATCCTACACATGGGAATGTTTACAGTTAAGTTGATACTCCAGGCCTGTGCTGGTAGTTGAAGCCTGTAACTAGTTTCTTAGAGCTTGAGAAATCATGGGTCAATGAGGCCAGCCCAGACAAAAATGCTCAACAGAACCAATCTCAACAAAGAAGTTGGGTGTGGTACTGAATGTTTGTTATTTCTGCTGTGGTGGTTGTCCAGCTAGTCTGGGAATAAAGAAAAGATAGGCTATGTTAGGAAAGTAAATAAAGGAAAGGAACAGAAAAGAACGGAGAGGAAAAGAAAGGGAAGAAAAGAAAAGAAACTGTAGGAAAAGAATGGAAAGAAGGAAAGGAATGGAAAGTAAAGGGAATGGAAGGAAGGGGAGGGGAAGGGAAAAGAGGGAATGGAAAAGAAAAGGAGGAGAGGGAAGGGAAGACAAAGGGTGGGGAGGGGTGGAGAGGGAAGAGAAGAGAGACAAGGAGAGGAAAAGGGGAGAGAAGGAAAGGGAAAGGGAAGGGAAGAGATCCTATCACTAAAAAAGAGCCAGAGCCCACAGGCTGAAGGTGTGGTTCAAGTTTATAGAGTACCTGCCTTGTAAGCATGAAGTTTGAGTTCAAGCAGCAATAATAACACAATAATAAGAATAAAAATGAAGATGATGCTGATGATGTTGAAAATACCTGTACTGTTCAATATAAAATTTCCACTAAAATAATTTTTAATAACAGCAATATAAATCACTATAAATGGCACTGCTCTAACCTCCTAGATTCCAGGAAACTCTTACAGGAAACCCAACAGGAAACCCCAATCAGACTAGTAAGAAGCCACCAAAACATTTAAAGATAGAGATTAGCTGTTGAAATTTGTGTCAGACACACACACACACACATACACACAAAATACCATAAAACTAAGGTCACACTATAGCAATGTTGGGTAGAAATTATCACATGCAATGAGCTTTTGCTGTTTTTACACCAACCACTACAAGAGCATGAGTTACAAATCAGAGTCTCAATCTCCGTGCTGGTGGCTTGTACCTAAAATCCTAGGTACTTGGAAGGCTGCTTCCAGACCAGCCCAGGAATACACACAAAGACTCCTCTGTCAGCCAGTGGCTTGGCATCATATCGCGTGCCTGTAATCTCAGCTGCATGGGAAGTGGAGATCAGGAATATCACAGTTACAAGTCTGCCAAGGCAGACAAGTTTTCTACACCCCGTCTTAATGGCGGAAGCCGAGCATGGTGGCATGCACCTGCCATTCCAGGTGTGATGGAAAGGATAAAAGAGGTGCATCCATAGTTCAGGCAGAGTTCTGGCAAAAGGTGAGACTCTATCTCAAATTTACCAGTGCAAAAAGGCCTAGAAACATAGCTTAGCTATGGACACATGTCTAGTAAATGTGAGGCCCTGAGTTCAAACTTCAGTACAAATATGTACTTACTTGCATGTATGCATGCATACATACATACATAAAACACACATACGTAAATACATACATGAGCCTCATATAAGCAAGTATCAGAAGGAAATTTAGAATCCCAACCTCTAATAGAATTATGATTGCTGGGCACCGGTGGCTCATGCCTGTAATCCTAGCTACTCAGGAGGCTGAGATCTGAGGATCGTGGTTCAAAGCCAGCCCTGGCAGGAAGGTCCGTGAGACTCTTATCTCCAATAAACTGCCAGAAAACCAGAAGTGGTGCTATGGTTCAAGTGGTAGAGCGCTATCCTTGAGCTGAAGAGCTGAGGGATAGTGCCCAGGCCCAGAGTTCAAGCACCACAACTAACCGAAAAGAAAAAAGAAAAAGAAAAGAATTATGATTGACCAGTTATTCCAGTAAGCATACTGATTGGAATAACTGGGTCTAAAGAAGAAATGCTTTATCAGTTGAGGAGAGCTACATGCTCTGGCAAAATGGAGACTTGATATAGTAGAAGGCAGAACTCCTCATTTTTCACTACAGTCACTAGAAGGAACAGGAAATGAAACGAGTAATGGATTCTGAATAAAAAGGAGGTTGAAGACTCCACTGAAGACTGCAACAAGGGCAATACGGAACTCAACTGACGTCATGACCCGTTCACAAGTGTCGCCCTTTAGCAGTCAGCTGTCAACTTCAAGTATTGAGTTTCCACCGGATTTAAAAATAACCAGCGTTGGGTTTAAATTTGGTTGATGATGTTTGATGTTTGTGACCCTTTGTGAGACAATGAGGTAGGAAAAGCATACTAGTTGTTAGCATAATTTGTAAACAGCCTACTGCTTATTATGGTAAGTAGTATTTATAACTTACTTAGCTGTCCCTATTTAGCTAGTCAAAATGTACATGATGATTGATTTTCAACCTTTTGTAAGTGACGGTACATTAAATTATCAGTCAAATGATAAGATTATATATACACATACACATGTTTAATAAAGTACTTTGCCCCAGAAAATTCATCTATTGGTAGCACCCCTGAGTGAGATGCCATAAAGCAGTAAGGTGTTTGAGAGGTGATTAGGTCTGACAGCAAAGCCCTCATGAATATGATTAGAGCCTTATGAAAGATAGCTGCCCTAGGCACACACTTTTGCCTTGTGAGGATGGAGCAAGAACAAGGCTATCCAGGAACAAGAAGAAAAGGCACTGTGTCTACTGAGACCATGATCTTCCAGCCCCCCAGAACTATGAGGAATAAATAGTTGCTGTTTAACTCACCCAGTCAGTGGTATTTTTGTGCATATCAGTCTGGATAGAATGACAAAAGGCAATTAACACTTACAAAAATCTTCTGTTGGTCTTACATGAACTGACATATGTTTTGAAACATGTGTGAGAAGTAGGTAGAATGTATGTTCTATGGGCATGCATGGGTCCCTTGTGACTATTAGTAGTAAATTCCTGGTCAGTAGCAGAAAGTTCTTATTTATCTTAGGCAGATCCACAGTCATGAAAGCTAAGAGAACTCTCTTCAGCTGTAAATACCTCTTGCCACTCATGGGATTAATAAGGATCCAATTCATTGTTTTCATTTGGCCTGTACATCAAATACCTGGAGTGAATTTTGATTTAGTGACAGAACACATAGTAGGGCATAGAGCTACAGGAGCATTCATTGCTGATGTTTATTATTGCAGATTGAGCATCCCGATTCAAAAATACACAATCTGGACTTGTCCAAAATTGAAAACATATTTGGTGTTGATATGATGTCCTCAGTGGAAACTTCTATACTGGATCTCATAGGATAGCGCTCTCAGATTGCAAACCACTACAATATTATATAAAATGTTTTTGGATTCTATGTACAAAAATAGTAATGGATTTCATGTTAGAACTTGCATTCATCTCCAAGATATCTCATTATACATACAGAGATATCCAAAATATAAAAAGATCCCCAAACCAAAACATATTTGTCACAAGTATTTCAGATAAGAGATATTCAACCTATATTCCACACTCACAATTGATGACAGAAAGTTGCAAAAATCACTCCTTTTTTCAGAAAAAGTAAAATCAGCAGTATTTACAAGTCACTATACAAACGGGTAAACATATTAGGCATAATGCTAATTTTTCCGCATGTTTTTAATCATAATTCATGCTTACAACAGTCCTTAACTTACTGATGTTTATTTTTATTTTTATTTATTTATTTATTTTTACCGGTCATGGGGCTTGAACTCTGGGCCTGAGCTCTGTCCCTCAGCTCTTCAGCTCAAGACTAGCACTCTTGCCACTTGAGCTACAGTACCACTTCCAGTTTTCTGGTGATTTATTGGAGATAAGAGTTTCACGGACTTTCCTGCCTAGGCTGGCTTTGTACGGTGATCCTTAGATCTCAGCCTCCTGAGTAGTTAGGATTACAAGTGTGAGCCACCAGAGCCTGGCCCGATGTATTTATTTTAAAGATGAGGAAAATGAGAAGTTGAGAAACTTGCTTGAGATGGTATGGCTCATCCAGGATAGAGTTGTGATTCAGAGTCCTGTCACTTGAGTCTAGATCCAGCAATCTTAATGTGTCATGGTATGCCCTTAAGCAAAAATGATATAAAATGCCATAGGTTGAAGATGACAGGAGATAACTCTTCTGGGGTGGGTGGGAGGAAATGAATCATAGTAGTTCTATGAATGGCAATGTTTCTGTGGGCTTTGTTTATGAGATGTACTTGTCAGAGGATTGAGGTCAAGGAGGACATTTGAGACAATAAAATGCATATATTTAAAATCATGAAGATATACAAATGTGTTCTTAGAGTTCTGACTGTAGACATGATAGAAAAAGATGTAAGAGTCTGGGACTGAAAAACAGCCCAACCATCAACTGCTCTCTTGACTCTTGCAAAAGAAATTTATTATTTTTGTAAACTCTTGTATCTTTAAATAAAACAGCTAAAAAACCCTAAATCATTTGGGTGTGCTTGGTTGCACATGGAAGTCATTAACACAGAATCTTTTGAATAAGACATAGTTGAGTCTTCAGAGAATCAAAGTAGGAATGATGTGAACACACCTTCTCAAGGGCAACATTAATATGTTTCTTTTCATTTCTGACAATTTTATCAGATGAATTTCTAGATGCTTTCTGAATGAACAGAGATTTGGTGTAGCTTAAGATCAGACAGTGTCAATGAAACTTTTCAAAAGGCCTGAGTGACTATGCCTGGTAAGGGATCAAGGTTTCTAAGATAAAGTACTGGCAATGAAATAAAGTTACCAAGAACAAAAGTATAGGGTCCTACAACTTCCTCAGAATGTTCCTTTGTTAATCCATTTTGGTACTAAAAAATAGAACCAAAACAGAACCAATGCTTATATGTTTAATTTATTGCACTAACACATATTTCATGGATTTATCATAAAGTAGGTAGGCACAGGTAGGCTGTTCCTTTTATTTTTAATCTAAAATGTTCTTTAAATGTCTTTTCTTATACAGGTTCCTCTATGATCTAGCTGTTCCCTTTATGATTTGCATCATAGTTATTTTAGCCCAAGTTCCTTGTCCTTTAGGATTTCACATTTTTCCTTAAAGTTTTTCAGGCCTAAATACCATTTATACTTACCCTCATACTTACATTCTACAGGAAAATCATGTATTTTGCTAACTAGGCTATTAGATTTGGTGTGGAGGATTTGTTATTTTTAGATGAGAGCAGTTATTAATTTACATTATTGAGGGAAATTTGTCACACAAGTAAAAGAATTAATATTAGAGTACATTCATATCCGTATAATTTTATGCACCTCCAGCTATTAGGAAAAGACATCTTCAATTTCTGTTTATTGTCTAAGCTTTAAGATTCCCATACATCTTTTATGTAGTTTAGTATAAATAAAGGCTGTAAATTGCTACAAAAACACAGAGGTCATAGCAGAGATGGTGACCCAAAGGTATTAAAAAAGAAGTAGACATTTGTGTTGAACATTTTTCTATCTTTTGATGTGAACTGCTAATTACCTAGCACAAAAAGAATGGTTCACTAACTGAATAAATTAGCCAATAAGCGAAAAACCATAGATGCTAAAAAGGTTAGATTCAATTTCTCAGTTATTTATCTTTAGTTTTAGCCAACTGTAATTGAATTTCTGCTGTGTAGTATTTAGTGAGTTAGAGTCTATAACTTGTCAGAAATTTGGTTCTAGAGGGGAAAAATTTGAGTTGTACCGTTGTTATCCAGTATCTATTTTTACTAGTCACTATTTCAGTTAGACACAATCAAATGTCGACTAAAATAGTAAATGGAAAATCCTCAAAACAAGCAATCCATAACTTTTAAATTGTACATCTTCCAAGTAGTGGGTTGAAGTTTCATGTTTTTCCCTGAGTTGTTGTGGATTAGCCAGTGTGTGCCATTGTTCTTACGCTGCACAGTCTATCCTGTTTACCTAGACAGCAGCTCCCTTGGTTATGAAATCAGTGGTTGCAATGTCAAAGCAATTTGTTCAAATAACCCTTCATTTTACTTGATAGTGATACCAAAGTACAAGAAGAGGGGTATCAAAATTCAGATATTCTAATGACGTCTTACAGGGCTTCATTTAAGTATAAAAAGTGAAAGTTTATTATTTAATAAGAAGAAAATTATTATATGCTGAAGTTTCCCAGGTATACCAGCAAGTTATTTTGAGAATGAGAAATAGAAAGAAAAATTGGAGAGAGACAGAGAAGAGAGATTATGTTCTCACATTTTTGTAATTTATGACTGAAATTGCTTTGTTATTTTGCTAATCTCTTATTGAATCTAATTTGTAAATGCAATATATGCGGGCATAAGAAAAATACATTTTATAAAGGGATTATCACTGTTCTGGCTTTCTGTCATGAAACAGAACACTGGAAGCAATTGAATTATATAAAAGAAGAGATTTATTCTGGCTCTTGTTTTGGAGGTTCCGGTCGAAGGAAAGTACCCCCATTACTCTGTCTCTGATGACACAGCACATCATGGCAGGGTCATGTTGTAGGGAAAATGCTAATGAACCATGAAACCAAGAAAGGAAAAGGCAGGGGTACAGTAATAGATTAGCATGTGTATGAAGAGGCCACCAAGAATTATGGTGCCCTTTTCTTCATATGAGGACATGAGAAGCAAGAAATAGGTCTTGACTATACATGAAACATTCCTCAACCTTGGACATCCTACCTTAAAGAATTTTGAGAAATAAGTTTCTGTTTTGTCCATACCTCGTATCTGATAGATTTTTATAGTAGCTCAAACAGAATAACATACCCTTGTATCTTTGTTATAAATACTACTTAGTCATTATATGTCATCATTTTGTATACCAATAATATTATTATACTTGACTGATTTATCAAATATTTTGGTACTCGTTTATAAAGATTCTAGTCTGACAATTACCTTTTTCATGATAGCCCAGTAACTTTTGATATTAAAATAAACTGGCTTTAGAAGATTATTTGAGAAGTGTCTCTGTTTTCTAGAGGAATTCGATTTGAATCATTCTTTATTTTTTAAGCACTTCGAAGAATTCACTAATAGCTTCATATGGATTTGGAAATTTATTTGTGGGGAGTATTTAATTATGACTTTAAATACCCTAATTATTATAGGGTCATTCACATTTTTTGCTTTAAATCAGATTAGTAGAAATATTTTCTGTTTTGGATGAAGTGGCCCATTTCAATGAATTTATCAAGTTTATATGTGCAGAGGTGTTTGTAATATACTTTTATTATCCTTTTGAAATCTGAAAGGTTGTATTGTAATCTGTTCTGTTTCTTTCCTTATATTTACTTGTGTCTTTTCATGTCTTTCCATTGTCAGCCTTATTTGTTTATGCTTTTACAATAGAAATTCCAATAGTCAGTTTTTAAAATTCTAGGCCTCACTCTTGTTGAAAATAAATCGATTATTTGTATATTTCTCTGTTTCTATATTCTATGGATCTCTTTGCTTAGTCTTAGGCCACTAACTGAATGCTTTGATTATGCAAGTTCTGTAATTCTAAATATTAAAACCATACAATTAAATGCAAAGTGGGAAAATTTAAACTTTGGAAGAGGGAGAAGGTTGACATTGATCAAGATGAATTGTACTCATAAACTGACATATGGAATTGAATACCCTTTGTACAACTATTTAATAATAATAATAATAAAAGAAAAGCTTTAGAAGAAAATACAGGGGATAGTAATTTTTTACAAGAATCACAGAGGAGAAAGAACTATTTCCTTAAAATCTAATAATATCAAAATAATATGCTACAATCAAGTTTAATATATTCCAGGAACCAAAAGCCTCATTAACACTGAAAAATCAGTTAATATATACAGCATAATAACAGATACAATATGATTATCATAATAAAATTCAGGCCAGCTGTATCATAAAGTGTGTAACTCAGACTTATAACTCTTAACCAACTAAATATAGGAAGAAATTTCCTTAATTTGATAAAGTATATTTAATGATGATATTTAGAACCAAAAATATAACAATAATATTTCCCTTTGTTACCACTATTGAGTATTTTATTAAAGGATCAATCAAGTTTTATAAAGCAATATAAATTTTAAAATGTAGAAATTTTAAAAGGAAGACATATGTTTCTTCTCACCCACATATTTATGTGAAAGTAATATAGAGAGGGTACAAACATATCACAAATTTGAAATGTATTATGATATTGAAATTAGTTATCATAATCCTTACATAATTAGTTATCATAATCCTATACTTTCTTCAAAGTACACCTATGCCTCCAACTTGGAATCAGTCAGTTAGTGGTTGTGGCCCTTGTGTCTTGGAAGCTACTTATTTAGTATCTGGAGACAATTTATCACATCAAGTATTCCTTCAGGTTGTTGATGCTTTGCTGCTTGAATTTGCACTTTTGTTATCTTTGTGTTATAGCATACATTCTTTTCACAACCGTGCATCAATAGTTTCAGAGATTTGTAGGGGTATAAAATTTGAGACCGAAATGTTAATGAATTAGCTCAGAATGTTAACACAAATATAAACTGAGAAGAGTAATCATTAAAAAGGAAAAATTGATAGAAGTATGTACTATTGAAAAGCTAAGTTTAAACAATTTGTTGCATTAGTGTGCAATCTGAGGTGAAACTGTAAAGAGTAGCAGCAACGATGATGTTTTCTTTAATGATATTTCCACAGAATGTTTCAGGACATATTTAGTAAATTGAGGGTATGGATTAAAAAACATTACTACCACAGACTTTGTACCCAGAAACCTAAACTAAATCCTAAAGAGTTGTGTAAATTTAAAAAATAAATTAAGTTCTAAAAGACTTAATTTGCTCACCAATGAGGTGGGGGTAATATAAAAAGAAAATCTCATATAAACCATACAAAATTAGTTTAAAGCAGTTAGCAAAATCTTCGGCTACCAATAAAATGTACAAATTGACTCTGGATCCATTTACCAAAATAAGAGGCAAAAATGTGAATATTCCTAACTCTGTGTCAAGTACACCAAATAAATATGGTCAATGTAATAAAAATGTCAAAGGCCTCTACAAAGCAAAGACTGAAGGGGAAAAAAAGGGTATACATTCATGAATATGAGGATCTTATAGCATAATTATGTTCATTTTGGTCAAAATATCCTCCATATTAAATATCATTGTAATTAGAATACCTTGTGGTGTGTGTATACCTTGTGGTGTGTGTGTGTATGTGTTTAGGTTTGTTTGTGTACATGTGTGTGTATGTGTGAGCACAGGTATAAATGGATGTGAGGTGTGGATGTATGGGTGGGTGTGACTGGGTACAGGAGGGGTGGATATAAGTATATTGAGGTATGAATGGGTGTGTAGGTGTGAGTGGATTTGTAGGTGTGCGTATGTATGTGAATGTAGATATAAATCAGTGTGTAGTTGTTAATTGTTCATGTGTATGTGTGTGTGGGTACATATGTATGAGTGTGATGATGTGTGCATGTGTGTGAATATAGGAGTGAGTATAAATGTGTATATATGATACTGTGGATGTGTGCATAATATGTATATAGTGTCAAGACCAAGCAGGATCAATGTGGTACTGAGATATTCTATATGGATCCCATTTCAAACTGGCATATTACTGACACATTTACTCAGAAAATGTATCACCTTTGGAAACTTAAGTTTCAAGCTGAGAGATCTTTGATGCCTTTGTATATTAGAGATTGAATACTTTTATATAGGTTAACCTACAAGATTACATCTGAATTATTGCCTGGATATAACATGATATTTTCAAGAAAATTGATTTCTACCTAATTTCATTATTTTTTTAATTTTTATTTTTTTATTGTGAAAATACCCTTCAGAGGAGTTACAATTACATGGGCAAGATACCGAGTACATTTCTTATCAAGCATTGTAGCCTCCTCTTTGGTTCCCGTCCCATCCCTTCCCATACTTCTCCCACCTCCCCCCACCCAATACACCCCCTCTACCTACCAGCCCCCCTCCCCCGCATCAAAGTTGTAAAGTTCGTTTTTCGACATAACGACTTGTACATCTCATTGTTGCAATGGGTCCACCTGTATCTCTAGTTAAACGATTTGTTTTTGCCCTTCCCCTTCACAAATTATACCAACATCAAATACAGTGAAAGCAAGGGTTATACTGTGGGGGAAGGACATACAAAGCAACAAAGAAATCATCTTATAAATATGTTAGAAACAATTTCATGAAAGAAAAAAAACATTTGAATACTTATCTTGGGGTTCACTCCCCTAATATCAACTTATCTGACCTTTTCTGCTTGACTCAGACATATACTAGTTAACGCAAATAAGGGAAACCATGGGACCTATGTTTCTTTTGGCATGGCTAACTTCACTTAATATAAGTTTTTCCAAGCCTTTCCATTTCTTAACAAATGGGTCAATGTCATTCTTTCTGATGGAGGCATAGAATTCCATTGTGTATATATACCACATTTTCTTGATCCATTCATCTACTGAGGGGCATCTGGCTTGGTTCCATATCTTAGCTGTAGTAAATAATGCTGCAATAAACATAGTTGTACTGGTGGCTTTAGTATGGTCTGTTTGTGATCATTTGGGTAAATGCCCAAAAGTGGGATTGCTGGGTCATAAGGGAACTCTGTTTGGAATCTTTTGAGGAACCTCCATACTGATTTCCAAAGTGGTTGAACATGTTTACACTCCAACCAACAATGTAGTAAGGTTCCCTTCTGTCCACATCCCCTCCAGCATCTGTTGTTATTAGAGTTCTTGATTATAGCCATTCTAACTGGGGTGAGCTGGTATCTCAATGTTGTTTTGATTTACCTTTTTTTTAATGGTCAGAGAGGTTGAGCATTTCTTCTTGTGTCTATTGACCATCCTTCTTTCCTCTTCAGAGAAGTTTCTCTTTAAGGCTTTAGCTTATGTATTTATTGGGCAGTTGTTTCTTTGAAGATTTGTTTTTTGGGGATTTAATTTTTTGAGTCTAGGTATATTTTAGATATGTGTCCCTTGTCTGTTGTATGGCTAGTGAAGATCTCCCCATTCATGCGCTTTCTACTGATCTTGCTAGCTATGTCCTTTGCCATGAAGAAGCTCTGCAACTTCATGCAATCCTATTTGTCCAACCTTCCTTTGATTTGTTGTGTTTCTGGGTCTCTATTAAGAAAATTTCAGCCTGTGCCAAGGAGACCTAGGATTTCTCCTATTCCATCTTGTAATGTTTTCAGAGTGTCTGCTTTGACTCCGAGGTCTTTGATCCATTTGGAGTTGATTCTGGTGCAGGGTGATATATAAAGATATAGGTTTAATTTTCTACAAGTAGTTAACTGAATGATCAACATCGTGAAAATGGCAATACTTCCCAAGGCTAGCTACAAATTCAATGTAATACCTATCAATATTCCAACCTCATTCTTCAAGGAAATAGAAGAAGCAATCCAAAAATTCATATGGAACAATAAAAAACCCCGAATAGCAAAAATGGTCCTTAACAGAAAGAACAGTGCTGGAGGAATATCTATACCAAACTTCAAACTCTACTACAAAGCCATAGTAATCAAAACAGCTTGGTACTGGCATAAGAACAGACTTCAGGACCAATGGAATAGAATTGAAACCCCAAAAATGAACCTAAAGACCTATATCCATCTAATCTTCGATAAGGGAGCTAAAAAAATAGAATGGAAGAAAGACAGCCTAATTGTCAGCTTCAATACATAAATACAAAATCAATAAATTTGATATTTATCTATTCTAACAGTGTATTGTGTTGCTATAGAGATGATAAGCAGATCTTAAGCAAAACAAAGAATCAGAAGCAGAGATAGACATAAGTGAATAATTAGTTTCCCCAAAATTATTGAGAATAGGTAGGGATTACATTTTTCAAGAAAATGATACTACTTTCCTTGAATTTAAATGTATCTTGACTCATAACTCATCTTTTATTAAGATTTTATCTATGAAGATTTTAGAAAAATGATACTAAGTAACATGAACAAAAGTATTTATAATTCATATTATTGATAAAGTGATATTCCACAATATTTAGAGAACATCTAAGCAGAAACCCTAAGTTAAGCAATCAAAAATTATCAATCCAATAAAAAAATAAGCAAGAGATAGTATGAGGCATTCTTTTTTCCAAAAGGACATAACCAAGTGGTCAAATTACCCAATTTAATGTTCAACCTCATTATTGATTAAGAAAAAATGCAAATTGAGCACTTGGAAATAAGGCAAAATAACTACATGAATGCTTTAAATTAAAAAGATTAATGACATCATTTGTTAGCAGACATGTAAAGCAAATCAACTCTCATGTGCTACTGGAGGGAGTATAAATTAGAGGAGTTTTTGAGAAAACTGTATGGTGATATCTAATAATAAGAGCTGTCACTTGACATAGCAATTGTATTCTACAGTTTATACCCAAGAAAAGTGTGTACATACTACACCCAAACACATTTACAAAATCTTAATTGTTGAGTTACATATAGTATCTCTTACTTGGAAGCAAGAATATCTAAATAGTTACAGGTACACACAATGAATACTATATAGCAATAACAATGACCTGACCATCCACAGCAATGTGAATGCCACATATTTGAACCAATGGAAATCAGCCACAGTAACTTATTGCAAACATACATTCACAGAAAGTTTTTTAAAGGGACAAACAAATATGCCATCTTCTGTCAGGAAAAGAGCAATCTTTGGGAATGACGTAAGATGATAATTAAGAGGAACTAAAACAGATGGGCTAGGATCTCTCTCTCTCTCCAGCTTCTTTATGGAGCTAAGCAAGATAAGATATAAATTTTAAATTATATACTAGTTATTTTACAATAAAATCTTAAAAGTATTTCATGGTAAACAAACTTGAGAAACAGCTTGGACATATTTAATTTTAATTCTACTATTCTAACATTTTTGTAAATTGTCAATAAGCTAGTTTGTGTTTTTTCTTTTTAAACTGCATATTATATGCTAATTCTCAAATGTATTTCTAAAGAGACTATTGGAAAATATTCATTTATGTTTAAAATGACTTAGCACAACATTTAAAACTCTTGATGATTTCATTCCTACTAACTTTATCAATCTCTGTTTCCCCTATTTTGGGTTATTTCCTTTACAGAAATCACACTAGATTACATCTTCAAATAAACCCTGCTATTTCTTTTCTCCCTACCTTACAATACAAAGATACCTCTGCCTGAAATATTTTTCTATCTAAAGCATAGTTAAGCCTTAAGTAATTTTAAAACTCAAATTATAGTCATCTTTTTAGAAATACTATCATGATTTTCCTAGTCTAGAACTTCAATCTATCATAGCCCTTAGAATAAAACTGAGTTAAAAATTAGAGTATGAGCACTGACTAATTTCATTTAGATTGCTGTTCTCAAGATTCATCCACCATACAGAATAACATCTTATTTTGTATATTTACCGCACTTTGTTTATTCATCCATTTTTGGAAATTTAGGTTAAATAAATGCAGTCTTGACTACTGTGAGTAATGCAGCAATGAACATGAGAATACACATTTTTTTTTAATGATTCTGATTTCAATCCCAGAAGGAGAATTGCAAGAACAAACAACAATTCTATTTTTAACTTTTTGAAGATATTTTATCCTGGTTTCTGGAGCAAGAACCAAATTCCTCAAATAATATATATATATATATATATATATATATATATATACACATAAATATATATAATATGCCATTTAGAGTTCAAAAAGTTATATGCAAATAAGATTTTAAATCAAATAAATATAAGTACCATAGAAGTATCTCTTTTTATGAACCCCATGGGGCTATCATTGTTTGTACATATTAAATATCAAGAGAATGAATGCTTTACATTTCTAAAACAAAGACATTTTATTTATCTGTTTCATTTGTAATGTGAGGAAATGGAGGCTCGTTAAAGGTGCTGTGAATTTTCCTGCTTATAGATAACTAGAGAGATATAGAATCAAGGCCAAAGTTCAGATGCCCCATTTCCAAGACATCACTCTTTTTTTGTCTGTATTATTTATATCGAACCAATGCAGTGCATCTGAGCAAATTGAGACATGCTCTTCATTTCTACTCTGATGCCAGATTTTTCCATCATGGTAACAACTATTTCCAGCCAGCTGCAGATTTCCTTACAGATAAAAGAATTGTGTATTTTCCCTGTGTCTGTGTTTTTCTCTGAGTTGCTCTGTCAGCACATGAAGGATTATGAAATGTGCTTGGATAAGGAAATAACCAGTCAGATCAGATGGCTAGTGCTCAACTCTAGATACACTCTGTTCTCAAGATTCACAGGAAGATTCATTGATTTAATATATGAAAGGAGTTTAGAACAATGCCTGGCACACAATAAAGCTAAATGAATGTTATTCCTATCATCAGTTCTTGTCTTTTTGAAATTGTATTTTATTGTAAAGATGCTGTACAGAGGAGTTGCAGTTACATGAGTAAGGCAATGAGTGCATTTCTTGTTGAGCATTGCAACACCCTCCTTTGTTGTTCTCCCACTATCCCTTCCCCCCCCTCAACCTCCCTCACTCCTCCCCCACCACCCAAAGTTGTAAAGTTCATTTCCAACATAGTATCTTATGAGTATCATCATTGCCATGGGTCACCCTAAGTCCTTTTTTCAGTGTTTTATTATTCCCCTTCCCCTCCCCAGATTAGACAAATGTGTATACAAGAGGCAGCTTAACAGGGAATATACCATCGAGGGAAGAAGGTACAAAGGAAACAAAGAAAAATCACATAGTACATTAAAAACAACAACAAAGAAAGACCTTGTGTCTATATCTTGGGGTTCATTTCACTTAGCATCATCTTATATGGTCAATATACATAGCTTTTGAGTTTTTCTGCTCATCTGATAAAATTATCCTAGACGTATACTAATTATTGGAAATGAGGGAAACCATGGGACCTATGTTTCTTTGGGTCTGGCTTACTTCACTAAATATGATATTTTCCAAGTCTTTACATTTCCTAACAAATGGGGTGCTATCATTATTTCTGATGGAGGCATAGAATTCCATTGTATATACATGCCACATTTTCTTGATCCATTCATCTACTGAGGGGCATCTGGCTTGGTTCCTTATCTTAGCTGTGGTAAATAATGCTGCAATAAACATAGTTGTACTGGTAGCTTTAATGTGGCCATGCTTGTGATCATTTGGGTAAATGCCCAAAAGTGGGATTGCTGGGTCACAGAGGAACTCTATGTGGAGTCTTTTGAGGATCCTCAGTATTGCTTTCCAGAGTGGTTGAACAAGCTCCCACTCCCACCAACAATGCAGTAGGGTTCCCTTCTTGGCCACATCCCTTCCAGCATCTGTTGTTATTAGAGTTCTTGATTATAGCCATTCTAACTGGGATGAGGTGGAATCTCAATGTTGTTTTGATTTGCATTTCTTTTTTTGATTTGCATTTCTTTTATGGCCAGAGAAGTTGAGTATTTCTTCATATGTCTACTGGCCATTCTTATTTCCTCTTCAGATAAGTCTCGCTAAGTCTTCAGCCCACTTATTAATGTGGCAGTTCTTTCTTTGAGGACTTGTTTTTGGAGGATTTAATTTTTTGAGTTCCAAGTATATTTTATATATGAGACCCTTGTCCGTTGTATGGCTAGTGAAGCTCTCCCAATCCATGGGCTTTCTATTGATCTTGCTAGCTATGTCCTTTGCCATGCAGAAGCTCTGAAGTTTCATGCATTCTCATTTGTCCAACCTATCTTTGATTTGTTATGTTTCTGGGTCTTTATTAAGAAAATTTCAGCCTGTGCCAAGGAACCCTAGAGTTTCTCCTAATGCTTCCTGTAATGTTTTTAGCGTATCTGCTCTTAATTTGAGGGCTTCGATTCATTTGGAGTTGATTCTGGTACAGGGTGATATAAAAGGATCTAATTTTAGTTTTCTACTGGTGTTTAACCAATTTTGCCATCATCATTTACTAAAGAGGCTGTCTTTCTTCCATTCTATTTTTTTGGCTCCCTTATCAAAAATTAGGTGGCTATAGGTCTACAGATTCGTTTCTCGGTCTTTGGTTCTATCCCATTGGTCCTCAGGTCTGTTGTTGTGCCAGTACCAAGCTATTTTTAATTACTATTCACCATTTCTTTATGATAGAGTTTTCTGCTAATATAGGAGCAGCTTTGAAGAAGCATAAGAGGACATGGCGTATGTTTGTGTTAATAGAGGTCAATGCTGTATTAAAATCAGGTTAGGTAATAAATTTATCTTCTTCCTTTCTTTCATGACTATTGTTCAGAAGTGTATTTTTCAATTTCCATTTGTTTGTGTATTTTCTATAGTCCCTCTTGCTGTGAATCCAGCTTTTCTCCATTCTAATCTAACACATACAATTTTCTTGTGTTTCTTAAGACCTGCTTTGTGTCATAAAAACTTTCTATTTTGAAGAAAGTTTCATGTGCTACTAAGAAGAATGGGTATTTAGTGGTGGTTGGGTGGATAATTCCATTGATACTTGTTAAGACCATTTGATCCAGATTGTCATTGAGTATTTCATTGTTGACTTTTGTCTGTATAACCTATCCATTGGTGAAAGTAAGAAATCTAAATTATTCACAATACATATTTTGTGTCTATGGGTGTCCTTTATGTCCATTTGTGTTTTGTGGAATTGAGTGAACTGATATTTGCTGTGTAGGGGTTAAAACTTGTTATTTTTTCTTGATGGACTGTTCTTTTATCCATATAGAATGACTGAAAGCATTATACCCACCTTTGGTCCTCAGCTCCCTGCAGATCTGAGCTCCTCCCAGCCCAGAAGTTCCCGCCATACAGCTGTTCCCTCCTCTTAGCCCATACCCACCTCCTGAGCACACATCTACCTAACGGCCTGCCTCCAGACTCTCCTGCTATCTGAATAGACACAGCTGCCATGTGCTTCCTCCTCAGGGAAATATGGCTCCTCTAATAAACCTTATAATAATCTTTCTCCTATGTCTGCCTGCCTCCACATGGTCCCCTGGGATGGAGGTGAAGGATCCTTTCATTGATGGCCCATAGAGGGTGGGAGGGGGTCACAGAATTAAGTCCAGCCTGTGCGAAATCGAGTTGGAGCAAAACAGCAGGTGAGCTACCATGATGCCAAGATGGCGCATCTACTACACGGTCAATGCTAGAGAGATTTAACAGAATTAATAATCTCCATGCATAACAAGAACTGAAAACCTTTTAGCTAAAGTTGGCCCCTTCTGGGAATCATTTCCCCCATGACATATACCTCTCTTGGGGTACTAACAGCAATTTTTGCCTTTTATTCATTGTCTTGCATTTTAAATAACTATTGTCATGGAAAAATGAGGACCTTTATCAACCAACCACTGTCAGGCAGATGCTTCTTGGACAATACATGGCTGAGCAAGGAAGCAGGGACCCCGGGTTTCTTTGCCTGTCAGGAAGTAGCTCCAGAAGAAATGACCTCCACCCATTACCCACCCCACCCCTTATTTTTATTAAACAACAAAGCAGGGAATGTAAGCATTATGCTCATCTTTGGTCCTCCGCTCCACACAGACCTGAGCTCCTCCTAGCCCTGGACCCTCCCTCTCTCCACCCAGACCCACTTTAGCACCCACCTACCTCACTGCCTGCCCCCAGACTCTCCTGCTACTTGAATAGGGACAGATGCCACATGCTCCCTCTCCAGGGAAAATATGGCTCCTCTAATAAACCTTATAATAATCTTTCTCCTGTGCCTGCCTGCCTCTGCATGGTCCCCTGAGATGGATGTGAAGGATCCCTTCAATGACATTGTCATTTCTGAAGAATTTTGGTTTAAGTCTGCTTTTTCAGATATAATTATCTCTACTTATACTTACTTTGGGGCTCCATTTTCTTATGTGAAGGGTAAACCAAAGGATGAGGCTGCAATGCTTGGTAAGAAATGTACGCATTATCCTGCCCATGTAATTGTAACCCCTCTGTACAGTATGTTCACAAATAAAATTAAATTAAAAACAAAAACAAAAACAAGAAAGTAAAATACTAAAATATTATACACATATTTAAATGGTTTGAATAAAAATTTGATTTCAACAAAAAGCAAAACTTGTTTGAAAACCAAGTATGTGAAAGTATTGTCTTTACTCTCTTATTTAATTTTTATAAGTAACTGCTGGAATCATTATTAATGATTTAATCTAGAATTTGACATACTCTAATTGCCACGCTTTACTGTCTCACCTCAAAACTTCTTTAATTTTATTCATATGGGTTGGGCTTACTTTAAGAATGAGTCATTTCTTTCTCTAATATATAAAAAAATAATGTATTCCTAATAAGTGCTGTAAAAGTATTTGAAATATTAAAAGACAGGGAAATGATGTTTCCAAAAGGAAGTCAGATTTCTGCACAGAATGTACATTGCCAGATTTTTAGAAATGAAACAATTTTCTAATATTTTTGGGGAAATCTCCATCTACATTCATGTTGCAAACCCAAACCTTAATTATCAAGTATATGAAGGATTAGGATCTTATTTTAAACATTTTGATGTTAGAAAGCTATTATATTTAAAGGAGGGCATTACCAGAAATAAAAACACAATGATTCCCAACCTGAAGATTAACCAAATAATAAACAATAAAAAAGAATACCTAAGAGGAATGAAGACCTATTGGTAATAAAAGCCCCAGAGACAAATTATAGAGAAAGTGACTATGTTTTCAAATATTTCGTGAAGTTATGAAATATTATTATATGGCAGCCATAAGGATCATTCTAATTTTACAGGGTTATGAAAAGAAAATTTGTGCCTATCTTTCAAATGTATTGTAAACTCTCAAAAATATGAATGCCAGTGCTGAACTGTGGATAACCTCTCAGACATTCATAGAGGTAGGGCTCTCAGACATTCGTAGAGTATATGTCCCTGTGGATCCTTCCAACTCTGTATTATCTGAGGCTAAAAACCCAAGGAAACCATTATCCTTCCTTGATTGTATTGTATTAAGCTGTGCAATTTCTGGGCATGATGCCTTACATGTCAACAATTTGTTTTACTTTAAATATCTCAAAAATGCAGTGTTGTGTCCAGGTTGGTTCAGGCTAGGGTAAACCAAAACACTGTTTTCAAAAGACATTTTCATTCTGACAGTTCTTCTGTGGTTCCCAAATTGGATACAGACTTTGTGTTCCTACTTAGCCACACACATGTTTGGTGGAGGCTTCTAAATGGTTGTTGAGCTTGTCATAAGCACAGTTGTAATGACCCTATTCTAAAAGAATTATGAATAATTAGGCCATAATAAGACCTAAGTATATGGCATAGGAAAATTACTCAATGGTAGGAGAACTTTCAAACTAAAGGCAAACCCGTTATTAGTTCTCTTTGTTTATAAAATGCGGTGACTGTGGCTTTTATGTGAACTTCGAAGAAATGCTTAAAATGTATGCAGCTGAAAGAAATGAAAAACTTCTATGTCACTGTGTATCTATTTTTCTATTCATCAGGAATCTATCTATCTTTCTATCTACCTATCTATCTATCTACTTATCTATCATCTGTCTATTCATTCATTCATCTTTTGTCTCTTTCAATATGTTATTTATATAACCACATCAACATCTTTTATACACATGAAATATAGCTATTTCTAAGGGATATCAATGAACAGAATTTATAAAGATACCTAGAGCCTGTGTTTTATTTTAGTTTTTCCAAGTTGATTATGATGCAGTTAAAAAAATTAATGTTATGTATGGTGATGTAAAAAATGTTTTTTATAATGCATGCACCGTGAAATGATTATCATAAGTAAGTTAGTATCAGTCCCTCACTATATAATTACCTGTTTAAAAAGTTATTTTTAGTGGTATGAGCACTTCAAAACTACTCTCTTTGGAAATTTCAAGCATACTATCCTTTGTGGTTAAAAATCTGTTCATCCAGTAACAGAAAATTTGTACCTTTATCATAAGTCACCAATGTACTCCTATCTCCTCTGCCTCATATTGTATCTTTTGTTTTTATGAGTTCAATTTTATTAGATACTACACCCAAGTGACATTCTGTAGTTGTCTTTGTGAATATAAAGATATTGAAGTTAAAATCACATTGTTGCATCTTGTTATCATAGTTACTTATGGATATTTATGGAATTGACACTAGAAAATATAGACTATAACAACTGTTTCTCTCTTAACACTCCCTAAATTATCAACCCTCACATCTCCATATGACATTTTCTTGAGTGCTTTAAATTTTATTTCCTCAGAAACCTCCTTTATACTCTTATTTTCCATTTCTTGTATGTAAAGTTGACACCTTTATCTTCTATACAAACATTATATACAGTGCAACTCTGTGGCTCACTTACTCATTTGTATGATGATTACTGATTTTGTTTTAAGAATTCCAAACTAGATTACAAGTTACCAGCAGACTGTGACAGAGTCTTAATGACCTATTATCTCTAGTACCTGGAATGGTGCCCTTGAAAGAATAAACATTAGAGGAATGTTTGTTGGATATTGCTTCTGCATATATGATTAGTCTGTCTGATTTTCATTGTATGAGAATAGTAATAAAATGTATCCAAATCTTTTTACTCCTTTTAAACAAAACATTGAATAACTAGTCTTAGAATTTACCTGAAATGACAAAAAGGGAAATAATGCAATTCTTTAGAACTTAATGAATATAATATAAAGATATTTACTGTATATCACACAATTAAAACAATGCCATATATATTTCATTTAATAGACCCTGAAAAGAACATTTTGTAGAGTATATTATTAACAGTTGATAAAAATTCATGAATCTGTTAATACTGCTTTTCCCTTCTACATGATTTCATATGGACCAAGTTAATCATTCTAGATTGGAAGGAGGAATTGTTATTAGTCAGAAGGCCTAACTCAGGCTTATTAAAATTTAACATTTTCTTCATGTGACATTTTGTTCATTGGGGTTCACTTAAAACAGAAGCAACAGGAGACATCCATGAAAGAGACTCTATTAGGAAAATTGTCTCATACAATTATGGGTGTGAAGAAATCCCCAGGTAGATTTTCTATAAAGTGAAAACTGGGATGATAGAAATGTAGATGAGTATATGTCTGAAAGCTTCAGAACCAAAGTTAGTAGTGGTGAATTTCTATGTCCAAGGTTGAGATCCTGAGACCCTGGGACTCTGTGGTTTAAGGTCCTGGAATTTCAAGTCTGGAATGCTTTGAGTTCTGATATCCAGGGTCAGGAGGGAGAGGATATCCTTACTTCAGTGAAGACTGGAAATTCTTGCCTCTTTTTCTTTTTTTCCTATCTGGGCCCCCAAGGCCTGGATGGGTCCAACTCTTAGGGTACTGACTAATACTTGTCTCCACTGGAAACACACGCACTCCCACGCACATGCACACCCCCCCACACACAAAACACAACACAATACATGCACCTGTGATGCCTTTCTAGGAATTCCTCATTCAAGTGAACACATTTAATTACTATAAGCAACTACTTAATTTTCCATTGAATATTATTTCAAGCTTGTCGTTTCTTAATATATATGTATTTTTATATATTACCAATATGGAAACAAAGAATTCAAAGCAATGAGAAATTGATTAAAGACAAAATGTGTGTGGAGATTTTTTAAATTCTGAGTTGATGAAAATATAAACGTTATTTTCTTGTGCTAGTCCTGATCCTAGGGCTTGTACTGAGGGCCTGAGCTCGGTGGCTGAGTGTGTTTTGCTCAAGGCTAGCACTCTATGACTTGAGCCACAACAGCACCACTTTTTTTTGAGTAGTTTATTGGTGATAAGAGCTTCCTGGAGTTATTTACCTGAGCTGGCTTCAAACTGCCATCCTCAGTGCCCAGCTGCCTAAGTAGCTCAGATTATAGGCATGAACCACTAGCACCAGGCTAAATATGTTAAATTTGTATTAAGTTTATAATTAATCTGTTTCTCCTGTTGTACATCTTAAAACACCTTCTATATTTTTGTGATGTCTTAGAAAAGAGAACTTCTACGACTTAAAAGTTGTGACAGTACAGGGACTCTACACAGCTCCATGTCCTTGCTCAGAATTTTTGCTTAAGTCTGGTGGTCTGCCATTTGAACCACCTCTCCACTTCTGGCTTTTTTTCTGGTGAATTAGAGATAAACATTAGAGATAAACATCGCATGGACTTTTCTGCTCTCACTCTTAAGGTTGTATTACAGTGGAAGGCCACCAGCACCAGGCTCTAATGACATTTTTTTTTTTTTTTTTGGTCAGTCATGGTGTTTAAACTTGGAGCTTGGGCACTGTTCCTGGTCTCTTTTTTGCTCACGGTTAGCATCCTACTGCTTTGAGACTCAGCTCCATTTCTGGTTTTCTTGTAGTTTAATTAGAGATAATAATCTCCTGGACTTTCTTGGGCTGGTTGGCTTCAAATAACTATCTTCAGATCTCAACCTCCTGAGTAGCTAGAATTACTGGCATGGCTCACCAGCACCCGACTTTTAATGACATTATTTGAAAACACATTATATTAAAGTGTGTGTGAGTATGTACACTTATTTGTTTGTTTTCCATTTCTTTCTAATTTTCCATAGATTTTAAGTGATGATAAACAACGCAAACCTCACACTATTTCTATCCAAATTATACTGTCAGACTATCTGAACCATTGACTATATTAGCTCTTCTGAAAGTTCACATCTACCGTAGGAGCTTAAATATTTTTCCTAGGAATTCACTGTATTTTCCAAGTTGATTATTAATGTGTCATGTTAATATAGGTCAAATTCATAACTTTCTCAACTTAAGAAGGATGTATAGCAGAGGTTTTTGACAATAAGTTGAAATTATAAAAATACTTCACTTCTTACTTGTGTAAAATCAATCTACCAGGCCTCTCCAAACTGACACTATTATTCTCTCTGTCTAGAATATCTTACATGTTCAGTGGCAAAGTCTGGTTTGGGAATTGAAAACCAGTTTGGTCACAGGACAAGTGGGATGACTGAAGGCTTGGGTAATGGGCTATAAAATCTTTCCCATCTAGGTCACTGATTGATTTGAGACTGTCACCAAGGTGGTAGAAAAACAGTGACTGCTTCTGCATAAGAAGTGTCAAGTCGTATGAAATAAGAATATGGTCTCAATGCTAGCAGGAACATTTCCCAGTTTCCTACAAAACATACATTCTCACGTACACACTCACACACACACACACACACACACACACACACACACACAATTATACACACTTGTATTTCTTTTTAGGCTATTATACTACAGAATGAAATTATCCTAGTGGTAATTCTTCTGCTTTAAAATTGTAGTATGTACCAGAAAATATTTTGATTAAATTGTCCAAGCAATGTCATTTGGGAATTTCTGTTCTAGAATTAAATTAGTGCACTTTACCAGGGAAAACCTTCTAATCTCTGATTTTTATTCTGGAATAGACTTGCATTTTTATGCTAACTCTGTAGCTGTTCAATGCTCTTAAGTATCTAGATGAAGCAACATTTTGTGTCTGAATGATTCCACCAAATGAAAATAGAGGAAGAATTTGGCTGGATCAGCAAAGAATGTAGAAATTTACTTAAGTCCTAAAGAATGTGGCTGTCTGACTCTGGTATTATGTTACACCTCATGGCTCAGGCATCTTGTTTGCCTTAAATGGTTTCACAAGCAGGAGGGTGACCTAGAGCAGATTTGCAGTGGCTGCAACAGAGGTTTTAATGAGATTGGAATTTCACACAATGCTTTATTCAAAGAATTCAGGCAACATGGAGAGCATGTGGGGAACTGCAGTTGCTCAAGGTTTTGCATCAGGAAGCAAGATCTTTCTCCGCAAATAGTTTATAAATGTTCAAAAATAGTTGCCAATTACATTTACTTTTAAGATGTAAACATTTGTCAAGGAGGGGCATTCTTGTGCTCACATTGCTAAAACCAAGGAAGGCAGTTTATGAACCAAAAATAGAGAGTGCTATTTACTTCTCTCACATCAAGTATTTTCTAATATATTTTGACATGCTGGAAGTTTAGCCTTTGTTTCCTACTTCATGTCTTTGAAGCTCCTATCGCTTTATTTTGCAATTTTTTACTTGTCTGTCTCCCCTACTTAACTTTAAACTCCTTGAAGACAAGCATTAAGGTAGCTTAAATGCTTAATATGTGATTGCAGAATGGATGTTGAATGAAAATGACTGTAATTCATTCATACACTCTCAGTTACACTGAGAAATGAATAAGCGCAAACAGTTCCAATTTATCTTATTTCCTGAAGAAGTATCAAGGTAAGAATTTGACAGACAGCTTATCTTTTGGTGAAGGTAATGTCCAAGTTTAATTTTGTGATTTCAATTCTCAGTTTCTGTAACATCTCTTTTCCTTTTTTTTCCCCTCCATGCAAAGATAGCTCCAGGTTGGACATACATACATTAGGGCTTGAATCAAGCATTTCTACATAACTATTGATGAACCTTGAACTGTAATTACATGAATTGAGGGGAATAGTCATTGATGATCATTCAGTTCATCATCTTAATTTGAACAGTTTTGTCTGGAAAAGGGAAAAGAGAGGAAAGAGAAATGGATTCCAAGAAAGAGATTAGACCAGGGCCCAAGGTCCCTTCAGGTGGAAGAACTTGCCATCACTAGGAGATTTCATGTTTTCCAACTTTAGCTTTTCAATGTTTATAGTGAGCCATCATTCAAAATTGAGAGTATGGGATGACTATTTCACTTTTGTTAGAAATAATTGAACTGGTTTGTCACTGAAGGGATGTTAATAGGAGTAGTGGTCTTCAAATAGACACTCTTTATATCAATAGGAGAGAAGACAGTTATGAAAGAGATAATTTGTTGCATCTCACATTCTATAGTTACTCTTTTCTAAACCATATTGATTATTTATTTGTATTTTAAACACCTGTTAATTTCACTGTCACCTACTTACAGAAAAAAAGAAAGAGAAATGTGTACTTATTTAACTCATCTGACACTGATATTTAGAATTACTGTTGTAATGGATGCCTTCATTAATACACTTTAATTTACTAAAAAATGTTTCTGCCTTTTTCCTTTCTTTTCTCATTTCAGTTAATGAAAGAAACAAGGAATAAAAATGGCACAATTATGTTCTCAAATCCGATGTTTGGTAGACTAATGGCTACTGGATAGATGACAGTATTCATTTAATGGCTTCATTTCTGCCAAACCTCTCCTATTTTCAAAGAATGCATTGCTCCTGAGAAAATGTGTAATTTAAATGCTGAGCTTTAGTGAGAAATAATACATTCTTTAAAGCAGATTTTATTCACATTTTTAAGGTAAGCAATTTTTAAAGTTATTTTCAATTCATGCCCCTAAAATGCATCATTATGAGGAAAGAAGAGAAGGACATAAATACCCAACATAATAAAGTTACTTAATTAAATATCTTTCTCGGCTATTAGGGACAGCAATTTTCAGCTTATGATGGACAGAGTTGTTGATGAAGAATTATTTAATTTAGATGTAACACGACATACACTCTGGTAGTTGAGTTCTATATTGTTAAATGTTATTTCAAAATATGTACTAATTATGGAAAGTCATTACATTACTTCATTTTAATTACTCTGTGTTAAAAGATATCCTAGTTACTATTCAGAAATTAAATTTTAGTTGTAGAAGACTGATTATTTTTATGTAGCATATCCTTTTTATTCTGATCAATATGCCAAAGATTGATCATTTATGTCTGATTAAAATTATGTTTCTAATAAAAATTCTAAAAAAATTATGTTTCTGCTTATCTGATTTTTCCCCAAATCTGAATATCAGAGTTGAACACATGGTCAAACATGTTTTCAGAAGGACCATAATATATTTATCATTTGCCTGATTATTCAATAATTTATATGTTCTTATTATGTAAAATGATTCTAAATTAAAAATGATATATGCCATAAGAATCCATAACACTTAAATTGATTGTATTAAATTCACATAATTAATTTTACTTAACCATTTTCATGGAAATAGATTCTAGATTTTATTCTTATTTTTTACTCTTGCTCAAAAGCTTGTTAACAGGTGCATTTGAACTAAAAAAGTAAAGTGAACCTTGCTGCATACAAGATGTCTGAATTGACTTATTGGTACATGAATGAGACACACATTAAAAAATAGCTAACTTAGGAAGCTTCAAAGTTAGCAAAACCAAAAAAAGTTTAAAGTACACAGAAGAGATATTTTATTGGAAAAAAGTTATCTTATTGAAAAGAAAGGGTTCAGTGATAACGATGAAACAATTCTGAGCATTTTAAGTTAGACTAAGTTCTTCTGAGGGAAAAGAATGATAGGTTTAATTAGTTTCAATTTGATAAATCTTTAAAAATTGGATGTTTCACTTGGGGTAGCCACCTGAGGAGAGAGTTGGGATTGCCTATTCCCTTCTCAGATTGCATATTTGTTGCTCTTATGTTTCAGACTTCTGCTCAGAAACTGACTCCCAGAAGCAAGTCTGGAATGTGTACCAAAGAGACACCTGCAAAGATTATCCTAAGAGCAGAACATGGGAATAATGTGAACAGCAGCTATAAACTAGAACAAAGCCTGAGGAATGTTTCCATTGTCATTTGCTGAAGTCAAAATGAATTAACTGTAATAATATGCCATGACATGAATGATTCCTAGATACAAGCAACCTCTCTGTAAAACAACTTGACAGAGATGGAGAACAAATGATTTGAAAGACACCAAAGCCTGAGAAACAAATTTGTGTACCAGATGCTGTTTTCAAATTCTTGGCTTCCATGATAAATGCAAGAGTAGGTAGTTGAGTTAAGTACTGCCATGTGCAATTACAAATAGTATTAGGTGATAGCACATTAGTTAGCTTCAATTAATATTAAAAGAAAAACTTAATAACAAAAAGCTTTAAACTGAGTCTAGCTTGTTTTCAAAGATGAGTCCATTAAGATCTTTACACCTGGCTCAAAATTCAGATGGCAAATTTGATGATACTCAAAATCATAGTTAATGATCACACATATAATATTTAATAAAGGAAGCCAGTTTCAAGATTCAGATTAAAATTGCTTCATTTGCATTCTAGGAATAGTTCTTCAATGATGCAGGTCACAATACAGAGCAATAGTTTGAAAATATTTCATGTAAGAACTGAAAACATATATAGAAAACTAGAACCTCTCTTCCAAGACATAGATAGAGGCAAGTTTTGTTTTGTTTTGTTTTTAATAAAACAAACTAAGCCATAGAATATTACTGGGAAGAAAAATACAGGTGTCGGATGTGAAAGGTAAACAAAGGAGGAGGCTGCAATGCTTGATAAGAAATGTACTCATTATCTTGCCCATGTAATTGTAACCCCTCTGTACAGTATGTTCACAAAAAATAAAAATTAAAATTAAAAAAAATACAGGTGTCTGAGAATGCATGAGGCTCCAGCCTTTGAGTCTGAACTGGTAATAAGTTTTCTACAGTTGAAGATCAGTTAATAAAATAAAATGGATTTACATTACAAGCATTTACTTTATGTGTTTTATTTTATTATTTTTTATTATGTATAAGTAAGTGCACAAAGGAGTTGTTATATAACAAAGAAACAGTTTATGAACACAATATAGCTTCTTCCATGTCACCCCTTTCAACATTTGCAATCATCCTTTCCCTAAACTCTTCTTAATTTTGTAGGATGTACGTATACATTTGAAAACAACAAACACATCATTTCTTTCCTGTTCCATTTCTTTCTTAGCAAGAGTAATATCTCTTACTTTTACCAAGGTATAAAATAAAGTGCTACAGTACTAGGAATGTGTCATACAGATGTCATTATCTCTTTAGTCCTAGCAGAACCAGCCCCAGGCAAAATTGTGAGGGAGAAGATTGACATTGACACCACTAGACCTACTTAGGAAGTTTTCCTCTTCTTCAGAGTACTTTCTTTGCATCCTTAAGGAACTCTAGACCATGGTGAGATTGCCTGACCCCTTGCCAATTAAATCTGCTCTCAGCAAAGGGCTCAGTCTCTCTCCTTCATCACTCACTGTCAATTTAAGGAAAGGTATTTCTTTACCAAGGTTCTTGACATTACAAGCTATCTTTCTAATTGTGAAACTGGCAAGTGTGTCTGCTGGAAAGCCAGATCAACTACTGAAAGAGACCTATCTTCTACTGTTAAAGTCACAGCTTCTCTTGCTTCGTGTAAGAGAAAGAGAGAACAAAAACTTAACCAAAAAGTCATTTCTATAAGCAAAAGTGACTGATTGAAAGATTAATGCCCAATTAGTGATTCCTAGGTCACCAATTACACTTGCTGACCATTCAGTCAATAATGATGGCAGTTACTGTATATGGGGCTTGTCATTGTTTGCAGATCTGTCTCTTAGCTTTATGACCAGCGCAACACATTGTTCAAGCTGAGCCCTGTCACCGTTAATTGTTTCACACTAGAGTAGCTCTGCTGCTGCTGTCATTTCCCAGGTATTAATATTGATTCAAATCCACTACTTTGTCTCCTGAAGCCCTTTCGTCTCCCACATTTGATAGGATTATTTGCAGTAAGGCACTTTGTCATCTCCCAACTACATTACTACTCACGCATATAATCATCACCATACTGGCTGCCCTAATATTAAACTTAAACCCTTTCCTAATTGACTAGATTACAAGCTCTAAAAGGCAAGGTATCCTAGCACCAGGGTGGACTCGTATTTAGCATCCGTTCCCCCAGTAGATTTCCCTAAAAATAAGAAATGTATGACTTTTGACCACTATGTCATTTTCGGTTGGGAAAAAATGTCTGTAGAAGAATGTCCTCTAAGCACAACCTTAAAGTATACAATGCAAAGGTAGAGGGTAGCTTTTAGGGATAGCCAAGGAGTATAGAGGAAAACCAGTAGAAAACTGCATTTGTTGTGTACAAACAAGATCCCAAGGAAGGAATATTAAATAAGAAAATAAATCTCTAAAGTTAGATTTGCTCCTGGTTTTGTTGTCTATATTACTGAAAAGGGAAAATATCTACGTTTACTCATCTATGAGTATTCCCACATGGAATACATATGGAGTGCTTTCACATATAAGTATATTATTCTTTCTCTGTCTCTGATTCTCTCTCTCTTTACTGTAATTGTTTTAAATTTAGGGAAAGGTTTTAGACTTGAAAAAAAGATTTATTCCTATTTAAATTTTTTTAGCAGGCACATGAAAATAAAATTATTAGATCCCAACATAAAGTTTAATTTCCGCAGCTTTTTCTTGATTTAGTATTGTGATATGCAAGCAAGAAAATTCTAGATTATAATGCATATCTGCCAAGATTCTGCACATGAAATCATGTAAGAATTATGAAAATTATCCTTGCTTGAACTTTTGATTTTCTTATATATTCAAAAATTAAATTAGATATTCTAGCATATAATTCCCAGATGTATTCTATATAAAACTGATAAAGGATGAATAAAAATAAGTATTCATTCATAAATGAGATTACAGATGGCAAAAAATGTAAAGAATTATATTAAGTGAAAGTTACATTCGTGTTTTTTCTGTTAAGACATCAAGTGTGAGTTTGATTATAAACACTGGAGATAAAACAATTTTCTAACATGTCTGTAGAAATTCTTGTTAAAGTTGGTATGTTGATAGATAATTATGCTCAACTATTCACCGACCTCCACCCTTGGGCCTTGCTCCAAGATGGAGACACAAGATATGATGTGTTTGAGCATGTCAGTTTTGGAGTGGGAAACTTGTTTTTCCCCCTGAATGTATCCTAAAAGGTTTGGTGATTGTATGGCTATACTAAGTCCAGGATATGATTTCATGCTTCTTTCTACAGTGAGATTTGACTTCTTTATTTTTATACATATATTACATCCTATCAAGTAATAAAACATTCCTTTATAGAGTCAAATCCATGGATAACATCTAGCTGCCAAGTGAAGGGAGGGTACCATCTCCTCCTTTAAAGTCCATATAGCAAATTGGAGGAGGATCTTCTACCCTTCAAAAACTTCCTATCTCAACAGCCTAATTTGCATACACTTGAAAAATAAACCAAGATCCTTGCTATCATTCTCTCCTTTCTTTAAGAGGACTCAGCACTGTTTGAGGAAGCATAACCTTGTGGTGTAACCGATAGCTTTGTAAAGAAGATACTCAGTAAGACACATCTGTATGCCTGCCTGATATCTTCAGAGCATTACCACTTAAAGCAGAATTTAAGATTAGGTAATGCATAAATGCAAAGTTTTAGTTAAAACAAAGTACACCTGGAGTATGTCTAACATTTTTTTTTGGCAATTCTACTGAGATCATCTACTCAACTGTATTTAAACTAATAAAATAAGATATGGGAAGATAAAGAGTTTTTCTCTCATTGTTGATGTATAATTTTATACCTAAGTTTTGTGTTATGATGCTGATTTTATGTCTTAATTGTGAGAATAATATTTTAAAAGTGTTTAATACTTAATAATAAGTTAATATTAAAAAATTCAAGTCAGATATATTAGTTACAAGAAATACTTTTACATGCTACTTGAAGTGTTTAAAAGACAGAAATGTATCATATCCTATTTCTGGAGGCTGGAAATAAAAAACATGAGAGGGACGAATTATTTCTCCATGGCTGTACATGGTTGCTTTCTCCCTATGTTTATGTAAACATTTAGCCTTTATTTAATAGTCACAATGGATTGAGACTCACTCTATTAATCTTACTGTAATGTGATTGTATCAATACTAAGAATGTTACAAAACATATCAAAATTGTTTTTAAAAAGGAGAAAAGGAATAACAAAGAGTTAGAAAGGGTAGATATGATCAAAGTATATTATATTCATGCATGGATATGCATATAAGATCATTATTCACAATAAGTATTTGTACAATTCATATATGCTAATAGAAAATTTAAACAAAAATAACTATAAATATATAAAAATAAAAACCTATTCTTAGGTACGAACTTTATGCTTTTCACCCACAAACTTGCATGAGGGGACATGACTCAAAAAAATAACTGATTTATTGGCTTATCATTTAAATATAGTGAACATGACTCTTATAAGTACCGCCCGCTGACCGATTGTGCCACTGGAGCTCCATGAACATGATTCTTTAAATGTGCATAAGCACAATTACCACCATGTTCAAGTTATAGAATAGTTCCAACACTAAAAGCATGGGCCTGGAAAAGTGGGTCAGTGGTAGAGTGCTTGCCTTGCATGCATGAGGCCCTAGGTTCCATTCCTTGGCAGAAAAAGCCAGAAGTGGCACTGTGGCTCAAGTGGTAGAGCACTAGCCTTGAGTTAAAGAGCTGAGGGACAGCACCAGGCCCAGAGTTTAGGCCCTATGACCAGCAAAAAAATTTAAAACAAACAAACAAAAAAAAAAAAACATGCCCTTGAGCTTTTTCAGAGTCAACCCTCCCATTAATGCCAGTGTTTGGAAACCATGGATTTGCTTTCTGGCCTCTAATTTTGTCTTTTTAAGAATATCATGAAGGGGCTGGGGGTTTAGCCCAGCGGAAGGGCGACTGCCCAGCGAACGCAAGGCCCTGGGTTTGGTCCTCAGCCTTGGAAAAAAAAAAAAAAAGCTACAAAAGAGTATCATGAAAATGTAATTACCCAGCCAGTTGAATCTAGCTGTTTCCACTAAGCATAATGTTTCTGAGATTCATCCATATGGTTTCTTGTAGATTAGTTTAAGCTAGTTTTCTGTCTTTAAATACATTAGCAATGACTACACTTCTATTTTTAAGACTTTGTTTAATAGATCCTGTGTTTAAGTTTTCACTGAGCTATGTGTTTTTCTTTATTTTTTATGTTTTCATAGTTTTGATTGTATACTGGATGTTAAAGGTAGCAGGGTTAAGGGAAGTTGAGATCAAATGTACTGATAACAGAACCTGATGTCAAGATTATTTATACCCAACAAAAATATCATGTTTTATCTATCAATCAGTTAATGTGAGATGGTTAGACATTTGTTGAGTGGTTGAGATAGATGCAGATTTGTGGTAACAATATTCAAGCTGGTATACTATGAGCTTCTAATCTCTTATTCTTCCTTTGTGCTTATTGTACAAATAGCTTCTTTTAGTTGCTGAATTCCAACTCTAGTTTTCAGCAGTTCTTTCACATTTATTCCCCACATAGTTTTTCTCTACATTTTTAACCTCTCCATGTGAAGCTCTAGTAATGCTTTTCTAGTCATTGCTATGTCTTGGTAAAGTAGAAAGGTAAGTATCTACCTAAGTATAGATGTTAACATAATAGTATTTCCCCGAATATAGCTTCTAAAGTCTAGACTTCTAGAAGACAAACCATTCAGAATTTTCTCCAATGATAGCAGTCCACTATTTTGCATTGCAGAGAGAAAATGATCCCAATTATTTTTTTAGTCATCTCGAGTGGAGGAAGGATTTTGTATCCAGTTCTCCCTTAGGGAATTAATATTGGGTAGAACCTTAAAAGCAAGAAAATTTTGTTTTGTATTTCCAAGTAGTAATGATCTTGTTTTGAATGTGTGGAGCATGCATAAAACAGTAAGTATGTCTTCCCTATTCTTGGGGTAACTAGTCATTTTCTATATACCTAGGTCTCTAACAGGGCTCTTTCCAGTTTCCTGATGGCCTTCAAATGTTCTCTGATAAGAACGCTGTCTGAACTAGAGTATTGCTCTAAACTCATCTTTCAAGATTCAGTTCAAAATTTAAGCTGTTTTTAATTTCCACATCAGCAAAAGTGACACAATTCCTTACTTGTTTGAGGTGAAATGTGTCTCTGTTTGAAAGTCAGTTATCTTGGTGGCTTTGTGACTTTATTTTCTAAAAGATTCAAAAGAATTTTTATGCTTTTGAAGGTAATCTATTTTATTGTCAAATGAGGATAGAATTCTCTTGCTTTCCTACATGCTAAATAGAAATCCAATCATTTAAAATTACTTGGTATGTAGTGCCACTGGAAGCATGAACATAAAAGATTTACGTCAAATAGTAACCACCAAAAAAAGTCATTTGTTAGACCTTGAATGATATTTTATTTATAAACTAAGGGCATTCAAAATTCTTCAGCTGAAAAGAAATAAAAATCAATAGGAATTAATAACAATGTTAAAGAATACATTACCTTTGTCATAGAGAACATGAAAAATGTAGCAATATTATGACTTAAGTATACTGCTGCTAATTACATGCTATTTCTCTTCCAATGTGTCATTGGAACGATGTTTCTAAAATAAATACATAGTTATATCACTTAGTTGCTTCTAATTTTGCGAAATTGCTCATTACTCTTAGAAGCAAGGTAAATTTCCTTAATATTATATATTTTAAAGACCCTGTCCTAGCTTATACCTCCATTCCTGCCAATTTCACTTATGTGCTAATCATTCTGACCGTATTTCAATTCCTAGACTGACTCTTACCCCTCCTTACCTCACATGTTTTATCCTCTTTCCAGATTAACTTTTCTTCTACTAGTTGTCCCATTATCTTAACTAGCTTCTGCTTTTACAATCATTGATGTGTCAGCACAGAATTTGTGTTTTTTCAAATGGTTTCATTTGATGCCAGGAGAGATTCAGCTCCCTGTTATACTAGTACTCTACATTTCACTAGTAACAATCTGTTTATTTTCCATATTTTTTTTACATATCATCAGGAGTGAGAAGTCAAGAATAACTCTTCTCTTCTGTAATTTTGGTATGTCCAGAACCTAGATAAAGTACAAAGAACATAATAGATAGTTGTTGAATATGAATGAATGAATCTCTTTTATATTTGCTGGTAAAATAACTGTTGTTGTTTCTATAACTATAAAAAATTAGGAATGTTTCCTGTTACTCTTATTTTCCAGGTAACATGATCTACTTCTAAAGTATGATATTAACTTCTCTTAGAAATTTTACTCATTTTTCTCCTACTCTAAGAATTGGTGAGTAATGACAGTGGGCAGAGAGAACATGAAGGAAAACTGGGTCTTAAATCAAGCCTGACATAAAAATTGTTGAATCTTTTTAAAATTTTCATGCAGCAGTGACTCATTTCCATCAAATTGTGCTACAGAAATAAAAGGAACACTTTGGACTTTGTGTCTGAATACAGTTGAACAAAGGCACAATTTTATTTCAGAAAGCTTACTCACTATTTCCCATGTTCTGCCTATGTATGTACATGCGCTCACCTAACAGAAACTCTCAAAAGTGGAGAAAAATCACCCAAATTGGAAGTTTAATCATGGCGTGCATTCATTGAGAGTCAAACTAATTTATGATTTGGGGAACATACAATGAAAAACATGTAAATTTGGCCACCATGAGAGCATAGTGATCATAAATGGTCGCCAGGATGTATGGTAGTTACTGACTATGGCATGGTTGCCACATGACCAACTGGTAATGTATTAAGTTTTTTATAAAAATTGGTCATTAATTCTCTATCATTTATAAAGCAAACAAAGTTATTATAAAATACTGTAACCTGACGTGAAATTAAAAGATAAACATATAGAAATAAAAAAATATATACATTTTCCCAACAGCAAGAGCAACAGCCTTAAAACAATACAGATTAAATAAGATTAAGAGAAACATACTAACCCTTTGATCAAATAAACTGTGAAGTAAAGATGATAGAATTAGAGAGATCTGGTGATTAATGGGATATTTGTTAATGTTATAGTAATTTTTGATCATTTGTTTCAGATGTGATATTTTTAGACATATATTTTTATAAGCTTTTTTTTTTTTTTTTTGGGTCCGGTCATGGGGCCTGAACTCTGGGCCTGGGCGCTGTCCCTCAGCTCTTCAGCTCAAGGCTAGTGCTCTACCACTTGAGCCACAGCGCCACTTCCGGCTTTTTTCTTTTTGCTTATGTGGTGCTGAGGAATTGAACCCACAGCCTCGAGCATGCAAGACAAGTGCTCTACCACTGAGCCACCTTCCCAGCCCCTTTTATAAGCTTTTTAAAAACTACTTTTATAAAAACTTTCCTTCTTTCTTGGAATTGTATACCGAAATATCTACTGATATCAAACTCTCATGGCTGAAACGTGCTTCAAGATAACCATGCCTGGTTGGCTATAAATGCATTAAATACAAATTGAATATTTTAAATCTTCAATGATGACTGGAAAGAATTTTCACTATGAGCTGTTTTTTCCAATTTTGGTGTAATTTTGTGATTTTTATAGAAAACATTACAATATATAGAAAACAATGCTCATTGAATATATTAAACTTATATGTCTTTTAAACAGTATATTAGCTTTGCTTGAAAACAAGAATAAAAAATCCTCTTACAGTCATATAAGGCTTTACAATTTAAGTATTTTTAACATACTTTCACTGATGATATCAATTATGTCCAACAAACAACAGAATTAGATGGCAATGCCATCTTCATAGTTTTTCAATAAATGAAAACGAAGCTGAAATACTATTTCATTGACATTTCTAATAGACCTACAGATCTCACAACCATCTTTCTAGTATACTATCTGAAATTTCCCCCTTTCATTAAAAATCTATAAGTATTTTTAATGTTTTTTCTTTTTATTGTAACAGCATGTGTATCAGCCTATTTAAATGTTCCTTATAATTTGAATATTGTTTTGTTGTGAAAAATGGTGCTTTCCTAAGAAGAGAAATGATAGTAAGTTATAGTAGATAAAATTGTACAAGAATTTTGCCAATTATTCTCTTGTCTTGTAAGAAATTCTGTACAGGCCATATATTTGGTGATGTTAAACAGTCTTTTGTATAGAAGGGAAGATAAAAGTATAATGCATACAACTTAACCAAGTATACAAGTATACAAACACACACACATATTGTTGGTAGTGGGGCTTGAACTCTCGGCCTGGGTGTTGTCTCTCAGCAATTCAGCTCAAGGTGAGCTCTACCACTTGAGCCACAGCACCATTTCTGGTTTTCTGGTGGTTCACTGGAGATGAGCCTCATGGACTTTCCTGCCCGTACTGGCTTTGAACCACATTCCTCAGATCTCAGCCTCCTGAGTAGCTAGGATTAATTACAACATGAGCCGCCCAGCTACAATTATATTTTGAGTATAAGAAAATAGCTGAGAAGCAATGGGGTATGATGAAGAATTCACATTTTTGGAGAAGATAAAACTTGTTTCAAATGATATCTGGTTTCTTCATCACATGTATATCTAGGATGTATCTTGTTCTTGAAACGGTGTGAAAAGTTTGCAAAGGCATTGAGATGTAAAGTGCTCGGTATGGCACCTATCTTAGAGCACTTGCCCAATGTCTGTTGTTATGTCCTGTCATCATTGTCTTACAATTGCATGTATATTATGACCCCCCAAATTCAGGAATCTACAGCAGGGCTTCATAGCTCTCAATGATGAATGGAAATTAGAGGCATAAACAAAACTGAAGACTCACATTTTTCTCTTTCTTCTTTCCCTCCTTTCCTCCTTTCCTCCTTCTCTCCTCCCTCCCTCCCTCCCTCCCTCCCTCCCTCCCTCCCTCCCTCCCTCCCTTCCTCCTTCCCTTCCTCCCTTCCTTCCTTCCTTCCTTCCTTCCTTCCTTCCTTCCTTCCTTCCTTCCTTCCTTCCTTCCTTCCTTCCTTCCTTCCTCCCTCCCTCCCTCTCTTCCTCCCTCCTCCCTCCCTTCCTTCCTTTTCTTACTTTCCTATTTTGTATCAACACTAGACTTAAACTCAAGGCATCATACTCTTTCTCACTGATGGTGCTCTACAACTTGAGCCATGCCCCCAATCCATGTTTTGTTTGTTAATTGGAGATGGAATCTTGAGGACCTTTATGTCTGCACTGGTTTCAATGTGCAATCATTTAGGTCACAGCCTCCTCAGTAGCTAGGAGAATAAGTGTGGACTTCTGTCTTCTTTCTTTAGAATCTAAAATACCATTTTTCTTCAGGCATCTTCTGGCTGCATATAACTGGTGAAAAGCTGGAATAGGGGATGGTGAAAGGAACTTCTGTGCTCTCAATACCAATGGTTTCTGCATGCCCTGACTAAGTTATTCCCACCTCTGTCATTTCACAGTCGCCTTTTCCCTTAAGAATATGACACTGAAGAAACACAGAGACACCAACAACCCTAAATAATTGAACACCACTGGATCTGAAGAACCTCTAGATGTGAAAGATTATAAATTCAAAGCAGTCTGGGTGATTTTATTGATTCTTTAATTAATGCAACATTTGTGCTAATTCTGAAGGTAGTGTGAAGCCTCATAGGTACCATAAAACCCAGGCATATATTTTCTATATCGCAACCACATCAGCCCTTAGCTGGTTAAAGCAAGTAATCCTTACAGCACTCAGGAATAAAAAAGAACCTCATGAGACCGATAAGGAATTTATTGCTGTTCCTATGGATGTCAAGTTTGTTTGATAATTTACTCAAAGTGATTGAAAAGGGTTGTCAGAAGTCTCTCAGGATCCATAATAGTCATATATGTATAGAAAAATCCCTTGGAAATTAAGGGGTTGTGAAGATTTTCAGAATGTTGAGCTACATGTTCACAAGCAATCTAGATGAATGGGCAATATAGATGAAAATTGTCAAATGTCCTAGGAACTAGTACATTTTCCTTTCAACTTTTACATTTTACACTTTGAAGAAGACACTAAAGAACTGTCAATATGATAAAGATCTAACTTAGAAATTCCTGTGGTTTCACTATGGGATAAAGTAACAGTCATTATTAAACCCAATAAATTAAACAAAAATTAGTAAATGGATCTCGAGATATGTACTATTATAGAGAAGAATGTATAAAGTCATACATATGTGGATATATTTTATATATATAATATTTAGCATACAATATGTATTGACTTTTAAAACTGTTTTGCTAAAACTGTTTAGCACTTTGGTTTTTCCTCTAGTCAATAATGATTAAATCATACTTAAAATGGGTTAACCATTTGAGTCTTAAAATATCTAAACTCTTAAATAGCTTCACAAATGTATTCATAAACAATACACAAGTAAATAATGAGTAACAGTGGATGGATTTATATATTCCATACCTCTGTAGGACTTTTAATCTGAAATAGAATTTAGTCAACAAAAGTATATTTAAAGAGTATTAAAATGCTAAAGATCCAGTACCATCAATATTCTAACTGATGTTATTTGCAGTAGTAAACATTCTTTCTTTAGAGTAGAAATATTTATTTATGTAGAAGAAAGATATGTAACAGAAATGCAGTATTATTTATTATCTAGAGCTGCTTTGATGATGCTTGATCTTTCATGTAAATCCTATTCTATCAACTATTTTTAATGACATATATAATATCCTATCCTATTAGTGATACATTGTAACACCTTATATTACTATTATTATTATTATTATTTTATTATTATGCCTTTAGCTAAAATAAGAGATCATTTTTTTCCTTTGTCTGTCATGGGGCTTGAACTGAGGTCTTGGGATCTGTCCCTGAGCTCTTTTTTGCTCAAGACTAGGGCTCTACCACTTGGAGCCATAGCTCTAATTTTGGTTTTCTGATAATTCACTGGGGATAAGAGTCTCATAGCCTTTTTTGCCTAACTAGCTTTGAACTGTGATACTCAGATCTCTCAGCCTCCTGAGGGGCTGAGTGAACAACCAGCACCCAATGATAGATGAATTCTGAATAACCAGGAACAAGAACCTTTTTGTTGTCACATGATTCTTCTTGGGGTCTTGATTTATTTTTATTATACCTAAGTAGTTGTACAAAAAGTTGTGATCCAATAAAGCAGTTCCTGAATACAGTGTGTCTTGATCAGCATCTCCCCTTGGAACATTCTCACCCACCCCTTCCAATCCACCCCCTTCTCTCACTTTTCTTAGTTTTGTCATATCTGCCTTAAATGTTTGACTACATTCTCCCCCCACTTCATCTCTTCATTCTTTAGCTCCTGCTCCTGACCCTACTCTATCTCTTTTAAGTACCCATTATCTTGTCTATATTTTGTTGACCTTTGATTTAGTCTTTCTAAGGAATTCATTGTTTGTAATCTCCCCTGAATCTATAATATTCCAGTTAATATATTTGTATACATTTGCATACCACCCTGCAAGTTTACTTATATGTTTATAAACTAATTCTAGCTTCCATATATGAGAGGAAACATTCAACCTCTGTCTCTTTGGGTGAAATTATTTCACATACTATAACGTTTTTTTCCAGATCTGTCCATTTCTTTCAAATGATACAATATAATTGTAATAGTTGAGTAAAATTCCATTGTGTATAAATGCCATATTTACTTTTTTTATTGTGAAAATACTGTACAGAGGGGTTACAATTACATGGGCAAGATAATGAGTACATTTCTTATCAAGCATTGTTGCCTTTGTTTCCCCTTCCCATCTGCCCTCAACCCCCCCTCCGCCCCCACTCCTCCTCCCTACCTCCAGGCCAAAGTGATAAACATCATTTTTCAATGTCTTTCATATCTCATTGTTGCAATGGGTCCACCTGTATCCCTATTTAAACAATTTGTTTTTCCCTTCCCCTCTACAAATTATACCAACATCAAATACAGTGAAAGCAGGGGTTATACAGTGGGGGAGGAACATACAAAGCAACAAAGAAATCATCTTATAAATATATTAGAAACAGTCACAAGAAAGAAAAAAACACATTTGAATCCTTATCTTGGGGTTCATTTCGCCTAACTTCAACTTATCTGACCTTTTCTGTTTGTCTCAGACATATACTGGTTATTGTAAATAAGGGAAACCATGGAACCTATGTTTCTTTGGGCCTGGCTTACTTCACTTAATATAATTTTTTCCAAGTCTTTCCACTTCCTTGATCCATTCATCTACTGAAGGGCATCTGGGTTGGTTTCATATCTTAGGTATGGTAAATAATGCTACATAAACATAGTTGTGCTGGTAGCTTTAGTATGGTCTTGTTTGTGATCACTGGGGTAAATGCCCAAAAGTGGGATTGCTGGGTCATAGGGGAGCTCTATGTGGAGTCTTTTGAATAGCCTCCATACAACTTTCCAAAGTGGTTGAACAAGCTTACACTTCCACCAACAATGCAGTAAGGTTCCCTTCTGTCCACATTCCCTCCAGCATCTGTTGTTATTAGAGTTCTTGATTATAGCCATTCTAACTGGAGTGAGATGGTATCTCAATGTTGTTTTGATTTGCATTTCTTTTATGTCTAGGGAGGTTGAGCATTTCTTCATGTGTCTACTGGCCATCCTTCTTTCCTCTTCAGAGAAGTTTCTCTTTAAGTCTTTAGCCCACTTATTACTTACTGGGCAGTTGTTTCTTTGAGGATTTGTTGTTGGGGGATTTAATCTTTTGAGCTCCAAGTATATTTTAGATATGAGACCCTTGTCCATTGTATGGCTAGTGAAGATCTTTTGCCAATCTGTGGGCTTTCTATTGATCTTATATGTCATATTCTCTTGATCAATTCACCTTCTGTGGGGCATCTGGACTTATTCCATACCTTGACTATAGTGAAGAGTGCTGCAATAAACATGGTTGTGCTAGTGGCTTTTCTCTATCTTGATTTGTAATCTTTTGGATAATGTAATCTTTTGGAGTTGCTGGATCATAGGCTGTTCTATGTTTTGTTTCTTGAGGAACTTGCACACAGATTTCCAGAGTGATTGGACAAATTTATATTCTCATAAACACTGTATTAGGTCCTCCTTTAACCACATGCACATCAGCATCTATTTTTATTTGCCTTCTTGATAATGGCCATAGCTAACTGGAGATAGAATCTCAATATTGTTTAGAAGAAGAAAAAATGTCCAACAGACACATGAAGTATGCTCAACATCTCTGGACCTAAAAGAAATGCATATCTACATGGTGTCTTCAAATTTAATATGTTGACTTAGAGAGAAGAAAAATAGAAAGTGATGTAAGCTTGAAGATACAATACACATGACTCACTTATCTGAATGTCCAAATAGGAGCTGCAAAATCACAAAACAACACAAAAATGCTTATGATCTCATACTGAATGCCCCCTGTAAATTAAGCAATATTTTATATTGGCTCTGTCATAATTTTATAAGATGTGCAACGTTTATAGTTTCTCCCATATTTCTTCCCCTTTTTCTAAGTTCTTTCCTCTGTTGATGCATGGCTCTATCACTTAATTTTCAATGCCTTGTTCTATGGGTTCTTAAATTTAGCTCAAATGGACCATTTCCTGATGACACTGTACATATGGTATTGATTTTTGTTTGCCCTTTGGTTATCCTCTACAATCCTATCCTCCTAACTAATTTCATTCACTTTAGTGGTTGTCACTTGACTCTATGATAATGTTGTATGGAGTCTCTGTCTCCAGTTTAGGATCACTTCAAGCACTACCTGAAGAGGTGCTTCTAGTATTCTGATTTTCTGTTCTCAGAAATAGATGAGTCCACTGGCCCACATTTTTAAGAGTATTAGTTGTAATTTTGTGGGCATTTTCTAGTAATTTTATTATTTTTTTGCTCACTTTTAGAATTGAAAAACCTCTCCTACAGTAAAACTCCTGCTTTCACTGTATTTGATGTTGGTATAATTTGTGGAGGGGAAGGGAAAAAACAAATCATTTAAATAGGGATACAGGTGGACCCATTGCAGCAATGATCTCATTATGTGGAAAAACGAACTTTACAACTTTGGTGGGGGCAGGGAGGATCCCGCAGGAGGGCCAGGGAGGGGTATGGGAAGGGATGGGAAGAGGAAACAAAGGAGGAGGCAACAGTGCTTGATAAGAAATGTACTCATTATCTTGCCCATGTAATTGTAACCCCTCTGTACGGTATTTTCACAATAAAAAAAATAAAAATAAAAACAACCTTTACAACTTTGGCGGGGGGGTGGGGGGGGCGGGGGGGTGGAGGAGAGAAGGGGGAGGAGGAATGTAATAGTGGAGATGGGAGGGCAGGGATGGTAAGGGAAAAACAAAGGAGGAGGCAACAATGCTTGATAAGAAATGTACTTACTATGCTTGATAAGAAAAGTACTTATTACCTTGCTCATGTAATTATAACCCTTCTGTATGGTATCTTCACAATAAAAAAAAAAAAAAAAAAAGAATTGAAAAACCTCAAGGTTAGAAGTTATGCTAGTTCTCAATATATCTAGAAAACAAAATGTGTGTGTGTCATAAAGTACATTTTGGAGTAATTGGTCTTTACAGTAGTTCACTGAAAAACAAAGTTGAATTTTATATTGGGCTGTTAAAAACATCTACAAGACTCTAAAACATCAGCATCCACAAAACAAAAATAAAAAGATTTGTCTCATTAATTGATTGAGTAGATTTAAATATACCTATTTAGGTAAGTAGAGGAAAAAGAACAAAATTCTACTTTGGATCTCTATATAGAAACATAATTAACTTGAATTATAAACACTGCCATCAGTAGAGAGCACAAAAGAAATATTGGGAAACCTGAGTCTGGAGTTGGAATATTTGTATATTTGCAGCAAACTTTGCTAGTTGGATGAATTTCTCTCTTATCCCAGCTGTAAAGCTGTAATAAAACAGTAATCTGTTCAATATTATTTTTAAAACTTTGAAACAGTTCATATATATATATGCATATAATTACCTTTATAAAACAAAATACCTCTTGTTTAAAAAAAACTTTTAAAACAATACTTGATATATGATATATGCTTGCTTAATAGTCATTATTTTGCATTGTGCATTTACTACTGATTATGTTAATGATATACTTTTTTTTTTGTGGGTCCTGGAGCTTGAACTCTGCACCTGGGCACTATCCCTCAGCTCTTCAGCTCAAGGCGAGCACTCTACTACTTGAGCTACAGTGCCACTTCTGGTTTTCTGAGTGGTTTATTGGAAATAAGAGTCTCATGGACTTTCCTGCACAAGCTGGCTTTGAACTGCGATCCTCGGATCTCAGCCTCCTGAGTAGCTAGGATTATAGGCGTGAGTCACTAGCGCCCAGCCTTATATACTCATTTGTATAGTTGAATGTTTAAAAAAGTACTTGGGGGTGATATAGAGATTAAAATACCATAGGAAGGAAAAATAATCCAGAGACACAAAAAGAAAATGAGTGAAGCATTCTGCAAGAAGCTGAAAGGGCATAAGCAATGAATCTACCATGCTCTTGTCAAAAACACAAACCCTTTTCAGGAATCAGCCAAAATTGTGATTGGCTGTATTACTGTCACTATGCAAAGCTCAAAGTACCCTCTTATGTTATGCTTCCTGATGTGAAATTCAAAACCTACACATTACTCCACTGCTTTCCTTCTACAATTGAAGATAGGCATTTTATTCCAGGGAACAGAAAAAAGTGTCACTTCTAGTTTTATTTTATTCTTGATCCTTGGGAAAATAGTTGTATAATACCATAGTTTTTATTTGAGTCATTCTGTGTCTTGTTGTATCATACATCCTGTTAATCTGGAGCATAGGGAATGAGCATATTGTCCATACCACCATCAATAGTAGCAGAAGACAGTAAGCAGGTCAGTTGTCACATCTGCCCTTTAAAAAGCAGCAGGCGTAATTGTAAACAATCACTCATACACTGTGGACTTGATTGGACTTTAAATAATTGTCAATATTTCATTTGCCATCCTGCTATTATTATTGATTAAAATAATCAGATTCACACTTGTTTTGACTGATCTTTATTAGTTTCATTACTGCTTAGTGGCCTTAAATAAACAGTCAACTTATCAGGATTCTTTTGGCTACTTTAGATAGTGCTAAGTGACATTTTATAGAACCAGAGACAGCCAAGATATTCACGTCAGCATAGTCTCAGTAGAGAGTCCCAGTGGGCGGGTGTAAAAGCAGGGCGTAAGTGAGAGCTCAGAGAGGCAGGTGGGCATGAATGGAATCATATTAACTTATAAACAAAGCAGAGAATGCCCTTCAATCACGGTTTCTTACACGCTGCAAGGTAATATTGCTGTATTTTTCACCTGCTTTGTATTTTTAATAAACAACATTAATGTAGGCTCCCAAAGCATACAGATATTCATGTATACTGGCTGCACAGGTAGTTGTGGTGAACATTAAGACATTAAATGAATAAAATAAAGTAAAAATTCTCATTATTTTCCCAATAACTAAGGTGTGTGTACACACGTGTATGCATATGTGCGTAGTTAGGAAAGAAAAATTGGACACGGTATTTTATAACACTAGTTGCTACCATTGATAAAAATGAAAGATTGCTAGAATGAGTCAGTATTCTCTGGAAATCAGATTAGACCTGGTGTTTTCCTCACTGGTGGGTAAATTTGTTATGTGTGTTGAATATTTAGCAGCACTGGTGACTCAGGCCTTGACATAGCACACTGAGTACAAGTCGAGCTCTCAGACACAGAAGTTGTATGAATCTAGCAGGCAGATTTGGAAAACAAGTATTGCAATCTACATATCTTTTTAATGAAGCCCTTTAAAAAAATACCTCTCTTAGCCTAGCCTCCGGTCCTAACTTTCATTTCCATGAATCATAGCATAAGAGGATGACTCCAAGTTGTCTGCCTAGTCACCACAGCAACTTGAGCAATCTGTGCCTTTTATGCATCATAACAAACTCTTGCAGTCCTGTGAGGGCCTAAGAATTACATCCTCAAGACATAGAACTGATTAATTTTGATGATGATATCATACTAGCTTAATGTTGGTTGACATTGGTGAGTCTAGGTACTAAATTCTGTAATGATACAACCCCCTTGGAATAAAAATAGGCTGTATTGTATTGTCCCTTCAGTTATATTAAGCTTGAATTTGGATTACAGAGGTGAATTCTCTTTCCTGGCTTCAGAGCAGAGTATTTCCATGTGAACTTTATGCATAAGATTTCCTCTTCACTTCTCTCATTCTTTCCTCTCCTAACACAAGGAAGCCGATGTCTGTACTTGGAAAATCATTGTGGTTGGAAGCCATGGGAAGGGTTTTCTCTTCTAAAGGAATTAAGCCTGTGATTCTTCCTTTTTTGTTGATAGAAGTCCACAAGTCAGCAGTTACAGTTAGTATTTTAGCTCAGAAGTGCACTCTCTATTGTGTAGGAGTTATGTGTTGTTTTAAAGCCAACATCCCCACCGATTGCTCATGAGCTTGGCATTGATTTGATCGCACTACTCCTTCTGCATTTTCTGGAAATGAAAATGGAACTGTTTTGTCTTTGTAACATTTGCTTTTAACAAATAACATCAATATCACTTATTTTGGTGGTATTTACTATCTGACATGTTTGTCTTTAATGGATCCTGGGATTTATAGGACCCAGGTTAGTGGCAGTAATTCATGCAGCAAATGCACAAGCAGCTTTGCACATGAAAAAGCCAGGCTGGTGCAAAAGACTGAGACTCTGAATTTTAGTGGAAACTCAATTAGGATACCAGTGCCAAGATAGAAATATATCTGGTTAAATCAATATACTCTCTGTTAGTCATAATACTATAAACTTTTGATGGTTGCACCAATATAGTTGAACATATACATGCAAAGTATCATATTATACAGTCATATGTAATAGCATTTAAAAATAAAATACCTTTTTATTGCTCCTTTAATCATATTGATTAAGACTTTATAACTGGATTGGCAAACTGTTGTTTTAGAATCACAGCCTATACTGAATTTTAGAGACCAGAAATCTTACAGTGATGAGATAAAGTAGCCAAGTTTAAAACTATAGTTGTGAGTGGAGGAATGTGATGAAGATTTGCACACCAAAATAGGGGATGCTTTTGTTAATCATATAAATTACTGGCTTTTTGTCATAGAAGACAGTAGGTCACAGGTAAATAGTATGGTTATCAAGGGAAATCAAATATGTCACCTTTAGTTGAAGAATACTAAGCTATTAATCATTTGTTCAACAATATCAGTTACAAATTAAAATCATAGTGTTCTAGTTGAGGTTTTGTTCTTCAATTTCTGTATAGATGAAATGATTATCAATGTATAATTCATGCCATTTTCCTGAACTTTCCACAATTCAGTGGCAATAGACTCTGGCATCTAATTAGCAATAATTATTCTAACATATACTATTTTCAGCTTGAATCATATAATCACCAAGTACTTTGTGATTCTAACTTATCAGGTATTATATATATATGTATATGTATGTATATATAGTAGTTGATAAGTGAGTATATATATACTTACATACATATATAGTAGCTGATAAGTAAGAATATACTTTATGTAATATATAAATATCATATATAATATAATATAATATATAAAGAGAGTACCAGAGAATGCATGGTGGCTCACACCTGTAATCCTAGCTACTCTGGAAGCTGGGGTTTCAAAGCCAGCCCAGGCAGGAAAGTCCGTGAGACTCTCCAATTAGCCACCAGGAAACCAGAAGTGGACCTGTGGCTCAATTGGTAGAGCGCTCGCCTTGAATAGAAAATCTCACGGACATCACCCAGGCTGAGTTCAAGGGCCCAAAACTGATAGTAGAGAGCATGACAGATTCAGAGACAGAAGCACAGACAGAGATAGAACAAGAGAGGAAGAACAACAGAGAGAGAAATTGGAGAGAGAGAGACACATACAGAGAATAAGAACATGCTCATTAAAATTGGAATTGGAAATAATCATGATTTATAGAATCTTCCAGTTTGCCTAGACTTGTGTAAATATCTACAGTATGGCTGATTGCAGCTATTTCAATATGAGGTTGTTGAACACAGTTGGGTAGAAATGATACAAATAACTTGTTACCTGTTGTGAATGATATGACATGGCAATTTTAAGGATAGCAATTTTTATGTTCGTAAGATTTGAACACATGTAGAAATATTTTTTTTTGCCAGAAGTTAACTCTAACAGTAGATACAAGTCACATCTAATTTAAGGTAAAACTCTCTCATATAGAGTAAGGAATAAAATAGAATTTCTCATGCTGGAAGGAGAAAGTTAAAATAAATATAAAGATGATGTACACATGATTTTTATATATGTACATATGACAAATATTCATATATAGTACTTTATATGTGTTAGAATTGTTTTAAATACTTTATAAATGTGAACTGCTTAGAATAATAAATATAATAAATACAAATAAAAATGAAAATAACTCAGATTCATATTATTGGAATATAGTCATGCTTTAATTAAAACAAAAACGAAAAACAGTTGAATTCCACCAAAAGTTGGAAGCTGTATGATAGCTAGATGTTTAGTCCACTTTGAAAGTTCTCTTTTAGCTGTCTGTTTATATTTCAAGTATTATGTGTTAAGCAATGAATTAGGAAAATGTTTTTAAGGAGCTCAGAGTCAAATTCAGCATCTCTATTTGATACAAATTAAGGTTAGCATTGGTAGCAATTGTTGCATGCCAGAACAAAAAATATCTTAAGCTCATTGGGTTTCAAATGAAGCTTATGTCTTCCTTAAACCTATTGTAATATGAATCCTATCCAATAAACAATCTACCACAAATTCATTCAGGAACCTAAGTATGTTCCATATTGGGACCAAGCATCCTGTCAGTTCATCAGACGGAGAAAGGGAGAGGTGGTAGTGGATTGTGTGAGGGAGTTTTAAGCCCCATTAATGGGAGAAGCATTTGGTAATGTCTGTTTTCGATTTCATTTCTTTTTGTGAGTGTACTGGTACTGGGGCTTGAACTCAGGGCCTGGGTGCTGCCCCTTAGCTTTTCCCACTCAAGGATGGCACTCTACCACTTTAGGGAGTCCTCCATTTCTGGGAGAAGCATTTTGGACATACTATATTCCTCGTAGGAATACAGTATATGTTATGTTGTTTTCATTTGAATTCCCTTATAATATATGATGTTGGAAATACTTTCTTATGATTGCTTGCTATGTGTGTATTGCTGTTAGTGAGGTGTTAATTCATATGTACATTTTAATCAAGGTTTTCATTTTCTCATTATTTTGTTTCTTGGATGACAGTCTTTTTTTCATAAAATCAAATGTCTATTTTTATTAATTTTCCCAGTCTGTGATTTATCTTATTCTTTTAACATGGTCTTTCACAGAGAAGACATGTTTAATTTTAATGAAGTCCAGCTTATCCATTATTTCTTTCATAGTTCGATCTTGCCTTCAGGGATATGAAACAGCACCACCTTGTCCCAGGTCACGCAGGTTTCCTCTGTGTTATCTCCTGGGAGTTTTACAGTCTTGCATTTTACATTTCGTTCTGTGATCAGCTTTTGAGTTAATTTATGTGAAATATGTCCAGCTGTTCAGTACAACTCTTTGAAAAAAGCATCCCTTTCTTCCTTTGTACTGGCTTTGCTCCTTTGTCAAAGATTAGTTGGTTGCATTTATGTCAGTCCACCTCTCACTCAGAAGAAAAGGAAGTGTATTTGACAAAACTGCAGTTATTGAATTTCTCAGTTAATGCTCACAACAGTTTTACAGGTAGATATTAATACTGTATCGGTTTTGCAGATAAGGAAGGTAAAGCTCAGTAAAAGGCTTAATTATTCTCTAGCTCATAGTGGATTTATGCCGGAGCTCAGAGGTGAAACCAGGCCTTTGTATAGAGAGATTTTTGTTTTTAAAAATATTATTGTTGTTCATCTACTTCTTTTTTTGTCTTATTTAATATTTAAGCTTTTGGTAATGACAATTTAGGTGACTTGAATTGTTTTCTCCCTAAAAACAAATATCCTAAACATTTATAGCTAACCTCTCTACCATGAATTCAATAAGACAAAAATGTTTAAGAAATTTCCATTTTTATTTTTCATCCTTTATTTTCCAAATTAAAAAAAGTCTTTTTAATTATTTTATAAAATTTCAAGAAGGTGCTTTATACAAGACATAGACTTTTAAATAAAAAATAATGTTAAATTGGTATCATTAAACGAAATGTCACACAAATAAAACACCAAGAATATTGTTATTTGGAAAGTTATTTGAAATATCATCTTGCTATCTTTGTAAAGTATTTACCTTTATATACCTTTGACAAAAAGGAAAAAGGGAAATAATTGCAGATTTTTAAGCTCATATTTCAAATTCTACCTTCCCTGCCATTCTGAAGGCCACTCTTTGGATTTATAGTCCACGTACTAAAAAGCCCTCTTTATCTTTGGGTTGTCATTCAAGTCTTCTCTTACAAATTCTTAAAATACTTTTTGAAGCATGCAGAGATTGATAAAATACCTTTAGATGTTTTAAACAGTTAATAGAAATGGTCAAGAGTATTGTGAAAAATGCCTACTTTATTGATATGCTTATTTTATAAGCCAATGTAAACCTTTGAGCAGTGAGAGGTCAAGTGGTAATATACAGAAAAGCAATTTTACACTGAGATAATCAGCTACTTTTATTAAGCTCTTAGACTTACTGAAAATGTGTTTTCTTGGTTCTTTGAAAGAACAGTAGGCATATGGTATGTCTGATCAGTAGATAGAAACACTTATTTTACATGCGGAAAACAGAGATTTCCTATTATCTTAAAATTTTGTTCCATCATAGAAACCCAAGTCCAATGGTTCATTTGTATGAGCAGTAATATTTTGTTTCAGATAGAGGAGTAACATGTTCCTCTTTTGAGAAAGCTACTCATCTTAAATAAAATAAAGTTTCAAAATAGTAAAATCAACTTGGTCCTTATTTACCCTGACATGAAATTTAACTTTTGGAGGAAAATAATGGTTAAAAAAAAAAAGAGACCAAAATTTCATGCTATGAAATTCATCAATGAAAGTTTCCTATTGAAGCAATTAGCTCATTAAAGTTGTTGTTGCTGTCTAGAGTTTAGCACTAGAAAGAAAATAGGGAAGAATAAAGCACTTTTGGTTTATACATCTGTCAATTTAAGTGACTTTCAATCCCATATCTCTTTGCTGTTTTCAGGAAAGAAACAGAAAATCTAATGACAGGTGTCTAGTAGGTGTATCATTATTCAAACTGAAAACATGGCTTTGTCATCCACTAACTCATAATTCTCTCTTTTTAGCAACTTAATACAGTATCATGAAACAACAGCTCCAGACAGTTTATATCAAGACTTCCTGTCAAGAATCCATTGATTGTAAGGAAAACAGGAAACAGCAAAGGGAGCATCAACCTTAACTAGTGTTCTGAGTCACCTCATCCTGTGTACTAATCTTGTCAAAAAATTTCATTTATACAGGAAAATTCAAAGTGTGAAAGAGGGAGGGAAGGGCTAGAGACTAATTATGCTGGTTGGAGAACTAACTAAGCCACCAGCTCTTCTTCAGTGTTGGTCTGGAAGACCTTGACACCATCTCTTCTCCCTTTTTTCTAGTCTGGCTTCCCAGAGCCTGACTTTTTCTATTCTAAAACCTGAGCAGTTATTTACCATGATATTGAAATCATTTAACAAATAAATAATACCAAGTGTTGCTAAAACTGGAGTTGCTACAATAATTTGGTTCAGGTTATTATACAAATGATTAGAACTTCTTCAATTTATAATAAATTTAGATTGGTAAATCAAAATGTATTCAGAATTTACTTTTCTTTCACTGAATCAAGCATCACATCACCAGAAACAATTATTAAAATAATCTTAAATAACAATTAGTATATTACATATACACATATGTACTTACAGAAGTGTTTGAAGTTCAAGTATCAAATAACATTTCAGAAAATAGAGGTAGTTAACACATCAGCTAGCTAGTCTAATCTAGTGAAGCAGGAAATGAATTATAGGACTGTGGAATTGGGAGCCTGCCATTATGCTAATTTGAATGGTTATTTTGATGGAGTGGTACGCTTGACCATAAAAGTAAAGGCATTCTATTTGACTTCATGCTCTCTCAAAATTTACATGTGTACCTGAGAAACTTCCAACCCATATTATCAAGTGTGACAGTTCTCTATGTTGTAAAAATTTTCCAAATAATCCAGACACGTTGAGTACTTGTTATTCTGTAGCCTGAGTAGACACAATGTTTATGATGCAGACTAGAACTAAGAAGCAATGGGGTAGCTACAGAACGTTATCACTTCATTCATATTATGTCCTGTTGTTTTTGAGACAGCTCCCAAATAAGTTTAAGCTCAACTTGAGTTCAGCACAGCGTGTGTTTCTCTGGATACATTTTGGTTGTAGTGGAGAAGATTCTCATGTGTATAACTTTCTATATGGCTTGTAACTGGATTCTGATTTTTTTCTCTGATATCAGCTGAAACATGTCGATATTTTTGGATGTGTGGTTTTTTATGTCACTGACTTCCTTGAAGAGAATTAGTGCTCATGGAAAGCTCTTGTCTTCAGATCCTTCTATATGCCTTGAGCAGAGAAGTATTACTTCACACTGCTTCTGCTGCGACTCTGACTGAAGGCAGAAAAAAACTGAAGAAGCAAGTAGACATAAATGAATATTCATTTATGAGTGCATATGTCATACTGTATATGCTGAGTTTGACTTTTGACAGCAACAATAATTGATTGGATTTCTACAAATAATATAAGAAAGAGAACTAAACTGTCTTTGGGTAGGTATAAGCAAGAGGACATTGGGTTAACAAGGAGGTTGAAGGAGATTGAAGACTGTCAAAATAGATTTCTTGTCACTATAAGAAGAGAAAAAATTCTGTAAATTTCTTTTGGGGAAGGAGGTGAGGGAGAGTAATGAGGGGTGAGACTGAACTGCAGAGTATGGAATGTAACAGTGAAATAAATACGCCCTTGCATAACAAATTGAGCTAACAGAGAAAGAAATAATAGCAAGTTAAAACAACCTTCCAATTTTGTTGCACTATAAATGATTCCTTTTGCTTTGCCGATTCAAGTTGGGAAGGGACTGGTAGGAGAATATAGTATTACAGAATATTAAACTAAGTTGTTCTTCATGTTCACATCTTCTTGGGGCTGGATTGGTTAGGATTCACTTTCTGATGACATCACTGAGAAGATAAACTGGAAACACAGGATAAATCATCATAGAAAGGAATAAGCTGTGTGTGTGTGGGGGGGGTATTGAAAAACTCTTTTGGGTCTGCAAATTATTGGAATTTCCTCAATACACATTTACTGCTGTACATATTATTCTGTTAATATGTTTACATTTAAGTGAAGTGTCATATGTTTATTAAAATATTTGCATTGTCATCATTCCAAATTTAATTTTTTAAATAATTATTTTATGTATATTAGTATGAAGGAATAATATAACTTCTAACATTAATGTATTAGGTATGTACAAACAGAAAAGCACATTTTATACTACTAACAACAAATAGAAATGGACAGATTTTATACAATTAAAATACAGAAAAAGGGCTGGGAAGGTGGCTTAGTGGTAGAGTGCTTGCCTTGTATGAATGAGGCCCTGGGTTCAATTCCTCAGCACCACATAAGCAGAAAAAGCTGGAAGTGGCACTCTGGCTCAAGTGGTAGAGCACTAGCCTTGAGCTGAAGAGCTAAGGACCGTGTACTCCCAGAGTTCAGGCCCCATCACCAAAAAAATAAAATAAAAAGCAGAAAAAGACCATAGAGAAGAAATATGAGTGCGAATTTAGAAGAATTTGGACATGATTTACAAAATAATTTTTTTCTTACAGAGAATTTAGTTTCATTATTTTAGAAATCGATTGCCGTTCTGATTCTTATTGTGAAATGATTCCTCATAATAGTTTCAATGATTTTCTTTCAGGTTTTTTCTCATACTATTATATGTGGCTGTGTTTTATTGACTATTCATAAAGTATACTTAATAACTTCAGATATACTAGATTCCTGGTTACTTAAGTAGGTGGAATATGAATTGGCAAGGGATGAAAACATATTCTCTCAATTTAAAAGTATCTTAACTTTTTTGGTAAGATAACTACTTCTAAATAAATAAAACAGTAAAGCAGAATAATACAGGGATGGAAAAAACACACTGGGGATATTTTTTCCTGATATGAAATACCTGGGTTGCAAAATGAACTTACCTAGAAACTTGTAATTGTCTTACAATGTAATCTATTATATTGATATAATTTTCTCATCTTTTTAACACATTCCATTAGTTACAGAGCTCTTTTTTTAAAATAAGTTTTTTATTGTGAAAATACTGTACAGAGGGGTTACAGTTACATCAGCAAGGTAATGAGGACATTTCTTATCAAACATGGTTGCCTCCTCCTTTGTTTTTCCCCCACCATCCCTTCCCTCCCATCTCCACGTAGTTGTGGAGACAGAACTCTTTTAAGAAAAATGGAATATTCAGTATAAATGTTTCAATGCCTGGATCACAGAAAATATATCCTAATTATACTTTTATTTTCTATCTCAGTCTTTTTCTATAATAAATTTAAAATTGGTCTATCAATCCATCAATCAATCTATCTATCTGCCTGTCTGTCTGTCTGTCTGTCTTCTATCTCCCATGATCTTTTTCTGTCTTCCAACCTATTGTTCACCTCCCTAAACAACCACCTTTATATAATCATATTATATTATTACTTGGGATGGTAGGGGGAAAACAAAGGAGGAGGCAACAATGCTCACTAGGAAATGTTCTCATTACCTTGCTCATGTAACTGTAACCCCTCTGTACAGCACTTTTTACAATGAAAAATGTACAAAAAAGGAATTTTCAATCTCATTACAAAAGAATTGAAGTTAAAAATAGACAAACAGAAAACTCACTAACGTGAATAGGATGATGGCAACTAAGTATTTGAAAAGATGCACAGCAACATTAGAGAAATGCAAAAAAAGCGCTATTAGAATTGACAAAATAAAATTAAAAAAACTAGTAACTCCTTATCAAGGAGCATATTTAACATTCAATGATTACTATCAGTATTGTTTTTCAGTAAAAACAGGGATTTTTTTTTTTTTTGAGAAATATCTACTTTTTTTTTTTGTCAGTCATGGGTCTTGTACTCTGGGCCTGGGCGCTGTCCCTGCGCTCTTTAGCTCAAGGCAAGTGCTCTACCACCTGAGCCACAGCACCACTTCCGAGAAATATCTACTTCTAAGCATGAGTCAAGTAATGTAAATTTATCTAGATGGCTCTTGTAATACCATAGATGAAGAAATTATCAAAAATGTAAACAAATGGTAAATATCAGAGAGACTCATAAACCACAAGAAGTAAACTAAAACACTTTTCAATGGAAATAACAGAAATCATTTTTAATATAATAAATAATACTGTATTATAATCCTAAATATAAAATTAATTGCCATGGTTAATAAGGATATAGTTGCTTAAATAAATAATTACCTGAGATTCAAATACTTTTTTGCAAAATACTACAATAATTTATATGCAAATTCTCACCTTTCAAGGATGTAGATTTTAAGGACTATTCTTAATATGCTAACAAATTTAACATGAAAAGGAACCAAGTACACAATGTAGAAATCTGGTGAGAGCTAACTTTTTCAGGTCAGAAAGTGACCAATACTGGTGACCAAATCTTCGACATAAGTTTAACCCCTTTGACATATTATATTATGAATAGACCTTTATCAAAGAGACAGAGGCACATGTTACATAGAGTTAGATCTAAATTACAAACATATATAAAACATATATAAGGTTAACAAATGGTTGATGCAGGGGAGAATTACAATAGCGTTATTCCTTTTTAACATCTAATTACACTTAAAAAATACAATTCCAGGAATGTGTTTGTTTTCTTTTCTTTTTTTTTCAGTTGTGAGTGAAGCCAAGGGAAAGAGGACCAGACAAATGGAGAGGGGAAGGGCAGGCATCTACAGTCATAATATTTAATGAACATATATGAAAATAGAACCAGGTAACTTGAGGGGTAGGTGCAGGTGGGGAAAGAAGAGTAAGAATGACGGAAGGGCTGGCCTGGATCAAAATGCATGGTCCTCATGAACTGACCTGTGGAAGCGAAACCCTTTGTACAACTACTTAAAGATAATTTACAAAATTAAAGAGTATTTTATATGTTGAGGCTTCTACTCCATCTTTTAACTAAAGTTTAATTATTGAAAATAATTTAAATCAGATACAAATTTTAAAAATTTCAAAAACTTCTTGACCAATAGGCCTCAAAACTGTCAACATCATCACAGACAGAAAGTTGGAAAAAAAATTACACATCTCAGTGGCAACCAAAAGAGACAATGACTAAATGCAATGTCATTTGAGAATGATAAAAATCTAGAAAAAAATCTATCCAAACTAGAATAAAACATGAGGTGTAATAAATTATGATAATCATAGGAATGATCAAGAATATAGCTCAAGCCTGTACTCAGATGGCTGAGATCTGAGCATCATGGCTCAAAGCCAGCCTGGGCAGGAAAGCCTGTGACACTCATCTCCAATTAACCACCAGAAAACTAGAAGTGGTACTGTGGCTCAAAGTGGTAGAGTATGAGCCTTGAGTTGAAGTGCTCAGGGACAGCACCCAGACCCAGAGTTCAAGCCCCAAGACTGACCAAAAGAGAAAGAGAGAAAGAGAGAGAGAGAGAGAGAGAGAGAGAGAGAGAGAAATGAGAGAGGGTGGTAACAAGTTCAATAAGAAATGTACCCTCTACCTTACTTATGTAACAGTAACCCTTCTGTATATCAACTTGACAATAAAATTAAAGTTTAAAAAAGGATAATAGAATAGCTAACAGTTGCTATTAGTTATATATCAATATGAATTAATTCATTATATATGGTTATAACTTATTGTAGTCATAGATGTTGGACTTATAAATCAATATTGGTTCATTAATATATTTCAATATTGATTCATTAGTTATAACAAATTTGTCATAGTAATGTAAGTTATAACCAGTAGTAAAACCTGAATGGGATATATTCAGGGATCCTATAAACTATCTTGAAATTTTCTGTAGATGTTAATGTATTACATAATAGGACAATCATTAGTAGTTTACATATTTTCAGAAACACACATGCACATATTTGTGCATATGCATTTATATCACTCAGTAATCTACTTGTAATCAAAACTTCAATTTACACTACAATGTCTGTTCTCAGGCTCTATCTGCCTAAGAAGAATAGTAGTAATAACAAAAATAATAAAAATCATTTTAGGCAAAAAAATATTGCCAGGGTCCTCTAATGGGTGTCCTCATTTTTTTAATTCTGAAAATACTGTATAGAGGGATTACTATTTGTGTCCTCATTTTAACAATTTTTGTATGGCTGAAAGAAAATCAGTTTCCTTACAAAGACAGTTGAAAGGAATAGTTTCCTTGCAACTGCATATGACATATGGATATTTAAGCTATTGTGGATGAGACAAATTATCAATAGGTTTGTCTTTTTTGGTAAGTCATTCCATAGGTCTTTTACTTTCTTTTCATTTAATGTTCCAAATTCTTTACTCCAAATTGTCATGATTAAAATACCTCGCTTTTTCACAAGAGAAATATTTTTAATATATGTTTCTTTTTTGTACGTTTTTTTTATTGTAAAAATGCTATACAGAGGGGTTTCACTATAAGGAGTTAATAGCTAATGGTAGTACCTTAGTATATTTCTATAAAAATTTTAGCTCTATCAATCATGGTAATTTCAAATTGCTTATAATACTGAATTAAAAAATAGAGATATGTTATGGGAAGATTCTTGGATAGATTTTGATAGATGATCAAGAGAGCAATCTCTTAATCTCTTTGATAGATGATCAGGAAAACAATGCTGCTTCTTCTCCCTGGGGAGACAGAATGCAATGCTGATGTAACTCTCACTTTTGAAGAAATTTGTAATTTTGAAAGTATAACTAAGTCCACACATATCATCTCATTTCTGGTAAATAAATTACAGATCAAGAATTAAAAGCAATTTCACCATGCACATAAAAATATACATTTAAGAAATTAACATTTTGTGTAATTAATTAAAGCGGATAAGTATTTGTATTCAGATATTTTATTACCTGACTTTGTTTTTACCCACAACAAATTTTGTCTTTAGTTTATATTTCATTTAAAGTACACTATGTTTTGTTTTATAATTTTACCTTTTAACATAGGGTTTAACCCAATATTGACACCCAAATCAAAATATAATGATATCCCAGTACTAGGTTCTAATGTGACTCTCAAAAAATCTCTTAGACACAAAATTTTCCTATTTTATCCATAATTTAGGAGACTCAATAAAATTATTATTATATGAAGAAACTCTATACTATTTGTGAATACCACATAGGTATACACAGATGCATTTGAATATCTACATGTGTGTATTTATATAAAAACCAATTGACAATGCTGATTTTCATGGATATCACAAGTAGGGAATTCATATCAACTAAGTTTCAAAATATGTTTGCATCCTAGTCCTCTTGTGTTTTATGGTAATACCCATCATTACTCTATAATACTTCTTTCCTGAGATTGATACTCATATTTATGTTTAATAGCTATACTGATAGCCTTTATATTGTCATCTGCTGAGATCATTTTGACAGATTTGGCTATGAAAGTTATTTTTCTCATGCTAGTAATTAGGTTTAGTGACAGCCAATACAACAAAATGGATCTTTAACCCAATAATGTAATGATGCACAGTGTGTTAATTCCAGGCGATTTCTCTTGAATGTTAATTGGCTTCTAATTGTATTATGGTTACAGGTTTGGGCTATTGAGTTTTATTTGGTTTTGTTTTGCTGAAGAAACTACCTTCAACTTTGACATGAAGATCTATGAGGACTTTTCCTTGATGTCAAAATTGAGCGCAAATTTACTTTAACACCTTCAGTTTCTGTAGAAGACAATACATGACTCATTTGACTCAACTCCAGCAGTATTTGTAAAGTGAGCAGGAGACAAACTGCTTTTGATGAGAATAATCATATAACACCTCTCAGGCTGGCTTTGAACCGTGATCCTCAGATCTCAGTCTCCTGAGTAGTGAGGATTAGAGGTGTGAGCCACTGGCACCCAGATCATTACTCTGTTTTTATATGAAGCATGCATCATGGCATCATCAAACTTTATCATTTTCACCCTTGTTTCACTTTCTTCTTTCCTCTTGCCTCCTTTCTCCAGCTTCTCACTGCTTTTTATACTGTTTTATACTCAGATTCACTTTGTAGGTCTGAATTTCAAGTATGAGAGAATATGCAATATTTGTCTTTCTCAATCTAGCTTACTTCACATAATGTGATGATTTCCAGTTTGGTTTTCCTGTAAGAAAAAAATCACATAACTTTATTTCTGTTTATGGCTGAATATGACTCCATTGTGGAGCTAGGCCTCATTTTCTTAATCCAGTTGATAGAAACTGAGTCCTAGGTATCTATCCAAAGCAATGTAAGTCAACATAAAAGAGATGCCTGCACACCCATGTTACAGCAATGATTCACAATCCAAAACAAAGAATCGATCTAGGTTGACCTTATTTCTGCCTGACAATGTGTGTAAAAGTACATTAAGGTCTTCTTAGCATTAATATTTTATTAGAACATCTATGTCTCATTCCTCAGTTTCTCCAGTTGATGTTTGCTGCTTCTTTTTTTTTTTATTGTGAGAATACCATACAGAGGAGTTACAATTACATGGGTAAGATAACGAGTACATTTCTTATCAAGCATTGTTGCCTCCTCTCTGTTTCCCCTTCTCATCCCTTCCCATACTCCCCCTACCTCTCCTCACCCGATCCCTCCCCCATCCCCCCCCCTACTAAAGTTGTAAAGTTCCTTTTCTGACATAACCACTTGTACATCTCATTATTGCAAGAGGTCCACCTGTATCCCTAGTTAAAAGATTTTTTTTCCCCTTCCCCTCCACAAATTATACCAACATCAAATACAATGAAAGCGTGGGTTAGAGCGTAGGGGAGAGACATACAAAGCAACGAAGAAATCATCTTATAAATATATTACAAACAATTGCATGAAAGGAAAAACAAAACAAAACAAAATTGAATACTTATCTTGGGGTTCATTCCCCTAACATCAACTTATCTGACCTTTTCTGCTTGACTCAGACATATACTAGTTATTGCAAATAAGGGAAACCATGGGACCTATGTTTCTTTGGGCCTGGCTTACTTCACTTAATAGAATTGTTTCCAAGTCTTTCCATTTCCTAACAAGTGGGGCAATGTCATTCTTTCTGATGAAGGCATAGAATTCCATTTTCTTGATCAATTCATCTACTGAGGAGCATCTGGGTTGGTTCCATATCTTAGCTATGGTAAATAATGCTGCAATAAACATAGTTGTGCTGCTAGCTTTAGTATGGTCTTACTTGTGATTATTTGGGTAAATGCCCAAAATCGGGATTGCTGGGTCATAGGGGAGCTCTATGTGGAGTCTTTTCAGGAACCTCCATACTGCTTTCCAAAGAGGTTGCACAAGTTTACACTCCCACCAACAATGCAGTAAGGTTCCCTTCTGTCCACATCCCCTCCAACATCTGTTGTTATTAGAATTCTTGATTATAGCCATTCTAACTGGGGTGAGGTGGTATCTCAATGTTTTTTTGATTTGCATTTCTTTTATGGCTAGAGAGGTTCAGCATTTCTTCATGTGTCTATTGGTCATTCTTATTTCCTCTTCAGAGAAGTTTCTCTTTAAGTCTTTAGCCCATTTATTTATCGGTCAGTTATTTCTTTGAGGATTTGTTGGAGGATTTAATTTTTTGAGTTCCAAGTATATTTTAGATATGAGACCCTTGTCTGTTGTATGACTAGTGAAGATCTTCTCCCAATCCGTGGGCTTTATATTGATGTTGCTAGCTGTCCTTTGCCATGCAGAAGCTCTGTAAATTCATGCAATCCCATTTGTTCAACCTTTCTTTGAATTGTTGTGTTTCTGGCTCTCTATTAAGAAAATTTTGGCCAGTGCCAAGGAGACAGAGGGTTTCTCCTATTCCATCATGTAATGTTTTCAGTGTCTGCTTTAAGGTTTTCATCCAGAATTTGCAAACAAACAACCCCTCTCCCCTCAAAAAAAAACAACCAGTTCTCTATTCTGCTTAGATCCTATGTTTACTCTCTACCATTTTACACAGAAGATATATTGATTTGATACAATAAATAGAGGTTCACAATTTTCAAGAAATGAGAGTAGTGAATTTATATGCAGTTGTTCTTGAATTAGAAACTGGACTTTTCCACTTGAGCTGTCAGAGTAAATTTAAAAGCTGATGCAGAAGAGAAATGCCGGGTACACAGAGATCCGGTAACTGAGGATATAAACAGCAAGTAGACAGAAAAGTGGAAATTGATCAGAAAGGAAAATGCTTGATTCAGACTTTAAGTAAGAAGGTTAACTTTTCCTTTTGAAGCTGTGTTCTTTTTCCATCTCATGGGAAATTTTAGTTATCTGGGGATTTCTTCATTGATAATAAATAAATTTGGTGATTATATTTGAATGCAAAATTCCCTCTTTTGAGCTATTTTGAAGAATATGCTTAATAATACTTCCAACATCTATAGCTGATATGAAAACTAGTAGCTCCAAGATGAATATACCCTGCAGATAAATTAGATTATTTCTATAACCTACCTGATATTAAAAACAATTTTTTATCCAAAAGCCAGATTGCAAAATATTCTCAAGATTAATTAATTATAGCCAATCTTTGCATTGGACAGAGATATTCTACACAAACTTTAAGATTCCCTTATGTACTTTTCTCTTAAATCATTTATAAAAATGTTAAATAAGGCATGTACTAGCACAGGGCCCCAAGGAACATCTGTGTTTACACTTCTTTATTTAGCAAAGTGTCTGTTTATTCTAACCTTTCCTCTTGTCTCTAAACTCCTTGTGTATCCCTGACAAAACTCCAGATCCCATGATTTTAAAATTTTTAATGCATTTTGATGCACAATTTTATAAATTACTCTATTAAAGACTTAGTAGTTATTTCCAATGATGTCTGTTTTATTTTATGACACATTTTCATCTGTTTTCCCCTACCCTTAAAAACTTTTGTGATTTACTTTTATAGTTCATTTAAATACACTTTTTTACGGACCCCATTATCTGATATACTAAGCATGTTATATATTTATAGTATTCACTGAAAATGTGATTGCTAGCTAATCTATTATGTTTCTTGGGATGATATTCAACTTAGTTCTTTCATTTACTCCAGAACATCTTATTTGAAATTATCTCGTGAATAGGATGGCAATAAGTTAGTTATTCTAAATGAAAGGCATAATTTAGGGTTATAGTTTATTCCTGCACTAAAATCCAACGAAAAATCTAATTGATTTTATTATATTTCAGTAGTTGTAGAAAGGGATTTCAACTCAGTATGACATTAATTTATTAATACAGTGCTTCTTGATCATTCTCCCTTACCATCTATCACAACCTCATGTGCTCTCTCAAGTTACCTAGTGTAATTGCTATTTTGAAGACTATTTCTTACATTCTCAAATATTTTCCTTTAGATCAGACATTGATATGTTCAAAATGTTCGCAATATTATGCCATTGATTCTTCATTATTTTTCATAGGCCAGTGAAAGATAGTTATTACTATTCTCAAGGAAAAAATATCCTATTCAAAATAGATGGAAAGAAAAATAATGGTTGTGTGACATATCTAAGCCCACTAATACTATTCAAATCACTTGGAGAAGGATGTCAGTTAATTTTAATAGAAATGTAGTAAGGCTCACAATATCCAACACAAGTATTGATTTTATGTTATAATGAATAATGTAAACCTATATAGTAAGCAGGAATAGTTGTATAAAATTCATTTCACTCAACGTTCTTGATTCTCACAAACAAAACTAATTAATGTTTAGGATGAAGTTAAAATCAACAGGACCACAGACAACTATTCATGAGTATGGGATTTGCTTTTTTTAAATTTCTGGTCTTGTAGCTAAGAGATAGGTAAATATTAAGAGGTTCTGGTCAAATTTTCATTGTTTCCACAAATACTTGGTGAATTTTATTCTCAAGTGAAGTGTTATATGTATGTATGCATGTGTATGTACCCTATATATAAGGTACATGCATATTTGTGTATGTACACATATATAGTGACATATGTGACTATGTGTATCTCTCTACATAGCTACATGCAGGCATGTAAACATATATATATGCATGCATGCATGCTTTTTGCTTATTCTCAATTGACACTCTGAAACCCTGGTCAAGTAACTATAAGTCATTGATCATCCACAGATGAATTGTTCCAGAGTCTTGTGTTTCTAAACTCTTGTACAAGCCCTGTCTTATCTGAATTACATTGATGCAAAAACTTTCCTTTGCTTCTAGTCCTTATTTCATTTCCTGAGTAAATTAATAACATTAATATCTGTTTAAAAATTAAGCAAATATGCTAAATATGCATCAAGTTAAGAACCTGCAACCTCTCACTTTCTGTAGGTGTACAGTTTGTTGTTCCTTCAATGATATTAAGCAGAACAATATTCACTGCAAATATGAAATGACAGGTTAGCTTTTGGGCCTGGAGCTAATCAAAACCCTTCTCAGCTTCAGGCAGTTCATCTTTTGGTACTGAAAGCCATTAAAGTTTATTATGTGCTTATCAATCTTCTTAGGTGTTTTAAGGGAAATTTAGAGTGCTGAGAAATTATATTCATGAAGAAATCTAAATTTATGATCTTTTTGGAATAGAACATGAAGTATAAGTAAAGTTTAAACTAGGCAGAAATGAGTGAAAACTTTCCAGGGAAAAGAAAAAAGCAGTTGTAAGCAGAGAAGAGAAACCAAAGAACTGATAGGATGAAAATAAGCTGTTTTTTTTTTCTATCTGAAATATGGACTTAATGAGAAAAAATATGGAAAGTTTGGAATAAAATGTCACTGCAATATTAAAATATGACTAAAAGTTCATGCACTTATATATACTATATATATATGTATATATATATATATATATATATATATATATATATATTAGTAAGTTGATGCTGATGTGTGTGTGTGTGTGTGTTGGAAATGTGAAGTCAATAAAAATTGAATACAAGAGCCATGATTAAATAGATATAAGGCTTTGAAAATCTATATTAACTATAGAACTCATGCTGAAGGTTCAGTCTGAGGAAAGAGCTAAATATCTTTATGTCCCAACTGAAATTCTAATCTAGCCTAAAGATGATCACATATAATGAGGTAATATTTTAAACAATTAAAAATGATCTTTGTTTCATTTTCTGTATATAGCTTTATCCTGGATTTTCACCAACTGAATAAATGTCATATATTGCATGAGAAGGTGGACAGAACATAGTATAATTAAAGCATGGACATTTTGAATCTTGTAGTACCCATTTAAATAGTATTAGGACATACTTTAGAACTATCTGCTCACATATCTGTTCTTCAGAGAATTGACTATGTAGTTTGCAATGATATGTTCAACAGTTTTTCTGTCCATTGGACATGACTTTAAAAAATGCTGTTCTGTGTATCATCCAAAAATGGCTGAAATCTTGCTGTTGTTTCTATAGCCCATATCTGACATTTTCTCTCAAAGCAATTTTGTATTATCTCACTCTCACCTTCTTATTGAGAAACAGCGCTTCTGAGAACCTTGCTCCGCAGAGAGTAAAAGATCAATGTGGGAGCTCATGTTTGTTTGAATGTATGTCAGGTAATCACAGTGAAGCCATTGACTCTTGACTGAGTAAAGAGAAAGAGGAAAGCCTGGAATTTTCCTATGAAGTCATAAATTCTAAGGCTATTCCCATAATGAAATGAAAAAAGTGACTTTGTTTATTAATGAAACTTAATCTATGGCTTATGAAAGTGAACGGCGGCTTGGGTGGTCATTGCTATTGCAAGGCTTTGTTAAGCTTGCATTGTTAATTTTCCCATGAGCTGGTTGCAGTTACTCTCAATAGTTGTTCAGTTCTATGCTGTCCTACGTGGCTTAAATATTTTTATATATACTAATAATACTGCTTTAATGTTTACATATACCCAAAAATGGGAATCTAAAATATGACTAATATTAGATCATTAAGAAAAACATGAACAAAACATGAGATTTTGTATTCTCTCTGATTCCCAAGGCCAATTTTAAAAGTTCAATTATTAGACTTCTGGTTTCCCTTTGATATGAAAGAATTATAAATCATATTAACCAATGCTTGGCTAATGCGTTGGATTTCTTACAATATTTGTATAGGCATTGTTATGTCTTTATAATATCCTTCAGTCATCTGCGTCCATTATGCCCTTCCTTCACTGAGCCATCTTGAAATTAGGTTACTTTTACCTGATCACACCTTGTTTACTATTCTTTGGCTCAGTCTAGGCTCTTTAAAATCTCCATTACATCAATCAAGATGTGTTCATATTCAGAAATGGAGTTGTTGAACCATAATTCCTTTGTACAACCAAAGATAATTATTAATAATAATAATAATACCCTCCATCACTAATTTTGCAGCATTGCTTATCTTCCACCCATGGCTCAAAAGCTACCTCACAACTCCATTTCCTGCTCATAAATTGAGTGGTCAGATGACTATCAATGGAGAGGAAACACAAAGCAACATGCATTATTTTCTTTTTCGCAATTTGTCAGGAGTGTCATCTTCCCGCATGGCATTCTGCCTGCTTATTTGTTTCATGAGTGAAAGCACCTCTTCAGCTTTTATGCGAAATGAAAGGATCATTATGAATAGCAATTTAAATTAGAGTAGGCAGAGTAAATCTGTATAAAACAACAAAAAAAAAGAAGAAAAAAAAAGGAAATTAATCACCGGTGGCAACTGTCATTTGAAGTTGTCCTTCCCTCATTCCACTCCCATGCATCCACATAAACACAAAGAGAGATCCTATTGTTTACTGGTATCAAACTGTAGAATTTTTGGCTTGTCTTAGGCATGGCTCTAGCCCAGGATGCAAGCCACCACAAGTAGTAATTTAGAATGCGGCTTCAGAGCTAGTAGAAAAGCTGTCACAAGCGAATCTAAAATACCGGAGAGTGAGAGCTACTGACACTGCTAAAGATGATCATGAAGACATTTATCCAGCCTCCCCTGCCTCCTTTTGGCCCAGCCCTTCAGGAGCTTGTGTCAAATGTGACAGACTAGGTGATGAATGGGGAGAAAGTTGACAGGTGACGACAGGCACCAGAGTAATCGAAATCCTCCATTGTTAATTCTTGTGGTTTTACCTTTCTGACACAATGAACTCATATTAGGCTGAGTGACTAAATAAACCAGTCAGAAGCCATTTGCTGAGACACAGAGTCCAGAATAAATAAAAGGGGGCATATTCTCTTTGCTCTCAAGCTTCCTAATTGCTAGACTTTCTGGTATATACTCTGTAATCACGATGCATTATTTAGAGTTAAGTGAGATGACCAGGTGTGTTGTAGTCCTGTGTAATATGTATATGTGTCCATATATATATAGACATATATATATATATGTGAGATTTTTTATATATATACATATATATATATATGTATCCAGAATCTCCAGAGTACTTAGCTCACCAGCATGAGTCAGAAAAACATATTTCTCATAAATCTCTGCTAGATGAGACTTTAAATAAAAAAAGAAGTCAGCTCATTGGAATTTTGATTAATGAGGAGGAAGGTTTAAGGGCAACTGCTTTGCTCCATTGACCATTGACGTCCATAGGATGGTGGTGACCACCTGACACGTCTTAGTCCAAAGCAATTGAAAATCAGTTTAACTTTACTTTCTTTTGAGAGGCTTAGGGGTTATTGAATTGAGAGAAATTGGAATGAAACAAGTAATTTTTTTGACACAGGCTGCTAAACAGCTTGGAGACCCTGAGCCTTAAGGCACGGGAATAGGTTATCTAGTAGAAAGCCAGACCTTTCAGAGAGGATGTATGATCTTTTTACGTAAATACACTGGGGAACAACTCTTAGTAATACTCTTCTTTTTTTTTCTATGTCATTACATATTTTTATATTTTATATTTTTATTCCTCACTCTTGACAATTAATACCCAGGAAGAGTGGAGAGAAGAAATTAAACCTTCTTGAAAGCAACAAGACGAATTTAAAGATTTCTAGTACAAGCACATGAATTCTTCTCCCTGGAAAATACTTTATAATCTTTACTTGGGAAATGAAGAGAATTATAATGGAGACTGGAACATCTTTTGCATTCTTTTCCTACTTTTAAATAAAGAGTAAGGTCACCATATTATTGCAAATTCATGTTTTATTTAAAATAGACAGTTCTATCTCTAAAATTCCTCAATGAAGTCAACGTATTTTCTCCTGATATGCTGATACTATACATTATAGGTTAACTCTTCCTTTAAAAGGATTTATGTGTAAGAAGAATGCTTATAATATATGCTTTCCTATTTAAGGCTTTTGTGATTTTCCTTCTTGCATCATTTGACATCTTTTGATCCTTCTGAATGTCCATCTCTTTGTAGTAAAAAAAATACTAATATTGATCATTGTTTCGTTAATCTTTTTATACCCTGTATTGGAGGCAATTACACTTTCCCAATAAAGAAATAAAAACTACGTTGAGACATTTAATATATAACCTTACAAGCCAATTTATATATACTCACAAAAATTTTGTTTCTACTTTATTTTTAACCATATAAAATTATTCTGATTTGCTCAGAAGACAAAATAAAATAGTAGATGTAACTGTTTAGGCAACTGAAAATTTTAATTCTTCACCAGGGAAGACATCTGTAAATGTATATTGTGTAATATAATTTGAACTTCACAATTTCTCTGCTACCTCAAGGATAATTTATGCTGGACTTCATCTGATAGTGATGCTTAAAAGTACAAGAAATAATATTAGTCTCAAGTATATTACAGATAAAAACACACTTCTTAAATGAATAGCCTGGGCTGCCGAAATTGGTTATCCTAAAAGAAGTCATGGAATCTCTTAGATAAGGCTTACCCTTCTCATTGCATGTAATATTTATACACTATCTATGTACTAGAGATTCAGAAACTCAATTATACGTTTTTCTTGCAGAAATCCCTCTTTGCACTATGAATAATTTATTACTCTTCTTTGAACTTAATTGTAGAATTGAACATCAAATCATTTTACAATTCTCTTCCTCTCCCAAGTGAAATTAAACAAAAAAAATGAAAACTGATCACTATACTAATGACTTTCAATGATTATAATTTTATGCAAATTTTTAAAGATTTGATGATTAGGAATGAATTTGATTCCTACTTCATTGTTCATTTCCGTTTAATTGTTACAACAGTTTAATTCCAAATGTGATCAAAATGGCACTCTTCTGTTTCTACACCTGCAATTTTCTTTAAAGTTTATTCAGAATATAGGTAGATTGAGAAATAAAGGAAAAAGTTCCCAGACAATATGAGGTTTTATTAGAAAGTTACATCTCTAGCTCTGCAAGGCCAAATTTACTTTTATTGAAACAAGTTATATCAATATGAAATTGATTACTCAACTAATGATTATGTTTTCAGGAGAAAAATGGGCCCTAAAACTAGTTATGTAGCAGTGTAAGAAAAAAATTATGGAGTTGTGTTGGTTTTAATTATAAAGTACCTCACCAATTGTTAAGGACTTCTAATCAAAATAAATAATACTTCATACTAATGCTAAATGGTTTTTTAATTGTCATTTGTTCTTATGCAGTGCGCTAGTTCAGTGAATATGTATTGTTTCTCTATCAGAATGTAGGCAAATAAAACAGTGAAAATTAAAGTAATCAAGAAAAGATTACAATCAAATGAATTGATAGGGAAATCCACGTTTCCTACCGTCTTTTCTGCTTTGCTGAAATCTGCAAAGAAACTCAAACAAATGTGTGTTGCATAGTATGTAGCTATAAGGAATGGTTTATTTGAAAACTAGTAGATTTTTATAGCAATTACTTGAACTTATTTGCCACTAAAAACTTATATCACAAGTAAATGAATTACACAGAATATTACATAATATAAACAATAACTATTTTGCTATTAATAGAAAAATCTTCAAACCCTATTAAATGTTACCTTAATATCTTCAATATTAAGATGAACTTTAGACTGCTAGAAGTAAAGATAAATGAATGAGCTTGAAATAACTACTTACTCCAGGGTTAATAATAATTTTACTTAACGAAACAGAAAACTATGGTTAAATATCCTAATTTCTCATTAGCTTTATTTTAGGATAATATATTGCTTATTTTCAGTATCTTTTCATGATAAAAAAAGTGATATCATCAAATAAATGTTATTTATTTCAGTTAGAAAATAATCATTTTTCTAAATTTGTTTTACAAATATAGTTAATTCTAGAAATTTTTGTTTTATTTTTTCAGATTCCTTGGAATTTTCCATAGAGAATGTCATTTTATCCTAAATTGGTGATAGTTTTCTTTCTTTCTTTTAAACTTGTAATCCCTTTATTTATCTACTTCATACAAAAACGAATACAATGTCAGGAATTAAACTCAGTGAGATGGTAGAAGAATATGTTTAACTTATTTCTGACTTAATTGGGGAAAACGTTAAGTACAATACATTTGGGAGTTTGTAGATGTTTTGTAAGTTGAAGATGTCCTTTATTTTTAATTTTATTATAGTTTTTTTTTTTTTTTTGACGGTTGTGTGGCTTGAACCCTGGGCCTGGGCGCTGTCCCTGAATTTTTCAGTTCAAGGCGAGTGCTCTACCGCGTAAGCCACAGAGCCACTTAGGGTTATCTGGTGGGTAATTGGAGATAAGTCTCATGGACTTTCCTGCTAGGACTGGCTTTGAACCGCGATCCTCAGATCTCAGCATCCTAAATAGCTAGGATTACAGGCGTGAGTCACCAGCGCCTGACGTTTTATAAGTATTTTTTAAATGGCATTTTTTTTTTTTATCAAATATTGTATGTATTTTTATTAATTTCTTCCTTTGTTAATTAATCTGGTAGATCATATTGACTCTGTGTGTGTGTGTGTGTGTGTGTGTGTGTGTGTGTGTGTGTGTGTGTGTGTGTATGTGTGTGCTCACTACCTAGTTCTGAAACTAAAGGCCTGGACCCCTACCACTGGAGCCAAAGCTCCACTTCTGGCTTTTTAGTGGTTCATTGGAGATATATTCTCATGGACTTTCCTCTCTGGGCTGGTCACAAACCACATTTCTCAGATCTCAACCTCATCAGTAGCTAAAATTATAAGCATGAGCCACCGGCCCTTGGCTTTGAATATTTTTGTTGTTGGTGGTGGTGGTTGTGGGGCATGAACTCTGGGCCTAGGTGTTATCCCTAAGCTCTTCAGCTCAAGGCAAGTGCTCTACCACTTGAGCCACAGTGCCACTTGGGTTCTTTTAGGAGCTAATTGGAGATAAGAGTCTCACAGCCTTTCTTGCCAGGGCTGGCTTTAAACTGTTATCCTCAGATCTCTGTCTCCTAAATAGCTAGCATTACAGGTGTGAGCCACTGGCACCTGGCTTGAATATTTTTATTATGGTATCTTAAATGTACAGAATAGTGGCTTCTATTGTGACATTCTCTTGTGTGTGCATAAAATACTTGACCACTGTATGCCCTCACCTCTATTTCTCACACCTTTTTTCTCTCTGCTATCCTCTGGTCTCTTTCCTGTTCCTTAGTAGTTGCTTTTATTTAATATCTTTTTATTTATTTATTTTTAAGATTTTGGGTATTTATCTTTTTATTTATTTATTTTTAAGATTTTGGGTATTTTTTTTAACTATGGAACTAGATTTAACTTGAAGGGATGGTACATGTAGCTTGACCATTATACATTGATTTTCATGAATTCTTTTGGTGAATATGAAATTAAGCAGATTTTCTTCTGAGGATACTGTTGTATTATTTTCTTTCTTTTCCTTGAATGCTTTTTATTATCATTAATTAGTTGTATGAATTAATTGTCATTCACCACAGCAATTTATGAATAATAGAGCATCTTGTTCAATATCTCCTCTTTAAACATTTCACCCACCCCAATCAACCCACATTATTCCATCACTTTTGTTAATTTTTAAGTTATGTATTGAATTTTTTTACTATTGAACAAAGCAGATTATATATACAATGCATCTTGATCTGTGTCATTCCTTTTATGTTTTTCTTTTTACATTGTTTTTACAATGCAAATTGTCAATTTGCAATATTAGCTGAAGAATATGAATTGAGAAGTTCTGCTCAGAAATTATGTAGGCCTGGATATTACTTTGGGAAATGTGTAAGTTACAAATGTAATTTCTTTAATAACTACTTAGCTATTTTTCTCATTAAAAAAGCAATACTTTACAACTCGTTGAGTTTTATTTTGGGAAGAATTCATCTAGGTTATCAATTCAGTGTGTTTGTATATGTTCATATTATTCTTGTGATTTCACTGGTTAGTAGGACATTAACATTTCATTACTTACATTGATAATTTATATCTTCTTCCTTCTCCTTGTCAGTTTTATAAAAGTTTACTCATTTTATTTATCTTTGTAAAGAGCAATGCTTTTATTTATTCTATGGTTGGATGCTTTTAGGTTTATTAATTTCTTCTTTTACTTTTACTATTTCCTTCTGCCCTGTTTTGGATGTATTTTGTATTTTTTCCCCTAAATTCTAGTAGTAGAAGCTCATATTATTGCTTTTCCTCCTTTCTAATATTAGCAGTTCTGTCACAAATTTCCCTCTCAACAGGAATTTTGCTACAGTAGACAAAACTTGATGTGCTTTTAACTTTTATTCAGTCAAGTTTATTTTTAGACTGTCCTTCAGAGTTGTGCAAGCCATAGGATTGTTTAGAAATACATCGTTGGTTTCCAAATGTTTTATTGTTTGAATTATAAATCAATACCACTATTTCCGTGCCCAATTGTTTCAACTTTGGCCTCTGGGTACACTTTATTCTTTGTTCCTTTAACACAGTTCATCCTCTGTGTGTGTGTGTGTGTGTGTGTGTGTGTGTGTGTGTGTGTTTGTGTGTGTGTGTGCACATTTAATCATTTGGAACTACCAGTCTTTAATAAAAAAAATCCTGTAAAATATTATTGGTAAGAAACAGTTGGTCACTACGTGTGTCCAACTCCACTGGATGTTGTTGAGCTTTTTTGTCCTGTTTGTTAACAGAACAAGACAATATTTGTGCATGCACTGACTCATGTACATCTACTAACTCCTACAACTCTCATCTATGACCATAAAGATCATTGATCAGCAGGATTAAGAACTCCTGCTTGCTTATGTATCACCTTGTTCTCCAGTAGCACAATAGTTTGTTGCAATGATCTACCATCCATTTATGTATTTTTTCAATTGCAATGAGTCCAGAGTTATTCATTCATACCCTCATGAGACACAATCTTACCAAGTGGTTCTAACTCAAAGTCTTTCATCATTACTATTACAACCAGTCATTACCAAATTACTGAGTGCAGTTTAGCTTACTTTCCTATCTTTGATAAGGTTGTTTTGCATATTCATAATGAAGTTATATTCTTTCATCTCTCAGTTCATTCTATTTTGAGATCACCCGAACTCTCATATGTATTTTATAGCAGAGCTTCCCTGTACTCTTCAGAAGTAAGTAGGGATGAGATTGAAAGGCTGTGGTTGATTTATTATAGTGTTAAATGATATCAGAATGGGAAAGAGTACACTTTTCTGTTCAACTCTAGCACATAACTACATTATGTTTTGTAAAAGTTTACCCTGAATATGAATATTATGGATACTCTTGGATGGATAATAGCGATTCAAGCCCTTCTTATAAAATCTACAATCTTTGAGATATTTATGTTAATAATATTTCCATCTACAAGTATGCTCTTGAGAACGCTGAGCATCTTGCTTAACCAATAACTCTTCCTGTGCAGATATGAAGGGAGTTTTTGGAATAAAAATGGAGAAGAAAAAGTCTATTTATACTGTCTTTTTTGTAATATTAAATACTAAGTATCTTCTCTAGCCATCTGGGAAATTACACAAACAGTTTGAGTAATAAATTCATTATGAATATTTATTTATTTGTTTACATATTGGTCCTGATCTTGAGAAGGTAAGATTTAAAGAATTGTTAAGGGATTTGTTTGCTCATAGACACCTGGAAAATAAAAAGACTTGATTTCATATTCAATTGATGTGCTAATGAAATGTTTTAAAATGTGCATAAATATGTTCACAAGAGTAAGAAAACTTTGTTCTTACTTATTTTACACTATTATAGTTTTTAGTAATCAAGCATCTAATAAAGTCACTACCAAACAAAATCATTCTGGTAAGATTTGGAATCTCTGTGATAGAGATATATTACACTTTACCAGAGATTTTGTGAAGGTGTCTTTATTATTTTTTCTTTTTCTATTTGAATCTAGTCCTTGTCCATGCTTGGCAAGTATTCGACAACTAGAGCTGTGTCATCTCCCTCAACCTTTATTTTTAAGAGAGTATGTAGCCACCAATTTTACTCAGACTGGTTTCAAATTTGGAATTTCTTATTTCTTTATTAACACTTCTGATACAATTCTGACTTTATTTAACAGGAGAACATGGTATGTATAGATCCTTGCACTAAGTATTTCATGATTTTCTATAAATTTTAGTATAATTATCTTAAAAAGTAGCCCATAAATGGAACAATTATTTCCAAAAACTCACTTTATATTTAGGTGCTCTTAAATCAAGAAGAATCAAATAAAACATATTCAGTCCATCTACTTGCAAAAACCATTTAAATTTGCCTTTAACCATCATGTTTATATTTTAGATAAGTTGAGCTTTTTTTAGGTTAAAACATCTGTTGCTCATGATGGAAAATAATCCAATTACCTTGTATAAGCAATATACTGTTTCTTTCAGCATTATTATTGGTATACCTTCTTAAAAATTATTATCTCTAAGTAGTTGTACAAAGCAGTTGCCATTTAACAAGGCAGGTTATGAATACAATGTGTCTTGACCGAACTCCTCTTTCAATATTCTCGCCCACATCTCCTTTCCCCTCCCCACTTCTTCCCCCACTCTTCTTGATTCAGTAAGATATGACTTGGATTCTTGCTTGCATTTTCTACCTTTTCTCCTCTTCTTTCATCTACCCGAATCAGCCTCCTGCTGTTTTATTTCGCTGAACTTTGATTTAATCACTACCAGTTTTATATCTTAACAAGGTAACTTTTAATGTCTTGACACAGAGAAAACTGAAGAATGCATTGCCATGTACTAAGCGCATGTTTTAGTAGACTCTTATGAATAGGTGTGAAATAGTTGTATTCAACCAAGTGTTTCCTTTTTAAGATCATTGATGTGGCAATAAGCTATACTTTTCTTGGTACCTTTCAAAATTAGAGCTCTCTACATCATGTAACATGAAGAGCAAATATATAGAATTTTTGCCATCTGTTTTGTGTACGCTTTATTGGAACTAGCATAGTCATTTCCTCCTTAGCTATGAATGCATTTGCACCATTCCTGTAACCATATCATCTGTAAAGCCATATATATTTACTACCTAGTCCTTGGTAGCAACTGTTTGACAACTTTTATTTAGGTTTTCAAGGATTTTACATTAGCTAATTTAATCAGCCCAGGTTTTAACTTATTATTCGTGAGTCCTGGCAATTAAGATCAAAAGGAGATGCGTTCAATTCTCCTCTCACTCTTGTTCAGAAAAACGTGGATCTGTTCCATCACACATGGCATATTACAGAATAATTTGAGCAATACTTAAATTATTTGTTTATGTGTAACTTATTCTGCAAGAAACACGACCCAGGAAATAGACAAATGTTCACTCAGCTGAACAGAGGTGTCTACGAATGCATGGAACTCCACAGAGCTTTCACCTTCCCAGCTTCATCAGTTCACCGCGAACCAACTCACGCACATCCCCGTCTGATGTCACAAAGTTCCATCACATTTAACACTTTTGTCAGTAACCACAAGCTATGGCTTTTATGACACCTCTGTTCCAAGAAAATTTCTAGCCTCACTGGAAAGAAATGTTCAAGTATATTATAATTGACATGCATTTCTCAATTTATCTGACTAGTTATTTAATACATGGAATATAATTAACATGTGGAATAGATTTAAAAAGTATAACTTTGTACTATGCAGAAAACGACTATGAGTTTAATAAGCTCTATGTGGTAGAATATGCAGTGAGTGTTTGGAGTTGGTTTTGAATATTTTTGTTCTGAACTCAATTTTTTCATCCATGTTTGCCTATCTCTCTAGGTTTTGTGTATTTTTAAAATTTTGTTTTATTTTATTTTATTGTAAAGGTTGGTTTTGTGTATTTTAATATGTGCTTTCTGACAGAGAATTCAAACCGATCAAATGTTTCACCAAAGAATGGGTCCAAAGTTATATATGGAAGCTCAAAACTATCAATCATCAAGAGACTAATAATTAAAATCAAAGAGAAATGTGTTTATAAAGGTGAAAATTAAACATACAACACCTAGAGGGATAAAATGTGGAGACATGGTATTGTACATTTATTGGGAGGAGTATAAAATGACAAAACTGGTATGGAAAATTGTTAACACACAAGCTATTGTGTGACTCAATCATTCTAAGAATATGCTCAGCAGAAATGATTACACGTGTCCCTAAATACATTTACACAAGAACGTTAACAAGTGTTTCATGAATGCCCAAAGGGAAGCAACTCAACTGTCCTCTAATTAGAGAATATATTTAAACACCACTCAGCAATTAGAAGTAGCTACATATGCACACAGCACTATGGAAGAATCCAAGACACATTATGTCAAGTGAAATTATCAAGATGCAAGAGTATACTTAGTATATGAGGCCAAACTCATTTGTAGTGGGAGTCAAAACAGTGGTCCAATAACTATTTCAAGCACTATGCTATATATAGATGGTGTTCTCATTAAACACCATCGCCTTTCAACTTGTTTCACTGAAATGGCTGGAAAATGAGTTTTCCAATGAGATGTATTATGATACTCTACTAAAGAAATTCTCTAATATTGTAATAAGAAGACTATCAAAATCTAAATACTGAATTTCTATATTATTTGCCAGATTAATACATGTATATATAAATGTGAAATATCATAAAAAGCAATGTTTACTTCAGTTGATTTTTGTTCGGACTTAAAAGGGACATGATTGAACACCATAGCTCCTGTCTGTGTGACGCGGAAAGCTAGAAGATTGTAATTTGAAGGGAATACGTTCACTTCCCCCTGCCCATAATGTTAGCAAGACCTCAACAAAAAAGCTGGGTATGATGTTGTTTGGGTGTCTGTCTATTCTAATAATCCCAGGAAGCAGAGACTCATAGGATTAGAATGATGGTTCACTCTGGCCTTGAGACAAAAGCAAACTTAAGAGCAGGTGTGTAAAAGGCCTCCATGAATATGGGGAACCCAGCTTTTAAGTGCATATGCTTCTCATATATTTAATAAATACTGTAAAATTTTTGTTTTATGTATGTCAAGTACAAGGTTCACACTGTGTGACTACCTCCATAAATGTTCACTAAAAGAAAGAGCAGAGAAAGGATTTTTGGCTTAATCGTACAGTGATCACATTCCATTTTCAAAATAGAAAATTTTAGACTGTGAGTCAGATATTTAGTATTCCTAGATAGCTGATTTGTTAATGGCAAAAGCTATAAAAAGGAAATCTAACTTTTGAATAGGAGAGACATGGAGATTAATTTAATTTGTTTCACACAACAGATGGAATATTTGAAACTTGGAAGCAAATCTGATTCTCTGTATGATCAAAAGGCAATAACAGAAAATAATCTACCAAAAGCTAAGTAATAAATCTCAAGAAGCAAAATATAATCTAACAGCTGACAAACAAATAACCTGGGAAAATCATTATCATAATATTCTTGATTTTAAATGGGGTCACTTGGTTCAGTAAGAAGAATTATATATATATATGTAATTGGTACTGAACAGTATATATATATATATATATATATATATATATGCATATATATACACACACATATACATATGTCCCAAACATTTATTAAATATCCCTAGATGCTCTGCACAGAGACAAAAAATCATTTTTCTTTAATTAGAATGAACTGAATTTTTTGCTTTATTACTGAATTTTAGAAATGTTTATTGGAAAATTCATTTGAGTAAAAAATGACCTGTAAGTCATTAAATTACAGAAAGAGAGAAATATGGATATGGAAATCTCACTTTTCAACATTGGGAAGTTTGACAATGTTCTTTTTTTCTTCTGAACCAGTTGAAGTCCTACTTGGTAGTAGAGAGGGATGAAGTGAGAACAGTTCTATATTGATTTATTAATAAAATGCCATTGTCTTCCTTTGTTCCAAGGCTTTAAATATTTCAAAAATGATTCTAGTATGAAGGCAAAGTTAAATACATTTTATTTATTTATTTATTGCTTTGGAATAAAATCTTTTTTTTTAATTGTGAGAATACCATACAGAGGAATTACAACTACAGGGGCAAGATAAGGAGTACATTTCTTTTTTTTATTTATTTATTTATTTATTTATTTATTTATTTTCCTTTTTTTTTTTATTGTAAAGCTACTATACAGAGGGTTACAGTTACATGAGTGAGGTTATGAGTACACTTCCTCTTGAACATTGTTACCCCCTCCATTGTTTTCCCCCTACCATCCCCTCCCTCCCTCCCTTCCCCGAGGTTCTTTTTTTTTTTTTTTGATTGTGATTAAATGATTACATAATTTCAAAGTCACAAGTTCATTCTAACTTCCCTGGAGCAAATTGTCTACCACAGTCTGTAATATATAACAGTGTTCACATGTTATATACCATATTTGTGATCAGCAGCATGAGGATATTTAGTAGTGGTTCAACCAGATGAGCGGGAGTTCTTTGTTTCTTAAGTCCTGTTAGTTTTGTCGTATCACCTAACCTTTTGGATTTAGCATCCACTTATGAGGGAGACCATGTACCGTTTGTCTCTTCGTTCTTGGCTTACCTCGCTCAACATGATTCCTTCTAGCTCCATCCATTTCCCTGCAAATGCCATTATTTTGTCATTTCTAATGGCTGCATAATATTCCATTGTGTATAGATACCACAATTTTTGGATCCATTCATCTGTGGTGGGGCACCTAGGTTGTTTCCATATCCTAGCTATTGCGAACAGTGCTGCAATAAACATGGAGGTGCACGTGTCCTTGTATATTGGTTCCTGTTGTTCAGGGTAGATGCCTAGAAGTGGTATGACTGGGTCGTAAGGGAGGTCAATCTTTAGCTTTCTAAGGACCCTCCAGACTGCTTTCCAAAGTGGTTGTATAAGTGTACATTCCCACCAGCAGTGTAATAGGGTTCCTCTTTCTCCACATCCCCTCCAGCATTTGTCGTTGGCTGATTTGTGGATGTGGGACATTCTGACTGGGGTAAGGTGGTATCTCAGGGTTGTCTTTATTTGCATTTCCTTCACCACCAGGGATGATGAACATTTCCTCATGTGTTTCTTTGCCATTTTTATTTCTTCATTTGAGAAGTCCCTCTTTAGTTCCCTTGCCCATTTAGTAATTGGTTTGTTAGGTTTGGGAGGGATTAGTTTCTTGAGTTCCCTGTATATACAGGATGTTAACCCCTTGTCTGATATATTGCTGGTAAATATTTTTTCCCAATTAGTTGGTTGTCTTTCTAGCTTAGTTGCGATAGATTTAGCTGTGCAGAAGCTTTTTATTTTAAGGTAGTCCCATTTGTCGAGTCTCTCTCCAACTTGTTGTGACCCTGGGACTCTGTTCAGGAAGTTCCTTCCTGTGCCTATTAGTTCAAGTGTCTCTCCTACTCTGTCCTGCAGTAGTTTCAGAGATTCAGGTTTAATGTTAAGGTCTTTAATCCATTTTGAGTTGATGTTGGTGCATGGTGATAGGCTGGGGTCCACTTTTAGTTTTCTGCATGTGGCTGCCCAGTTTTCCCAGCAACAGCGGTTGAAGAGGCTGTGTTTCTTCCATTGTATGTCTTTGGCTCCTTTGTCGAATATCAGCTGGCTGTAGGCCTGTGGATTTATATCTGGATCTTCTATTCTGTTCCATTGGTCTTCGGGTCTGTTTTTGTGCCAGTACCATGCTGTCTTTGTGATTATAGCTCTGTAGTAGAGTTTGAAGTTCGGCATGGATAGCCCTCCCATATTGTCTTTATCCCCTAGAATTGTTTTGGCTATTCTAGGTCTTTTGTTGTTCCATATAAATTTTTGGACTGTTTTCTGTATTTCAGTGATGTACGTCATTGGGATTTTAATAGGAATTGCATTGAATTTGTATATTAGTTTTGGAAGTATCACCATCTTTACTATATTAAGTCGGCCTATCCAGGAGCATGGGAGGTCTTTCCATTTCCTAGTGTCTTCTGCAATTTCTTTCTTTAACTTTTTATAGTTCTCATTAAATAGTTCTTTTACATCTTTGGTTAGGTTAATTCCTAAATATTTTATTTTTTGGGAGGTTATTGTGAATGGGGTTGCTCCCTTTATTTCCCTCTCTTCCTGTGCATTATCAGTGTATAGGAAGGCAACTGATTTTTGTGGGTTTATTTTGTATCCTGCTATTTTGCCGAAGTGACTTATGATTTCTAAAAGTTTGGGGATGGAGTTTTTGGGATCGTGGAGGTATAGTATCATGTCGTCTGCAAAAAGGGATAGTTTCACTTCTTCTTTCCCTATGCGGATCCCTTTAATGTCTTTTTCTTGCCTTATTGCCCTGGCTAAGGGTTCTAGGACTATGTTGAAGAGGAGTGGAGACAGTGGACATCCTTGCCTTGTTCCTGTTTTTAGGAGGATTGGTTGTAGCTTTTCCCCATTAAGTATAATATTGGCTATTGGTCTGTCATAAATGGCTTTTATTGTTTTTAGAAATGTTCCTTCTATTCCTATTTTCTCCAGAGCTTTTAGCATGAATGAATGTTGAATTTTATCAAAGGCCTTTTCTGCATCTGTGGCGATAATCATGTGATTCTTGACCTTGGCTCTGTTGATATGCTGGACTACATTTATTGACTTACGTATGTTAAACCATCCCTGTGTCTCTGGGATGAAGCCAACCTGATCATAGTGTATTATTTTTTTTATGTGTTTCTGGATTCTGTTAGCTAGAATCTTGTTAAGGATCTTTGCATCTGTGTTCATCAAGGAGATTGGCCTGTAATTCTCCTTTTTGGTTGGGTCTTTGCCTGGTTTGGGGATGAGTGTGATATTGGCTTCGTAGAATGAGTTTGGGATAGCTCCCTCCTTCTCTGTTTCTCTGAAGAGCTTGAGGAGTATGGGTATTCGTTCTTCTTTAAAGGTCTTATAGAATTCTGCTGTGAATCCATCTGGTCCTGGGCTTTTTTTTGTTGGAAGACTTTTGATAGCTTCCTGTATCTCATTATAGGATATTGGCTTATTTAATTGGTTAACTTCTTCTTTGCTCAGTTTGGGTAACTTGTATTTCTCTAAAAATGCATCCATTTCCGCCAGATTTTCTTCCTTTAGAGAGTATAGCTTTTGAAAGTAGTCTGTTAGAATTGTTTGGATATCTTGGGTACGTGTTGTGATGTTTCCCGTGGCATCCCTAATCCTATTAATATGGGTTTCCTCTCTTCTTTTTTTAATTAATCTTGCCAACGGGCCATCAATTTTGTTTATTTTTTCAAAGAACCAGCTTTTTGTTTGGTTTATTTTGGTTATGGTTTTCTGATTTTCTAATTGGTTAATCTCTGCTCTCAATTTGGTTATCTGGCTTCGTCTAGTAGCTTTAGGTCCCATTTTTTCTTGTTTTTCTAGCTGTTTTAGTTGCAACATGAGATTATTTACTTGGTCTGTCTCCATTCTCTTGATGTGGGCACTGAGGGCAATAAATTTGCCCCTCAGGACTGCTTTTGCTGTGTCCCACAAGTTTCTTTGTGAGGTGTTTTCATTTTCATTGAGTTCTAGGAAATGCTTTATTTCTTCTCTGATCTCTTCTGTTACCCAGGCCTTGTTAAGGAGTGTGCTGTTCAATTTCCATGTATTAGAGAAATTTCTGCGGTATGCTTTGTTATTGAGAGCTAGCTTGATTCCACTGTGGTCAGATAGGATACAGGGGATTATGTCGATCCCTTTGTATTTGCTTAAGTTCCTTGAATGAACTATGATATGGTCTATTTTGGAGAAAGTTCCATGAGCTGCTGAGAAGAATGTGTACTGTGTTGTTTTAGGGTGAAATACTCGGTAGATGTCAGTTAATTCTGCTTGAAGTATGGCCTCACTTAATTCGGTAGCTTCTTTGCCAATCCTCTGGTTGGTAGACCTGTCCTTTGGTGAGAGTGGCGTGTTAAAGTCTCCTAGTATTATCGTATTGGGATCTATTTTATTCTGTAAGTTTGAGAGCATTTGTTTAACATATCTGGGTGCACCAATATTTGGGGCATATAAGTTGATGATGGTTATATCCTCCTCTTGGATTGTTCCCTTTATTAATATGTAGTGTCCGTCCTTGTCTTTCTGTACTGATTTTAATGAAAAGTTTATTTTGTCAGATATCAGGATAGCTACACCTGCTTTCTTATTGGGGGAATTTGATTGGTAGATCCTTTTCCACCCCTTCACTCTGAGTTTGTTTGTATGTTTGGCTGAGAGGTGGGTCTCCTGAAGGCAACAGATGGATGGGTCTTGTTTTCTGATCCAGTCCTCAGTTCGTTTTCTTTTAATTGGCGAATTCAGCCCATTTATATTAAGAGAAAGTATAGAGAGATGCATTGTTGTCCCTGCCATTCCGTTTTCCTAAGTTTTTCTTCTTTCCTTTCCTCCTGTGCTTGCTCAGTTAGACTTTGAGTAATGCCTGTTTGGGGCAGGTCCCAGTTCCTGGTTGGTTTCTTCAGGTTGTGTCCCCCCTCTTAGAATTCTTTGTAATGCTGGCTTAATGTTTATGTATTCATTTAGTTTTTCTTTGCTATTAAAAGTTTTCAGTTCTCCATCGAATGTGAATGCTAGCTTTGCCGGGTATATCAGTCTGGGTTGGCAGTTATTGGCTCTCAGGGCTCGTATGGTGCTTTCCCAGGCTTTTCTTGCATTCATTGTTTGTGTGGAGAGATCTGCAGTGATTCTAATTTTTTTCCCGTTGTAGTATAGCTCCTTCTTCATTTTTGCTGCATGCAGGATTGTTTCCTTATTATTCAGATCCATCATTGTTACTATTATGTGCCTAGAAGTGTTTCTCCTGGGATCTTGCTTGTTGGGTGTTCGATAAGCTTTTGTGATGTAGTTAAGATGGTCGTTTTTGAGGTGGGGAAAATTTTCATTGACTATCTTGTTAAATAGGTGTTGCATTCCCTTGCTCTGGAATTCCTCACCTTCGTCCACTCCGATTATGCGAAGGTTAAATTTTTTAGCATTATCTGCTTGCTCTTGAATTTCCCTTTGGTTTAATTTGAGTGATTTTTCCATATCTGTTACTTTTTGGTCCAGTTGGTGTATTCTGTCTTCTGTATCTGACACTCTACCTTCCATTTCATTCACTCTGTTGACCGTGGCTTCTATTGTGGTTTGCATGGTGGAAATGGATCCCTTTATGGATTCAATGTTGGTTCTCAGAGTACTGATCTCACCTCTCAATGAGGTGAGATCAGTATGCATTACCTCTAATTTGGCGTTTATCTCACTTCTTACTGAGGTTTGTGCAGCTTCTATTTTTGCATCCAATTTTTGTTTGATATCCTGTATATCTTTTGATAGTTCATCCTTGTGCTCTTTCAATTTCTGATCCATTTCTCGCTTTATTTCTTGAGTCATTGCCTCCAGCAACCCTTGGATGTAGTTTTTGTCTTCCATTCCTGCTTTGCTCCCACTGGGGCTCTCCCCTGCGTGGCTGCTGGCTTTTGAGGTGAGCTTGCTGTCCTGGGTAGTGGTAAACCTTGTGATTTTTCTCTGTGATTTTCGCATGGGGGTTCAGGAGACTGCTCTTCAATCTTGTTTTGGTGTGTCTGTCTTTGCTTGGTTGCTGATTCTGTATTGGTAGAGAGAGTCTGTGCCTGATCTGGATTCTGTTGGGAGCCTATTTCCAGCTGCTATTCACTTAGGATTCTCAGCTCTCTGCTGTAGCAATTCCCGCCTTTGGAAGGGTTGAGCAGCCTAGACTGCTTGTGTTTGCTCCTGCGGGTGCTCTTGGGAAGATCAGATGCTCCGGATGCACTCTCCCAAATACTGGAGTCTGCTATGGGCTCCTGATGTGTTTTTGTTTGTTTGTTTTGGGCTGGTTGTGGGCTTGAACTCTAGGTTTGGGTGCTGTCCCTCAGCTCTTCAGCTCAGGGCTGGCACCCTACCATTTGAGCCACAGCCCCACTTCTGACCCTTTTTGCTTTGTTCAGGCACTGGTCCCCTGGCCTGGTTCCGGCCCCAGCCTGGAGCGTGCTCGTTAGGCCTGTGCTAATGTGTATACCACCTTGGTTATGCAGCCTGGAGGACACAGTTCAAATTTCTTCTACTGTTGGTAGTCTTGACCCAGGGGCACTGTTCCTGGCTTGAGCATTTAAGCTCCCTTCCAGGGGCGCTCTTGCTCTGGCCTGGCCAGCAGAGTGTGCTCCACCGGCTGGTGGAGCTCTCGAACAGTTCCCAGTTTTAGTGGGTCCTGTGGTCCGGGTGTTGGGGTAGGGAGTCTAGGTCAGGGTCTGGGGATTCCCTCCAGCTCTGGTCTCCCTTGATGGATTCCCTGTCCCCTGATGGGTACTCACCCTGTAGGTCGTCAGTTGTTGTTGCAGTCCGTCAGTTGTTGTTGCAGTCCGAGTTCAGTTGGGGTGGTTGTGGGCTGGGTTGGGCGGCCCCCCGCCGGGTCGTTGCGATCGCGATTGGGCGGGTGGTCTGCGGACAGGTCCCTTTGTGGCGCTGCTGGTGCCGGGCGGCTTTGGCGGGATGGAGCCTCTCCGCTCCGGTGGAGAGTGATGGGTGGGGTGGGATCCTCCTGGAGACTCCCGGCTGGTAGGTTTCTCTGTTCCTGGCAATCCGCTGTTCTGCAATCCGGTACCTGGTGATCTGCAAGCAGCCCCCTGTGTCTCTGTGGCTCCGGCAGCCCCCGCCGGGCCGGCTGGCCGGCGGCTTGGCGCACTGCCGCGCGGCCAGTAAAGGTTGGGGGAGGGGTCTTCGCTCTTCTCTGTTCTGAAATTCTTCTTTTCCTCTCTTTCTTTTTTTTGTTATTTTCCACCTCTGGTTTTTCTCTGAGTGTTCGTCTTTTTGTTGTTGTCGGTCTCTTGGGGAGATTAAAGGTTGGAACTCGAACTCTCTTTTTGGTTGGAGAGAGCTGTGGCGTTTCCCTACTGCCCCGTCGCCATCTTGGTCCCCCCTCTCAAGGAGTACATTTCTTATCAAGCATTGTTGCCTCCTCTTTGTTTCCCCTTCCCATCCCTTCCCATACTCCCCACCTCCCCCCACACAATCCTCCCTCCTCCCCCACCAAAGTTGTAAAGTTCGTTTTTCAACATAAGGACTTGTACATCTCATTGTTGCAATGGGAAACTCACTAAGATACGAATCTCTAAAAGTTACCTTGTATACCAGCCAACTTATTTACTTACAAGTTAAATCTCTCTTTCACATAAAGAGAAAACATGTATCCTGTGTCTCTCTGGGAGTAACTTACTTTATGTAACATAATTTTTCTTTTTTCCTTTTCAAATTTCTTTGCAAATGACAGATTCAAAAAAGATCTCGGAAGTGGTGCTGTGGCTCAAGTGGTAGAGCGCTAGCCTTGAGCTGAAGAGCTCAGGGACAGTGCCCAGGCCCAGAGTTCAAGCCCCATGACTGACAAAAAAGATCTCAAATAGTTTAATTCCTTACAGGGACAAAATCAAATCTCAGAAAAGTAAAACATCAGGAAGTAGGTACATGAAAGGTGTGGAGTAGAGTCAAGGGACAAACCAGTGTAGAGGAGAAGAGGGGAAGAATGTAGCCAAGAACCAATTTGTATCCTAAGTTGAAAATAGTAATGGAAGAAGTAGGTAGAGGAGGATGTGTAAGAATGTTAAAAGGGGTCACATTGATCACGATGTCTTGTATTCATAAATTGTTTTGTTAAACAGCAGCTCTCGTCCAACAGTTCAAAGTACAATAATAAAAAGAAAAAAGAAAAGCTGCCTATTGCACATCTTGAAGTCGTAAATTAATCCATTCACACATTTTTATAAACGTTTTAGGATCTATGATAGGCCTTTTCCCTTATCTCCCTGTCTCAGTCATTTCTACTGAATCGTGTTTCTGCCAACCTCTGTCAGTAATAAATGTTTCATTATTTAGTAATTCAATGCTTAAGATGACTTGTAACCCAATCCTGCAACCAAGTACAGGAGCTCTTTTTTTTTTTCTGATGAAGGTGCACTTTCCATGCGGGAAACCTAGAAGACAAACAGTAACAGCAGAGTTCAATTTCCTTACCACTGGGGGTCTTGTTGAGCTTTTTTTTTTTTGAGTTTTGGTCTAATTACATAGCCCTGTGGATGGTTTTTATTTGGTAGATTGTCTTCCATGTCTTCCTGTCTCTAGAATCTTTTTTTTTTCCAGTGTCCATCTGATTTGACACTCACTTTAATCTTTCATCTGAACCTTTTTCTCTGTGACGGGTGACTGCTGATTGAGGTGGAATGTAGAATGAAGACATGGGATATACTGGCAGTCACCCAGTGTCACTTTGCTAAGACAGTTCTATCTTGCCAAATGGTTAGCTCTATTTCCCACGCTTCACCATGGTCTTAGCAGCTGTAGCTATTCCTAGAGAAAGGCTATGAGTTGGAAGGGTGGTTCATTCCCTTCTGATATTTCAGAGGAAGACTTGTGAGCATCACAGAAGTCACAGAGTAATTATTTTATCAGTGAAGCTATTCTATGATCATCAGTTATTTTTCCTATAGTATTGATAATACTGTTCAAAGCTATGGATTTTCTAAGACCAGATCATATGATTATTTAGAAAATAGTATACAAAAATAAGACTATATAGAAAAATGCATGTACATGTATATCTTCACTTATCTATTTCTATATATGCACAACTACAATAGTCTGTTAATTAAATCCACTAGGAATCTTCTTTAAAACATTTTATTATCTTTAAGAAGCTGTACAAAAGAGTTGCTATTCAACAGAGCAATTTATGGAAATGGCTATCATTTGGCTTTTAGATATCAAGCTTTTTGTACAAACTATCAAGTGAGTTAGTAAAGATTATTTTAATGTTATTTAAAATGTTTTAGGCTGGGTGTTGGTGGCTTACACCTGTAATCCTAGCTACACCAGGAGGCTGAGATCTGAGGACTGCAGTTTGAAGCCAGCCTACACAAGAATGTCATGAGACTCTTATCTCCAATAAACTGCTCAGAAAAAGTCAGAAGTGGCACTGTGGCTCAAGTAGTAGAGTGCTAGCATTGAACACAAAGAGGCTCAAGAATAGCAACCAGACCATGAGTTCAAGCTCTAGGACCAGCAGAAAAAATGTTTTAGTACTTTCCAATATACAATATTTAAAAAACTCATTGTAAGTAGTTTTACAAAGGAGTTGCCTAAGAATACAATAAATCTTGATCATTGTCACCCTTTTCAACATTCTCATCCATCCGTCCCCTTCCCACTTCCCCTCATTCTTGTTAGTTTTGTAGGATATACTTTGTATTCTTATCTGCACTTTTCTCCTATTCTCTATATCTGTCTACACTTCTCCCCTCAATCCCACCTCAACCTTCTCAAGACCAATTTCCTGGTGGTTTATTTTGCTGAGCTTCGATGTCACCTTTCTAAGGAATTACCCTATTTGAAATTTCTCTGGACTCTTTCATATTTCATTAATACATTTGTATATACTTGCATGCCCACCCAATGTATTTGCTTTTAAGCTTATTAGCTACATATGGCTTCCACATATAAGGGAATACATGCATCTTTTGTCTCTCTGGCCCTGAATTACTTCTCTGAACATGACTTTTTCTAAGTCTTTGCATTTCTTTACAAATGGTACTTTGTAGTACTTTTTTATTTGGTAGAAATATGATATTTTACTTTTCAATGGGGAGCAATGTTTGGTGACAGCTTGAGAGCAGGGGTGGAAATTGAACAATCTTTGTCTAGTCAAACTATCTTTGATGATGTAAGTATGATGTGGATAAAATTGTTACTCACGCTTTACCATTTAATAAAAATAAATCATCTAGGTTTGAAACAATTAAAATCATCACTCTAATAATTTCTCAGCTGATCAGTAAAGTGAAACAGCTTATTACTAAAGACAGATTCTCATAATGTTCAAAGCATGGGTCATATACAACACAGGGAGTTCAAAGAGGAAATGGATGGCCGAGAACAGAATTCTCAAACTGGATATGAATGGTCATTAGAGAATTGAACTAGGCTCATACCAGGTAACTGAATGATGGAGAGTTCAGCCATTATCTATTCATCAGGGCAAATTAAGACAATTGGAAAAGTAACCCTGAAATGCTATAAATAATGTGTGTTGTGTGTTCAGGATTAAGATCTAATGTGATTTTGTGGTGGCGTAGATTATGGATTTGCAGGACATATGAAACAAGTTTAAATTCAATGGTTTTCACAGATTAGGAATCTCCATAAAGTCAATGGAGCAGGCAGTAGGGCACCTCAAATATGCCAAGGGAATTGGTGTCCTTACCATAAAACAGTCACAGATAATCATCTGAAAACACTCTAATTATAGGTTTAGTGCAGTATGAAATCTTTCCTGTTGCAAATAATAGCACAGCATATATTTCATAGAAATATTCTACTATGTCAATAAAAAAAATGAGTGCAAGAAACCTGCCCTCTTTATTTTATATTCATTGTCAGTGCAAAAGCACAATTACCATTTTTTTTCCCAGAGACATTGAACAGGTTTATTCCCATAAGGAGTGGTAGACAAATTGCTTATTTTAATGATAAACACATACATTTCACGGAGGGTCAGGCGACTGTCATGAAAATTGTACGTCCTACGGTTTTTTTCTCTTTCCTCTTCTCCCACCCCCTGCCCGCCTCACACATGTGAGAATCCATGGCTCCCATATGGGCGGCCTGGCACCAACCACAGTTACACAAGCTGCACCTGCGAGCCTCTCTAGGCTGAGGTTACACGTGTGAGGTTCCCATAGATACAAGTGGCGCCGTGGAGGGGGGGACAAAGCACCCCTGGCTCACCGGAGAATCCCTTGGGAGGGGCCAATCTGAAAGCACCTTGGCAGGGAAGAAAGAAACCAGCAGGGTTTGCATAAAGTGAATCACTCTAGGGCTTCTTAGGAGCCAACTGGAAGTGCCTAAAATAGGCAGGGGGGGATGTTTATCGTAGAGAAAATGTGGGCACGTCGGGCCCCACAGACTGCTCAGTACAATAGTTGGTCAGGATACAAAAGGCAGAAGGGCAGCAAGCAATGTAGAAAGTGACAAACCATTAAACTAATCCCATAAAGATCTGGCCTGTCCGGCGGCACATTTCCTGAATACTTAGAAAGCACGAGAGAGGCTTTATTAATGGTTCATCAGAGTCCTTGCGCTGCTTACATTGCTAATATGCAAACTCTGCCCTTTTTTTATTTGGGATTTTCAGCACATCAAGACGTCCCTTCCATGGCTACTGTATTTTTCCCCCTCCTGGGTAATTGAAGCATTACTGCAGAAGACAATGATGGATGATGTCTTTAAAGCTCTAAAAAAGCACAGGCTATTTTTGAAACTGTGCCATGTCTATATAAGGCGAGGAGAAGGAACAGTCTGTGTGTTACAGCAAGCCTGAGCAACAACAACACAGCCTGGGGGCTGACAGGAAAATCAGGGGTGCTTTTCATTTTTGTTCCCACTCCCTCTGCACCCTTTCCTTTCCCTCTCTGAATTGGCTAGCTGCTCTGTTAATGTGAAGAATGCTCTGGTGTTTGTCTGATGTTCAGTGTAATTAGACCAGTGTAAATAGGTTTGGCTCTACACTCCATTTCTAGGACTCTAAGTGGTTCCTGCCTTTGAAAACTGCTGCTTCCCTGAATTAGAAACAAGACAACATGGGGGCTGGTGTGATGGGCAGAATTTTGTGTTTTCTGTATTCTTTGAAGAATTTGGAAAAGGTGACAATACCTACACATAGATCATCATTCACTTGTCTTCTCCTCATCTTTTTTCAACTTTCTATCAATACTTTAGTAGGCACTGAGAATAGAAAACTAATTATTTTTGTAATGCCTTGTTTTTTTTTTTTTCAGGAAACCCTATTCTTGTAACACACACACAAATAAAATTACACCCTAGAAATTGTGTTTTATTCTCCTTTTATCTTCATGCAAATAAACTATAAATGAAAGATTTATTTTTGAAGGATGAGATAATTAAAGATACAAACATGTCAAATCATCTCTATTCACTCACAATCATTTTGAAAAATGGAAAACGTATAATCTGTTTCTTTACGTCATTCTAACTAGCCCCAAATATTTGATTTAATGCAAATTTAGTACACACTAAATGATTAAGCCAAGCCTTAACTTATAACCAAAGCAATATGAGGGAGATTACAAAAGTCAGCTTTTTGCTTTTCCCTGTTGAAACAATTCTAGCCATGTGATTTTGGTCAAGTTAATTAAACTTTGTAGGGTTTCGTTCCTCATTTATTAAATGAAAATAATAAAACTTGGCTTTCAAGCTTGTTCTTCATATGAAAGCAGAAAATATAGACCACAGGGTATGATACATAGCAAAATTTCAAGCAATTATCATGATGTATAAACTTTGCAAAGCAAACCAGCACAACAACATAGGAAAAACATTCCTCTTGAAAATGGGCAGAAACAATTTTCTGCTTGGCATTTGTAGTTGGAAGAGTCTAAGAGGTTGCTAACAAATCTGTGTGTTTTTCTGCTTCTGAGAATAAGCTTGGTATAAACAGGAATGATGAAGATTTGTTTTGTTTTTGTTTTGAGACAGAGTGTCATTCCTAACCCAGGCTAACTAGTCTCTCCATGGATCCCAATCTAGCCTCCAATTCCAAATCTCTCCCTTTAACCTCCCAAGAGCTGGGATTACAGGTATGCACTCTCATCATCTTGATAATGCATCAATTTGCACCATGAATGTTCTTAATATTGTTTCAAGTGAAATTTGGACACAAAAGGAACAATCTACAAATAAGCAAATCATCTAAGATCCCATGGAAAAGAGAAGAGCCAAGATTCACAACAAGATGGCACATAACTATGTAAGTCCACAACTTGGGAGGTAGCAAAAAGAAGAGTACAAATTCCAGGCCAGCAATTGGCACACAACTATAATCACAATAACTTGGAAGGCAGAGGAAGGAAAGAAAGGAATATTACAATTTCCAAACCCCAGCAATGGTTTCAAAATGCAACAAAAAATATAGCTTCATGTGTAATGTACCTAGGACAGGACTCTGTGGTTCCAGTTCATTCCCAGCACTGTTTGAATGCAAGGCCTTCTCTTCATTGAGTATTATTCCTCATTTCAGCAACAGATGAAAGACACAACACAGAATCAGGACACTAACTGGGCCTAAATTTGCCCTGACCTTCAGAGTCCACACTATTAAGAAATATGCCACTCAGGCAAAAATCTCTGGATTCGAATCCACACATGGGTGAGTTTGGTGTATTCTTCATGTCTTGATCAGTCCTATATATCTTACATCCTTAATGAGAATAATGAGGTTTGCATAATATGAAGATTCATATCAATCTTTAATCAGCATTACCTTGCTTGTTTAAGTTCTGAAGATATAATTTCTGTATTATCCAACCCAAGTTAATACAGTTAATGGTTTTATTGCTGTCATGATACATGATGGTGGGCTAATTTTCCTCAGCTGTGGTTTGCTGTTAGGCTTTAAATTTACATTGTCAATATATACCATTTCTTCTTTAAATTGATGTGGGAAACTACTGAGAAAAACTCTGGTTCCCCCTAGGACCTGTCAAAGAAGCTTTGTTGTTGTTGTTTTTTAATTAATTTATTTTATTATTATAGAGATGAGGTAGAGAGGGATTACAGTTATATGAGTCAGGTAATGAGTGCATTTCCTTTCATACAGTTTCTTCTGTTCCCTCAGTTTCTCCTAGTCCCTCCTTCCCATCTCCACCCACGAATTCTATAGTTCACATTCATCAGTGTCCAATGAACTCTACTGCTACGATTTTCCACCCATTATTCCCTGGAGTTCTGTGCCCTCCCCCAACCCTCCTGAAGATATACCCTTTAATACATCATACAGAAGGAAGATAGAATCATCCAAAAATGAAAATATAAAAAAAGAAAAAGAAGGCTCTTGTTTTCATATTTGGAGTTCATTTGTGTGTGTGTGTGTGTGTGTGTATGTGTGTGTGTGTGTGTGTGTGTGTGTGTGTGTGTGTGTGAGTGTGTGTGTGTGTGTGTGTGTGTGTGTGTGTTATGAAGAGGTATGTAGGCATTGAATGTTTGGGTGTTTCTTTCATAAGAGGACCCTCTTTTGGTCTTATTGTGTATGAGTATCTATAATCCTGTATAATTTATCAGATCCCAGTGTATATTAAGTCTAATTTCCACACGTCAGAGAGGACATGCACTGTTTGTCTCTCTGAGCTTAGCTTACCCCACTTAACATGATTTTTTTTCTATTTCCATCCATTTCCCTGAAAATAACCCCTTGGGGGTTATAATGTCATTTAGTTCAGAGGCTTCTTTGCTTATCTTTTGTTTTGTTGATCGGCCATTTGCCAGGAGTGGACTGTTAAAATTTCCCACTCTTATTGTGTTGGGGTCTTTGTAATCCCAAAAGTGTTTGCTTAATGTATTTAGGTGCCCCATTGCTTGGTGCATAAATATTGACCACTGTGATTTCCTGTTTGTGAATCTTTCCTTTTATTAATATATAATGACACTCCTTGTCTCTTCATACTGATTTTAATATTTTCTCAGATACCAATATGGTTACTCTGCCTTTTTTGCAAGATGCATTTGCCTGAGAGATCTTTTCCCATCCCTTCACTTGGAATTTGTTTTTTATCTTTGGTGAGATAGATTTATTAGGGACAAGAAATGGATAGATCTTGTCAGTGATCCAATCTGCTACGCTACTCCTTTTCGTTGGGGAATTCAGTCTATTAATTTTTAAGGTTAGTGTGGAGAGATGTATCATATTTCTTGTCATTTTCTTAATTTCCAGTCGTTTGATTCTTTCTTCTTTCTATGCTGAATGAATTAGGCTTCTAGTGTTTTTTCTGTTTCCTTGTCTTAGATTGTTTTCTGTTAGTATTCTTTGTAATGCTGGTTTAATGTTCATGAATTCTTTTAATTTTTGTGTGTCATGGAAGGTTGTTTCACTGTCAGTTGTGAATGATAGCTTCAGTGGGTACACCAGTTTAGGTTGGCAGTTTTTGAACTTCCAGACTTGAATTCTGGGCTCTCCTTTTATTGAGAGCTTGTGTGGAGAGATCTGAAGTGATTTTGGTCTTCTTTCTATTTGTAATAAAGCTCCTTCTTTGATTTTTCTTGCATTTAAAGTTAATTCCTGGTTTTGTAAGTCCACAGTTTTTACAGCGATGTGTCCAGAAGTATTTTTCCCCTGGATCCTGTCTACTAGGAGTTCTCTACGCCTTTGTCATGTGGGTGAGATTTTCTCCCTTGAGGGTGGGGAACATTTCTGTTACTATGATATTGAACAAGTTTCCATTGACTTTGGTTTTAAATTCTTACCCTTCATCCATCCCAACAATACCTAAATTTGATCTTTTGTCTGAGTCTTCCCGTTTCTGGATTAATTTAGAAATGCATTTCCTTTAATTTGAGTATTTTTTTTTACCATGTCTTTGATTTTTTGTTCTAATTCCTCTGTTTTATCCTCAATTCCTGATACTCTATTTTTCATTTCACTTACTCTATTGCTTTAGCTTTTAACTGTGGTTTTCATTAGGGAATGTAACTTTTTTTTTTTTTTTTTGAAAATACCATACAGAGGGATTACAATTACATGGGCAAGGTAATAAGTACATTTCTTATCAAGCCTTGTTGCCTTCTCCTTTGTTTCCCCTTCCCAATTCTTCCCACTCCCCCACCCTAGACAAAGTTGTAAAGTTCGTCCACCTGTATCCTTATTTAAACAATTTGTTTTTTCCCTTCTACCCCACAAATGGAAAGACTTGGAAAAATTGTATTAAGTGAAGTAAGCCAGGCCCAAAGAAACATAGGTCCCATGGTTTCCCTTATTTGTAATAACTAGTATATGTCTGAGACAAGCAGAAACGGTCAGGGAATATAACTTTTATGGTTCCAAGTTCCTAGTTGGGGTCAGGTCTCATGGTGTTAATTTTGTCTTTTAATGGGGTGAATAGCTTTTCTGTTGTTCTCTCCATATCTTTTGGGATGACCTGTTAATTCTTTGTCATTTCCTCTTTGCATTCTTCTATTTGTTTTTCAATATCACCTTTTATTTTGTTGGCCTGTTCTCTCCTCATTACCAGATGGTTCTTTTGTCCTCCATCTTTTTTCTTCATTCTCACTTGGTTCCTTCCCTGGATTGTTGTGGCTTTGGATTTAGTTTGTTGTCTGATTGTTCATGAATTTTGTCTTCTTTTGTTGTGATTCCTGCATTTGGATTCAGGGATTGTTGAGGTTGTTCAGGTTGTGGAGAAGTGTGGTGGTAGAGTGTAATTCAGTGGATGGATCTCTGTGAGACCTAGCATCTGGCAACTTTTAGCTCTGGGTGGTTCAAATAGTATAATGTGTCCAGGTCAATTGTGAATGCTCTGTGGTGTGCAGGGTGCACTGGTGTCCTGGCCTAATTTTTGGCACAGCAACAGGTTCTCCTTATGTGGAGCACAGCATTCTAGTGTCCTATCCCAGTTCTATGTCTAAGGTATGTAGATTTTTACTATTCATAGTGGGGAAATCTCCTGACCTGGGTCCTGGACTGGCATCTATTTCCAGAAAGGCAGGACCAGCATTCCAGCACCTTGGATCCCCTTAGAGCCCTGCATTGGGAAGAGGGTGTGCAGCAGGTTCCCACTGTGCTTTTATGGAATGTTCTCTCGCTCTGGGTCCCGAATTGGGACAGGCATGGGCCTAAGAGGTGGGGTGGGAGGACTTCTACCTGAGTCCCGATCTGTCATCTACTTCCCACAGCGTGATGGGCTGCATTCAGGTCTCTGTCGCTGAGATACTTGCAGGAGGCCGGTTCCCACAGGGCAGGGAAGGGAAATTGTCCCCACTCTAGTACTAGGGCACACTCAGTCCTCAAACAGGTCCTGAATTGGGACAAGCATGTGTCTTGGAGGGAGCCGATTCACACAGGGCAGTGCAGGAAAATTGTCCCTACTTGAGTCTTGGAGTAGCACCCTCTGAATGTCTGGACTTATGTTTAGCTTCCCTTGTGTGGTGGGGCTGGTTTCTTCATATCATATAAAACTTCCATCATTTCTCATTTATTCAACCACATGTTTATTTACTTGTACTTCTTGTATGGTTTGTAGGTGTGTGATTAGCTATACCTTGAAGCATTTTAATTAATGATCAATGATATAGAATACAATCGAATATAAAATATATACATGTAAATTTAGTAACAGTATGCACATTAAACACATTAATATTCTTGCTATATAATGACTGGAATCATTTTCTGGAATAACAATATTCCATAAAATTAGAATAAACATAATAAATTACCAAACTTCAAAGAATTTCCATTTAATCTTTACAAAATACTAGAACTAAGTAAATACAGTTCTGCCTGTTTCTTGTACTATTGCACTGAACTGTGGAGTAAGGCCAAGTTCAAATGTCCAACCCCTTAAAAAAGACTTTTTCCAAGAAGGAAAGATTTCAATAGTTAAAAAAAAACAGAAGTCTATCACCAATAATCATCATATTATGTTGCATTTTAGTCACATTAAAATTTTAAATTTTTAAACCCCTTAAAAATCAAACTGAGTTTTCAGTTTTCATTTATTAAGTTAACCCTTAATGTAAAATGTGACATTCTATTCTGCCTAGACTGGAGAATAGCTATAGCTATAAGACATTGTTCACAGCATTTTATGTTGGCATAAAACTTCCAACAATATTTTTGGCTATATGCACCAAGAGGAAAATGTGTTAGCCTTTGACATACTAATTAACTTCTTGGAATCTTTCCTGAAGGGATATCATTGTATAAGAACACCTAAAAGAACAAATAGACTCTTACTTTGGAAATAATTAAATGTCTTACAAATAGGGAATCACTTAGCTATGGCATAACATAATCATTCAATTGAGAAAAACAAATACATTAAGATTATAGCTTTGAAAATAATGAAGAAATAAGGAATAGAAAATAAACCATGACTGTAGTAGAATTAAATAGAGCTTCTATAGTGAAAAACTTCCTTTACCCTTTCCTGCTTTTTTCCTAGCTGAATCTTTATCTCATGAATTTTCCAAATCTTCCATTATAATATTTCCATGTTTTATAAATTCATTCTTCTATTGAAGATTTTTTAGATTCCCTTGGTGGTTTCTTTCCAAGAAGTAAGTTAATATACTGTTACTTCAAGCCTTGTTATTCAGGCAAGAGAAAATAATCTATATGGATTCCAATGATGTTTAGACAAGTAGAACTTGCTCATTGAAAAATATGTATGTTTTATTAAAAAGCCCAGGTCCCATTTAATAACTGCACAAATATCAACTGCCTTTCTGTAGCATGAATGATACTCATACATTTTTATGCATTTGAAGATTTGGTAATTTCTTCTCTGTTGACCAAATCCTATTATTGTAAGATTTTTTAAAAATATCATTTCACTAATTTCTCAACCTTTTTTGAAATTTCTGAACTATCATTTTATTGACTTTTGTTTGTTTCTTTGAAAAAAATTCAGTCTTAACCATGGATTAATTTGATATGCACTATATTTTCCTCTGTGTGTGTGTGTGTGTGTGTGTGTGTGTGTGTGCCAGTCCTGGGCTTGAACTCCAGCTTTTTTGATGGTTAATTGTAGATAAGAGTCTCATGGACAGACTTTTCTGACTGGGCTGCATTCTAGCCACAGTATTCAGATCTCAGCCTCCTGAATAGCTAGAGTGAGCCACAGCACCAAATTTGATATACCCTCTTTTAAAATCTCTCGAATGTTGGACACTCTACAAATATTTGGGAGGGATTATCCCAGTATTTGATCATACTCTGACTGGTTTATTTTTTATTTAACTCTTATCTATACTCCTGTGACATATCTATTGCTATTACAATGAAACAGCCCATCACATAATTAGCTTATATAAATATCAATCATTACTGTTATTCTGGAGTTTTTAACGCAACCCTCCTTACTCCACAATTCTAGGCTTTGCATGTTCGCTTTCTGCTTGTTTCTAAAGATTCAATTCAAGGCCTTGGACTTGCTAGACAAGTGCTTTGCCACTGGAACTAAAACTTCAGTCATTTTAGCTTTAAGATATTTGTTTGAATAGGATCTCACATTTTTTCCAAGACTAGCCTGGACCACAATCCTCTTGCTGCCTCCCACTTAACTGGGACTTGAGTGAAACACTCACTTGATTGATGTTTGAGATGATAATTTCACTAACTTTCTCCAGTCATCCTCTGACTGTAATCCTCTTGATTTCTGCCTATGATCATGAGCCTCAATGCCAGTCCTGATTCGCTTTATTTTTTAATAATTATATTGAGTTAATCTTTTCAGCTTTTTGTTTTGATTTGTTTTTCGGTCGTGGGGCTTGAACTCTGGGCTTAGGCGCTGTCCCTGTGCGCTTCAGCTCAAGGCGAGTGCTCTACCGCATGAGCCACAGCCCCACTTCCGGTTTTCTAGTGGTTTATTGGAGATAAGAGTCTCACGGACTTTCCTGCCCGGGCTGGCTTTGAACCGTGATCCTCAGATCTCAGCCTCTTGAGTAGCTAAGATTACAGGCATGAGCTACCGGCAGCAGGCAATCTTTTCAGTTTTTACCTACCTATATCATGTTTCTGCAATTGTCCACTAGGTAGTGCTTACTTATGGAACCCTAAAATTGAAAGACATTTTTAAAGATTGTTCATCGTAGATGATTCCAGAACTTCTCTTTATGTCTAATACAGAAATGACTATTTCTGATTGTAGTTTGAGTTATAAGAGGAGCATTGACTGTCACCTAGAATATGTTTTATTTCTCTTTATTCCTCCTGGGTGAAATGAAGTTATGTTAAATTCTTCTGGATTAATGATTCATTTAGAGTATTTCTATATCTGCTCTGGTGAGAAATACTTCACTTTGGTATGAAAAAAATCTCACTTGATTAATTCTCTGCAGTATAGAACACTTGTATGGGGAAAGAAATTAGTCTAGATCACACTACATTTTCTAAATGTAAACCATGTAACAGATGTCAAACACAGTTCACTTTGTGGGGTGTATATTTATGTATGTGCTTGACTAAATGGGATTCAAACTTCATTCCACGTCTATATTCCTTCCCAAGACATTTATTTGTTTTCCTCAGGCAAACAGAGATAGCATATTAAAGTGCATATAAGAATAAGAAATAGTCATTGAAGATATAGAATATACGAAATGAAAATTTTTCCTTCTGTCTTGGTTACTTATATCATATGTCCTAATTTGCATGACATCCTAGAGCCTGTCATGGGTGCTCTTCTCCCCTTATTGCAATTTACCTCAGCTAGAAGCATTTTTAGAATATGATATGCATAGCTTTTTTCTAATAGACTAGAGCATCTAAAACAAAATTTTCATCAATAATCTTTTATCCAATCTTTATCATAAAGGCACTCTCCAGAAATAAAGCAGAACCAACATATTGAAATGCTTAAATGTCATTACTCAAGGAATCTTCTCATACTCAAGGGACTACATACTAGTATGATTACATCTGTACTTTTTCAGAAATTGAATTCAAATACGATTTATGAGTGTATACTTGCACCAAGAAATATGTCAGAGAGGGTTCAGTACAAATGAGTCATCTTTGTAATTCTATATAATATACATATTTTTACTTTTTCACTAAACTTCTAGAAATCTGGAATATTTAAGAACAGGTTAAGTATGAACATGTAACATCATAAAAATCAGCTCCACCATACTTATGTAAATTAAAGTCTCAAAATGAGAAAGTGTTTAGGGTATTTATAAATAATGGATGGATATATATATATATATAATATATATGAAATTAATGAACTCACCTATGTTTTATTTTGAAAGATTTAATTTGAATTTTGTATCACTTGCCTCTTGAGTAAGGACAGGAGAACTGATAACTTTACACTGAATTAATGGCAAAGATGTCATTTAGAAAAAGACCAAATTGAAGTAAAGCCATTTTAGAGAAGATCTTTTCCTGCTCACTTTTTATTCTGGGAATGGATTGGCTCAAACTCAAGCTAACCAAGTCTTCCCGAAAGGCATGAGAACAGAATGGATTCACAACACACAGCGACACCACATTTCTCAGTCCCCAATTTCTCTACTATTCTAGGAATCTTCTAGTCCTTTACAAAAACTAGCAACCATTGATTGTTCCCTAAAGAAGCTAAGGGTAGACTACTGTCTTAGAACTAGTACACATTTCAAGCATCCTTTCACAATCCAAAGTCAGTCTAAAAAGGACACAGGTTATACAGCTCTAACTGTATGACATCCTGGAATTTGCAATTATGTAGAGGTAGTAGGAAGATCAGAAGTTTGCAGGCCATGAGCTGGGGGATGAATAGGCAGACCATAAAATATTTTTAAGTCAGTGAAACTACTTTGTATGATTCTATCCCAGTGGATATTTTTATAATTGTATAATTGTATAATTACCCAAAGCCATAAAGTGTACAATATCAAGAGTGAATGCTGATGAAACCTATGTGCTTACAGGGTGATTGTGTGTCACTGTAGGTTTATTAGCTGCAACAATGCAGAACATTGGTGGAAGAGGTTTATGATAGAGAAGCTAAACACTTATGGGGAGAATAGACATGTGGGAAATCATTGTGCCTCTCAGTTTTGCTATAGATCTAAAACTAGCTTTACATCCTTTTTAAAATCTTGTGATATATATCCATACAAAATATAGAATTAATTTTAGTTGTGTATTTGCTGTTGTTCATAAGTTCATTAACTTTAATTATTAGAGCTCATGGATACCCTAAAATGTTGCCAGCATTTGCATTTCTTATCTTAAAAAGCACCAGGTTTGGTGTGACTAGATCTCATAAGACTCCTGTAAGTGCATCCTATGACCTGTGCTTTTCTTTCTAGTTTCAAATACAACAAGCATGTCAGGCCCATATTCTTTAACCTTGATATTCTCTTTATTTTCATCTTTTATTCCTGATACTAGTTGTAAGTAGTGAAGAAAAATCACATGAACTTGATAAAAAGTTTCAAGTTATTCTTTGTGACTTAGTATGATTACGTTCATAAATTGTTCTAATTTTTTTGTAAATTATCAGTGATTGTTTCCAAATTTTCCTAATTGAATTTGTTTTGTTGACAAATGACAATGTATGTCTTGCATTATTTGAAGTAATTGGATTAATGCTACAAGTGATAGTTTAATCCCTCAACATGAAAACAAGAGCAAAATCTACAGAAAATGAGGAAATGAAGGCAATAAGTACTGTTCTAGTGATTTTCAGCATCAGGATGGGAAAAGTACATACAGAAGAACAGAAGGCAAATCATTCTTTGTCAAAGAATGTAGGGGTCCTTTTGTGGCTCTCTGAAGTTGTCCGATCAATGTCTAATAAACTATTGTATATAAACATCTGTTTTGCTCAGACTGCTTCACAAATTGTAATTATGTCCTCTCTCCTCTGATGTGACAATGACGACTGTAGATGAGTCACTAGTTCAATATTCTGTGGTTAATTTTGGACTAAGATCATTATTCTTGAGCTTTTCTCATTTAAATTTCTGGAATTTGAGTCTCTGATGAGTAATTCCAACTTTACAATACACCTCAGCCTAAGGTAAAATTCATTTATACTAAAGATCAAAGACACATTCAAAGATTGTGAAACAGTCAAAGATTGTTTCTGCAAGTATTAAAGCTTTAGCATCTGTGATATTACACTTTAAATGTGAAAAAATGTATACTTGGTTAGGAAATGTACACTTAATGAGGTAAACTATAGATATATAGATAGTAAGTCTTTGGATCGATAAAGCAAAGAGATAATTGCTGGTAAAATATAATTTCAGATGACCCATGAGAAAATTTAACAGTTATTAACTTTTTCTCTTTATTAATATTTTAGGTAAAAAATTAACATTACTAGTAAGTTGGTTATTCCTAATTAAAACACAAATACAGTAATTACAGTTTATATGCTATTATCTTGAATCTATGCTGGATGAGTTAAACAGCCAAACAGCCATTAATTTTACTGTTCAAAGAAATGCTCATAATCTTTTTAAAATGTCATATAAAATATTCATTTCTAAATGCCCTACAGTGATTTCTGAATTTATTTAAAGTGGGCTGTTGATAGCTCTTTTTATAAATAAGCAATTACACTGAATATATCATGGCCCATCACATTATACATTCTATAATTTCATGGATGAAAGGCCTACAGCTGATCTGCATAAACGCAGAGCATATCACAGCAGGTGAAGGGTTTGATTACACAGGATAATCAGTGTTATTATTTATAGTAACTATTTATATCTGTTATTTATTAAATCGCTACAAATCAGGTATCTATTTTTCCAGGAATGATATTCAACAAATATTTGTAACAAGATATAGATCTCTTGAATCTTTTACAAACAGCCTGGCGGTGCCCTTGTACACTTGAATTCTCAGTTTTCGCTGCAGATATTTGATGTATTTATTCACCCACTCTTGATGAGGCCAAATTTGGTCCTAATAAAAACTTTACCCCTACTTGTTGTAACAAATTTGATTCCTTTGCCAAGTTTTTCTTCTTAATAATGTTGATGGAGACAGGAGCTCTGCTGTATATTAAGGATATGGTGAGTACAATAAGACAAATAAATTCCCAGTTTTATTTCCAATGTTTTACCCAATTTATCTAATTTTATCAACTTTTCGTACTATGAAATAAAGACAATAGTATACAATAGTAGGACTTAATCCAGTGTTGAAGGGTACAGATATCTGAAAGTGTGGTTAAAGCTTACTCCAAGGCCAGAGAAGCAAGGGATCGTGCATGAAAAAGAAAAGTTTCCAGGTTAATGTTACTGCAAAGATTAAACATAATAAAAAGGTGCAGATTTTCCAAGCTTCTAAATCTCTCTCCTCTCTGTTCCCATCTCTCTTTTTGTTCCTCTCTTCCCTCCCTTCTTTCTTCTTCTCTTCTATTCTTCTTTCCATTCTTCCTTCACCACAACCTTCATTCCACAATCAGTATGGCAAAGTATAGTACTTATTTAACATTTCTTTATTATCATTCAGAAATTATACAATATATGTGCCATTTAGCAAAGTAGTTTACGAATGCAATGCATCTTGATCCTCTTTATTTTATAAGTGTCACAAATTGCAAGAAGAGCATGTTCCTTTTGTATCCTTGGGTCTATGTGAAGTAAAAGATACACCTGTCCTCTAAAAATAAAATTAAAAATTAAAAACAAAATCTATACATGGACACTGAGACTCTTGCCCCAAAGTCAGCCCCAAAGTCATTCACTCTGAAAACGAGTGTCAGTACAACAGCATTCTGCTTGGTAAATATTTTCACAGTAATCTACAATCCCTCATAAAACATTGGAAGTCACATTATTCCTTTACCAAACAAAAGCTAACCTGGCCATCGTCTGTTGAGAAATTACTTCTTTTTAGACCTCAAGTTCTCCCAGTGTTCAAACTATGCTTATAAGTAAAGAAATACCAATAAAATTATATATGTTTATATACATATATATGTATATAAGCTATATACATATATCTGTATATATTATATATACATATATAAGCTATACACATATATTTATGTCTATACATTTATACACATGTAGATATACACATATATTATGTATATACATATATGCAAATGTACACATGTATGTACATATATGTACATATATACATATATGTATATACATTATATAACAATAAAATTATATATGTCTACATGTATGTATATATAGAGAGATCTTTGAATAAGTATTTGAATAGAACCTCTGCACATCCTGTTGTATAATTAAATCAATTCTAGATAACTTGCAAAAATAGCTAACAGAATGAAAAACCTATGTAAGTAGTTGTCATGCTGTTTGGGGGAAAATGACAAAAATAAAAATCTTTATATTGTTTGCAGTCTAAGGTTGGTTACACACACAGATAGGGAACACAAGGATACTAAGGACTGTGTTTCTTATTTTCCTCATGTCAGATCCTGCAAAGAACCATAAAACTGTTCTATATATGTGACCTAAATTAGACTTGGGAGTTCTGGGCAGAATCTCTGTAGCTCCTGCAGGAATTGTTCCCTCTTACTGTTCTAATTTTTGCTTTCAGTGTTTCATAACTTTGCCTTTTTTTTTTTTTAACAGAATGGCTTTTACAGATCAAAGACAAATACATATGCTATGAGGTTAAAATAGTATTGAAAACAAGACTCTTTGAAACATGTTCAACTAACTAGATTGATGCCTCTTGCTTTAGCTTCTAGGCATCATACAGACATGTAGAATGTTTATATATCTGGGTATGAAGACCCTCATTGGTAATGTTAGTTTAAGATAAATTTAATTTAAAATCCATGGGTAAGCAAAAGGGAAACAGTGCTTTATTCCATTTTTAAAGTCCTTAAAATTCCTGTTGCCTATATTATTCAAACAATCAGAGTGCATTTATAAACATGCCATCATAGAGAAATGTTTTAAAGATTTTAAGGCTTTCAAAGTCACGAATAATAATTACAATAAAAATCCTGTATCCAGTCAGTGTTTATTTCCTTCCCGATAGGAAAGGATAGCTATATCAACATTTATAAAAAGATCTATCTAGTTTGATGCTAAATAATGACTTCTGGCTATAAAACTCTATTGAACATAACCTGTAAGTACATAGCTGCCATTTGATCAATAAAGATACCTAGATCGAAATAATATTTTGTTGACTTGGACTTTAGCAATCACTGGGCTAACCTGATTCCACAAAGCTGTGGCTATGAGATGAGGACTCATCCCTCTTTTTCTGTTTTCCTTTTCACTGTGTGCTGTGACAATCAAAACTGATTTGAAATCCAGTTTCAGAAGTAGAAACAATGCCAAGCACAACAAAACCTGGCCTGTGTTAATCCTTCCCTCAAGTCTGGATATACCAATAATTCACTATTAGTAGAGATTACACTTGGCCCTGAAACGCCATTTCCAGGTGTGTAGCAGAAAGAACTTGAACACAACAACGAGGCAAAAAGTAAACCAAAAGCAGGTAAAATTTCAAACACAAATAAGTATGAGGCCAATTTAAAACTATAGGTATTTACATGTAATATAATAATGCATATTATCTTTTATTTCCACATATTGCTGTTTTTCTAACTCTTAAGCAAGTATTTTTTAAAAGAAAGTTTATAGCAGCCCTCATTTCCAGAGAAATCATTCAGTAAACAAGTCTTGCAGTCTTTACTTAGCAAATTGAAAATAAACCAGATTGTTAAAACACGGACATCATCTAGGGCTTGTGATGTTATGTTTCATGTAGGGTAGAATATCTTATATGCATGCATTTTAGTGATTGCAATTATATGCTCTTGGTCTTTGCAACTATAATACAATTCCTATCTCTCAGTATTAGTATAGGTCAGCTAAATCATTGGTACATGCCTTGAACTTTATTCTCATGTTAATTGACAATATAGCTCATCTATTCAAATGTACTTTTCTTTTAAAAGCAGAATTATTCTCGCACTAAGATATTAAGTTATATCTATAGCTATACTTTACCCGTAAATATTCTACATATGTAAGTGTACATTGTGTTGGTTTACTTGAAGAAGTTAAAATTTGTTATAGAAACACAGACTAAAAATCATTTCCCAGCCTTTTCCTATACGTAAAGACTCTATTTTCCAACACAAAGGTCATATTCCAGGATCCCAAGTGAGTAGAAACTCAAAAGCAATCAATTTAAGTGGTAGATGCTATAGTAAGGGCTTAACTGTAGAACTAAACACACTGATAAATGGGAACACTTGTTCTGAACTAAACCCTCCATTACAGGTTTTACTCATGAAAAAAATATGAGAAGACTATCAACTTGGAGACTGGGTAGTTAATTTTCCAAGAAGTAGGGATCTTTTCCAGACAAAGTAGTCCTATTAGCAACAAAGAGCATACTGTTTTTTAATTGATATTGTAAGAGCAAAAAAAAAAAAAATGGGTGGCTTTTAATGACATTCCTTTGTTCTTAAGGGGATTTTTAGGAGTTTGGGAGGTAAGAAATTTGAAAATAGTTTCTGTGTGCAAGGGATGAACATTTCGACGACCGATTCCTTATATTGAGCTATACAAGCAAATTGTATTTCCTACTTTGCCCTTTTGCTACCCGACACTGCCCTGTCTGCCAATATTCCTTTCTGTCTCTCCATAATGTTTCAGTCCTGTTTCTACCTCCTTTGTCCTGCATCATGTTGTATTTTCCTATTTTCCCAGAAGTTTAAAAGTGGATGGTGACCATACCTTAACTCAGGGTACTCTCCTTATTTTAAGATCCATAACTTAATCATATCCAGCATACTATTCTGTTATACACATGCCAGAAGATAGGTCATGGACATATTTGACACAATTAGACATTTTTCTGCGTATTGCAAGTATTTGGCAAGTGTAGGCAAACAGGTATTTTAGATTCCCAGAAAAGATTCTGAAACTACTGTAAATCTGATGATGATTAAGTAGAGAAATGAGTGCAGCAGAAGAGATGTGAGAATCTCATGTGGGGGTATTTATTTTTATAATGGGCATGTATTATATCGTTTGCATACCCATCTATCTATACACAGTTTGTGTCTTTGGAAGGTTTGTGGACAATGAGGCTATATACTCATCTCCTTATGTTGATTTCCAAAGGCTTATTATATATGTATTTTGTGGCTGTGTGATGCATTTTTTATGAGACTTGTAAACAATGTTTCTGCCAAAGTAAGACAAAGTTATATCATGGAAAGCTGAATAAAGGAGATATAAAGCAGAAAAATACGCTTCGAAATGCAATATAGGCACAGAGCGCACAAACACACTCACTGACTCAGCCTATTCAGCTCCCCATATTTAAGCTGGCAGAGATTACCTTTAAGAAACATCCTCATTTGTCATATTTAACTCATATGTTTTTGAATTGCTTCAATTTTGCCTTTTGGTTTGGACAAAGTTTTGATAAATTATGAAGAAAAGAATATCATTGGGCTGGGAAGGTGGCTTAATGGTAGAGCGCTTGCCTCGCATGCATGAGGCCCTGAGTTCGATCCCTCAGTACCACATAAGCAGAAAAAAGCGGGAAATGGCGCTTTGGCTCAAGTGTTAGGGCACTAACCTTGAGCTGAAGAGCTGAGGGACAGCGCCCAGGCTGAGTTCAGCCCCCACGACCAACAACAACAACAACAAAATCATGCATTGATTTTAAACAATATTTTAATAAAATAATTGGCACATAGGCTTTATGAGGATTTTATTTTTCAAATGTTATTATTTATTATTATCTATTATTAAAGTAGATTTTAACTTTTTGATAGTATTACAATAGTAAATGTTCATAGTAGAAAAATAAATTTGAAATAGTAATCCAAGATTCTATTTTAAGAAAATAAAAAATAATAGAGAAATTAGGCATAAATGTACTCAAAATAATACAAAGGAAGAACAGAATGTATGAATTGGGACTAAAACCTAAACCTATGATTTCTTCCACTTTCTTCTCCTCCACTTCCTCTTCCCCTTCCTGTTCTGCTTTTTCCTCCTCCTCCTCCTCCTCCTCCTCCCTCCTCCTCCTTTTTCTCCTCCTCTTTCTTCTTCTCTCTCTCTCCTTTTTTCAAGTGAAACTACAAGAAATTATTCTTAGTTGAAATGGAAAAATGAATTGCACATGTAAAGAACTACAGTGGATAGAAAATGGGGCTTCCTGAAGTTATCAAATTTATTATTATAATTGAAGATGCATTACTGTTTTGATAAAAATGGCACTATGAAACAGATTTTTAGCTATATAGCCAGTTTATTTTATACCATAATTTACCCAAGATAAGGGGAATAGACTTAACAACTCTGCTGACACAAGTGGTTATCTAGATAAAGAAAATGTGAATTTTTCCCATGACTCACACTACATACATATTTGTATTTGAGAGATAAAAATGGCTATATTTTGCATGGTAATTGTTACTTTTTTCTTTCCATCATTTACTCCACTACTCTTGATCATCTGCATTCATTCTATCATTATTTTTTATATCCAATAGCACATCATTTATAAACATTAATTTGGAGGGACTACTCAATGGAGTTGAAAGCATTTATTCTTCAAAGTCTAGTTAAGCATTAAAAGGAAAGAATATATCTTTTGATTGTTTTCCAGAGAAGAATGTGAGCTTTTGAAGTTTTAGTTTAATTTTTCTGCTGAAGTTTCTTGAATATGTGAATCACATTTGACTTTTGCATACCCTTGTTGAAGCTCAGAGCATATCTAAAGCACTGTGCTTATTTTATCAATGTCAAACAATTAAAAACATCTTGCGAGATAAAGTTGTTCTTCCATTGAGCAATTTATGCAACTGTCAAACATGTGCTATTTTCAAGTCCTTGCTGTATGCTAAGCATGAAGAAGGTTATTGGCCTCTCATGGTTTACAATTTTAGCATCGGTGATAAGACTACTCCACAGACAGCTCTTCTCAAGGCGGTAGGAAAGGAGCAATGCCTGAGGAGCAAAAATGCAGGTGCTGGAAGAGTTGAAAGGTAGAAGAATGATTGCTGGAGTAATCATGCAGCTGTTTCAATACTATAGCTGCCCGGGGAACTTTATATGCAAATTTGTAGGGTTGAGATCAAGAACTTGGAAGAAAGTCGCAGGAAGGAAATTGGAATGCCATAATAAGGAAATGAGTGGAAGTGAGACTTCTTCTAAACAGCAGCTGTCAGATTCTCTTTGCAAAACAAAATCCGGCCTGAAACAGATGGGGTGGTGTCCCAAATATCATCTTGTGACATTAATTTAGATTGACATCCAGACCCCCTCTAGCTATGCAGGCTTCCGTAAAGTCAGACACTGCATATTATACTAACATAGATAAATCAGTGAACGTGTGCATTTCCACACACATGTGGACGCAGATTATATGTGCATGTGCTTGGTCATACGGCTCAGAGAAGTTCAGGAGTGTAGATAGGACTGTGGCTTGGGAGTCGAACTATCTTAAAGGGAGCTCTTAATAAACATTGTAACAAGTACACAGGATTCAACCATATTCTCTTGGTAGAGTGTATCTCTTAGAGGAAAGTCAATTCCATCACATCTTTGAGAATGAACTCTGAAGATTTGTCCCTTCTCTCAGAGCTTTTGATTCAAATGACTGCTGAGTATCACACATGATATACACCAGACCTTCATGGTTGAATGTATGAGAAAAGGGGACTCCGTGTTGATTCTCTTTTAAAGATTTTTGTTTGTTTGTTTGTTTGCTTGTTATTGGTCATGAGGCTTGAACTCTGGGCCTGGGCACTGTCCCTGAGCTCTTCAGCTCAAGACCAGCGCTGTACCACTTGAGCCACGGCCCCACTTCCGATTTTCCGATGGTTAATTGGAGATAAGAATTTCACGGACTTTCTTGTTCAGGCTGGCTTTGAACCGCGTTCCTCATATCTCAGACTCCTAAGTAGCTAGGATTTCAGGTGTGAGCCACTGGAGCCTGGCTAAAAGCAATTTGGTATGGCACCTTAATCAAAATGCCCAGGCACTACATAAAGAAGTTTTCTCTGATTTAATGAATTTTTAGACTCTTGGTTTCAAGGCGACTTGTTTATTTTACATTTATTGATATCAGTTGACCTGCTTCCTGAATTCTTGTAAAGCTCTTGCAAAAAAATAAAACAAAAACAAATTACTACACTTTGGAAAGGAGCATGTGCATGTGTTTATAATAAACATATCTTGGCCATGCACCGGTGGTTCACTCTTGTAATCCTAGCTACTCAAGAGGCTGAGATCTGATGCTCACCGTTCGAAGCCAGCCCAGGCAGGAAAGTCCATGAGACTCTTATCTCCAATAAACGACTAGAAAACTGGAAGTGGTGCTGTGGCTTAAGCGGTAGAGTGTTCACCTTGAGCTGAAGAGCTGAGGGACAGCACCCAGGCCCAGAGTTTAAGCCCCACGACCAACCAAAAAAGAAAAAAAATGTATATCTTTTTATTTTATGGTTTTTATTGCTACTAGTTATGAAAAACGAAACAAATATCGTCTACCCTCCCCACCACAAACCAGCAGACACTAATCTTCACTGGAAGCAAACATATTAGAACTTGCCCAGTGTTTTCCAACTTAATCGAAAGACCCTTTTAGATTAAAAAGTCAAGTATTGTCTAATTCTAAGTGTTACTAAGTTTTATAATATTACTAAATATGTCTAAACTTACTAGGTATTAATTCAGGTATAAGGCTAAAACTCTATCAAACTACATTTTCAATATTAAAACTGAACTTCACTAATGCAATTTAAATGAACATGACTTCAACTTAATACAAATTTGAGAATATTTTTAGAAAATAAAATGACCAATGAGTTAGAAAACAAGAGGCAGTATACATTCTTACTTTTCTCGTTTTCATTTTTTCACCTTTATTTAAATAATAATTAACATTTTGCCTTTAAAATAGTTAATGAATTTAACCATCAGGGAGTCATTTTGAAGGCAATTGTATCGATAAAGTACAATACAATTATTGTAGAGTGATTTCTTTTAGTGTATATTTTATATAATTGTATAAAGTTAAATCTGCACAGTATAGCTTCTGGTGAAGTGATTATGACATTGACTGCTACGCACAGGTTCCATTGAGTTCCACAGAATTCAAAGACCATGTGCTATTTGACCAGTTAATTTCCTCAGGACTCTGCCTGTGTAAATGTCCATAAAAGCTTTATTTGTTCAGCTTGCCATGAGGTAATTTGTCCTTTTCCTAGGGCCAATGTGAAGGCAAACTTCAGGATGGTAATAAAACAGCAGAACATGGTTATAAATTTGTCATGCACACAATTTGTAATGTAATTATATGCATGCACATTTACATATTCTTTAACCTTACCAAAAATGTAGAAAATTCAATAAATACTCTTAAAGGAGTCAGACTCTATGAATAATAAGCATATTAACTCATTATTTTATATCCATTCCGTGGCATTTCCTGATTTTCTTAGCCCTATTAAAATGTTTGAAAATACGAAATGCTAAGTCACTCAAGATTTCTGCAGATTTGAGTATTATTTATGGTAAAAGGTAGACCCAAGTGAAAGTGAGAGCTCTACTGTTTTACAGAGGAAATATCTACTTAGGTAATTTCCTAACAGTTACACGATCCAAAGTAAAGGCAATATATTTCAAATATTTAAATAGGAAGATTGATTTGGGAGAGAAAAATGATGTCTTAGATTTATAAGTTATCTAGATTTATTTATCAATTAGTTAACAATTTATTCATCGCTTGGAACTGGATAGAATATTTAACATATGCTATGCAACAGTAGTTTTATCATCATAATGTTTTATCTACTACCATTTCAAGTCTCTGAGATTGTTACTTCAAAAACATTGAGCAGACAGCTGGAAATTTATCTCAATAGTAGAGAGTGTACCTAGGGTGTATAAGCTCCTTGGTTATATCCAACAGAATAAAAAAAATTATATATAAAATAAATAGATACTTATTGTACTTTATTTTTAATGATTATTTTATCATTTTTGGATGACAAAAGAGTGACAATTCAGCATGTCAGTTTATGAGTACAGTACATGTTAAGCAGTGTCACCTCTTTTACCAGCCTCTATTATTTCTCCCAACCCCAGCAATTCCCTCAATTTTAAATATCAATGATTATTAGTGATAATTATTAATTTATTATATTTAATCAATAAAGTATTTATAAGATAATATTTATTTATTATAATTCATTGGTAATGGTCAATGTATTGATATTAGTAGTAGTTATTAATTTATTATTATAATTATTCATAAAATAATTATAAAATTAATATTTTAATTTAAAAGTTAGTAGATAGGATTAGCATATATCTAAGTTCTTCTAAAGTTTAGGTTCTATACTTACTTTTATATTTATAATTTTTCCCTCTTTTTAATGCATTATTAAATGTTTGGTTTAAGTAATACATCTAAAATAGTTAAATTTCATTAAACCTGGAATGAATGATAGAGTTACATCCACTTTAAATATTCAATACATGTTTCATAAATAAAATAGAACATGAGATTTTCAATAAAAATTAATGTAATGAAGAATCTCATTTTAATTTTAATAAATTTAATTTCATTGAAATTTAGATTCCTTATTGATTATAAATATATATTAATGCATCATTGTAGTTCTACCAATTATTGAAAGGAGTGCTCATATAAAACTAAAGTATTATGTTTTCTTTCTAAAGTAATTTATATTTCATCAGCTACAATAAACTCATCCTTTTATAGCAAAATTTAATGAACCAGTCAGAGATTTAATTGCCATCTACCACCTGTGTCCTAAAAATAAGTGTTTTATGCTCATATTACATCACAATCACCTTATAATTCTAATGATTACCTAAAAGTAAAGTAGGGACCTCTATTCTACATTATTCTACATTAAACTTTATATAGTCACTTGGCAAGATGCTGCATTCTACCCATTTGATGTGTTAGTCAGCTTCCTGATAAGGTGACAAAATACTGAGGGAATCAATTTGAAATGCAAAAGTTTCCTTCGGTTCTGGTTTTGGAGAAGTCAGTCCATGGACACTCGGCTCCAGCATTTCAGGCCTGTGGAGATGGCATCATGGAAGTGTGTGGTGGAGGAATGCTGCTCTGCTCCTGGCCACCAGAAGCAGAGTAAGAGAAGACAGAGCCAGACACAGAATAGAGATGTCACAGGCACACTACCCATCACCTACCGTGCTCCAGCTAGGTCCTACCTCCTAACGTTCCTACCATCTCCTCAAACCCTTTAAGCTGAGACTCCACCAGCCTATTTGTTAAGGCCCCTGTGAAGCTCCCACCACGCACCTCTGAACGTGCTATCACAGGAACCAAGCTTTAGACACAGATGCTTTCTGAGGAAAGTTCAGACTCAAACCATGATGTAAATAAAGTACATGCACTAGTTACCACACAAGATAGAAATATGTGAACTATGAGGTTATAGCTGAAGATGTACGTGAAATGGGAATATAGAAATGGCGCAGAGGAGAAAAACAAGGGAGTGGGAACAACAATGCTGAACAAGAAATGTACTCATGACCGTACTGATGCAACTGTAACCTCTCTGTACAGCATCTTTACATGAAAATAAAATTAAGAAGAGAGAAAGAAATGCACCCAGAATCTGGAGAAGGGCATAAGAACAGACATTTGGCAGCACAGAAAGGAAATAAACTCTTAGTCATTTTTTTTTGTGTGTGTGTCGGTCATGAGGTTTGAACTCAGGGCCTGGACATTGTCCCTGAGTTCTTTTTGCTCAAGACCAGTGTTCTACCACAGTGTTCTAGGGGTTAATTTGAGATAAGAGTTCACAGACTTTCTTGCCCTGGCTATATTTGAACCATGATCTTCATACCTCAGCCTCCTAAGCAGCTAAGATTACAGACATGAGCACCTGGCTCCCATCTCTTTTTCTTTCAAGCAAATCCTTTTATAGCTAGTATTGGATAAGAACACAGTTTATGTCATTCTCTTCTGACCAGGTTTAATTCAAAGTCTTCAATGCCTATTGTTTTAAAAAATATTTTTTATCTAATAAGTTGAAAAAACAATATGTATTTTCAATTTAGTTCCACAATTATAAAGTCAACAACATCCAAAGCAGGATTTGGAATGAACTGTCAATGAACAAAAATAAGATACTTATCTGCTTATGAAATTTGATCAACATTTACTGAGAAAAGCAAATTTGGTGTTTGGGTACAGATAATTTAAGACAGTTATGTAACTTTAATTCAGTTGATATTGGCTTTTGTTGTTTTCCTTGTCCTAATAAAGTGATGTGTGAGAGGAAAACACATAATGGAAATTTATAAACTTGGTAGCTTACAATTGACCAAACTTAAGATGTACATTAAGTTCTTTAGCAAATAACTTTTTAGAAGCAAAACTTTTCCTTTAAAATTACTTTGGAAAGCTCTCTCTTTAAAGTAGAGGTCAAAAAAAGGACAGATCTGACTCATTAAAAAAAATCTCTTAAACATATATACAAGACACAGTGTACCAAAATCAAAAACAGTGACAACTGGGAGATAAACAAAAAAAAAAAAAACAAACTTCACATAGTACAATAAAAAAAGAAAGGAGCAAAGAAGTTGGTGTTTTATGAAGAAAAAAAATCAATCTCTTGCTCTAGGATTCTTGGTGTCATATGAGTTTAATTCTTCCTTCATTAACACCATCAGAAACCTATCTGCTACAATGATTTTTAAAAGTGTAGACCAGTTTTTTTGATCCATTTATTTACTGAGGAACATCCTGGTTGATTCCATATCTTAGCTATAGTAAATAATGCTGCAATAAACATAGGTATGCTGGTAGAATTAGTATGGCCTTGTTTGTGATTCTTTGTGTAAATGCCCGAAAGTGAGATTGCTGGTTCATAAGGGAGCTCTATGTGATATTTTTGCTGCTTTGTATGGTCTCCCCCATGGTATATAATCCCTATTTTCACTGTATTTGATGTCGGTACCCTGCACCTTGTATATACACTTCTCTAATTTGGGGAGGGGAAGGGAAAAAAGCAAAATGATCAAATAAGGATACAGGCTGACCAGGTAATAATTAGATGTACAAAACATTATGCTGAAAGCAAACTTTACAACCTGGGGGAAAGAGGAGGGATAGTTGTGGCGGTGGGAAGGAAGGGATGGTAAGGGGAAAACAAAGGAGGAGGCAACAATGCTCAATAGGAAATGTACTCATTATCTTGCTTGTGTAAATGTAATCCCTCTGCATAACATTTTTACAATAAAAAATGTACCAAAAAAAGTACTCATTACATTGCTCATGTAATTGTAACCCCTCTATATGGTATTTTCACAAAAAAATAGTGTAAACCAATATTTTCAAAACTGTCCGCTGCATTTTTTTGAGCATTTGTTCTTTACTTTATTCTCTTACCAAAAGTAGTTCTCAGAATTCAACATGAACAGTAAACTTCTAGAAAGTAACTTGTGTAAATTAATAGGCATGTGTAAATTAATAGGCACATACAATCTGAGGAAAAATCCTTTTTACTTGTTATATAACATTATATAGAACAAAATGTTTACTAATACTTTTTATGTATTTTTCTTATTCTCCTAAGAAACTTTGCTCCATGTACTTTAAAACATTTCTCAAATTTATACACTTTTTGACAGTGAATAGTATTTCCCTCCCCTATGAACTACCCATGGCATAACTCATGTTATATGTAATATATAGAGATATTCTTAGAGAGTTATAAAAATAGAGACTTAGTAATACCCAAATTAACTTGCTGAATTAGTGATATCATACCTATATTAGTATCAACTCAAACTGTATCACAAATTCCATGTAAGACCTAAAAATTTGAAATTAGAATAGGTAAGTGTAGGAGAAACACTGGAATGTATAGGCCATGACTTTTTAAATACAACTCAAATAGCTCAGTAAATGAACAAAAAAATAAATGTAGCTGGGCGCCAGTGGCTCACACCTGTAATCCTAGCTACTCAGGAGGCTGAGATCTGAAGATCATGGTTCAAAGCCAACCCAGGCAGGAAAGTCAATGAGACTCTTATCTCCAATTAACCACCAGTAGTAGAGCACTTGCCTTGAGCTAAAGAGCTCAGGGACAGTGTCCAGGCCCAGAGTTCAAGCCCCACAACCCACAAGAAAACAAAACAAAACAAAACCAATAAGTGTCAAACTTACAATCTTCTACATGGCAAAGGACACATTTATTAGAATGAAGAAGCAGTCTGCAGAATTATTAACTAGAATATACAGAGAACTCAGGATATTAAAGTCTAGTAAAACCCACAACCTAATTAATAAGTGGGAAATTGAACTGAGCAGACAATTCTCAAGAGAATTAAAAAAAGACCATTAAATACATGAAGAACAGCTCAAGGATGTTAGCCCTAAGAAAAATGTAAAACAATGTGACACATATTTTATCCTACTCAAGTCAATATGGCCCTAAATGAAAATATAAACTAAATACAACAGAGAAAAGAACTCTCTTCTATGGTTGGTGGGTATGTAAACTAATGCATCCACTATGGACAGCTGAATGGAGGTTCCTGTTAATGAATTTAATTTCCATAAAGTCACCTTTTTCAGGAACAGTTGTGTGAAAATAATCAGTGACACATTTTTATCATCAAATGACCCAAAACTGGGGAGAAAATATCACTTCTGAAATAGATTAATAATCTAACTTCCATTAATCTGATCATTTTAACTCTAAAAGTTAATTTTTCTAATTTATTTGGTATTTAATTGATTTTACATTTGAACAATGAAAAATGACTCAAATTCTACCTCTGTACAGTTCTCTATGTAAACACATATTATCTATTAAAAATTAAGGAATAATGAAGGAATTCAGACATCTCAAATATCATTTATCATATAGAAATTTAATGTATGCTATCCTGGTGAACTACTCAACAAATAGGAATTATTTTAATGTGTACTAAAATCATAAAAAGTCATTTAATAAAGTAAAAGGAAATGTCACCTCTGGTGGGGGGATAGTAAGAGAGGGAGAAAGAGAATGAAAGAGATTGAGACAGGCAAACAGATGGGAACAGCGTGCCTTATAATTTACACTGGGCTGGTGATTATTAGCAGGTTGAACCCCAACATTTTTATTTTTCAAAGTTTTTTAAAATTCATACCATGAGTAGGTTTTCAAAGGATTTTTTCAGCACAGTCTACATTCAAAAGCCTGGAGAGAAAGATAGAAATAGTTTTCATACAACTAAAAATAGCAACTAATAAAATATTAAGAAGAACAAATTTATACAAAATGAAAACAGCAGTTAGTAACAAGGGAAGGAAACAAACAAGAGAAAATTCATAAAAATCAATATTCTTATATTATGCTAGCATTCCCTAAATTAACAAAATTGTCCTTTTATCAAAGCAGAAATTCACAGCACATTGAGTTTTATGTATATGCTGTAACAGCAAACTGAATGAATGCCAAATAAATGTCACATGAAACATTTATTTCCTGACTTCTAATAGCTAATAAATATTGGATTTTGAATACTTTTCGTTCCAAATCCTTAAGATAGAAGATATTAACCTCACTTTTGTGTCTCTTATGAATGAGGCCTTTGTACGCCATCTTTACTCTTCTGACTCCCATAATCAGTTATGTTCATCACATACTATATAGCTTAGTAACTGACTTGTGTTGACAGATTCATACAGGGTATTAAAAATACATACTTGTATATTTATTGATTCCAGTATATATTGCTATATTTTACTATGTAAAATATCTTGTATTACATCTGCCACCCTTCAATCAACATCAAAAGACTACAAACCTTTATCTATCTCTGGTGGACATGTTGAGTTGCTTTTCAGCAGCATAAAATAAGATAAAGTTGTAATTCCTGTTGAACTTATATTTCATAAAATTTTATCATATCTTGCTCCTCTTAAGAATCTATTCATCATTGGTTATACAATGACCCAAAAATAGAAAAGAAGATCCCAATTTGAACAAGTAGTCATAGCATTTACCTGCTATATTCAAAACAAAAACAAACATAGAGCTGGGCACAGGTGGCTCACACCTGTAATCCTAGCTACTCAGGAAGCTGAGATCTGAGGATCACAGTTCAAAGCCAGCCCTGGCAGGAAAGTCTGTGAGACTCTTATCTCCAATAAAGCACTAGAAAACTGGAAGTGGTGCTGTGGCTCAAGTGATAGCCTTGAGCTGAATAGCTGAGGGACAGAGCCCAAGCCCTGAGTTCAAACCCCACAGCCGACAAAAAAAATTGGTTCTATGGCATTTTCTGAATTTGATCTCTAAAACTTAACCATATGTCCTGTATATTTTCCATTTTCAGCATGTGGTCTAAAAGAAAATGTGTTATATTTCGGGTGTAGAAGCATTTGGTCAAGAAAATCTAGGGGAGACTTGGGGATGTTCATTCTGTCTGGTGAGGTGAGGGAGAGGAGGACCATACCTCCTTGAGTTCAGTGTCATCATGATCCCAAGGCCTACTTGGGCCCTCTGTTGAATTCCTTGGACAGTTCTTTGAATAGTAAATGTAACACCTAGAACTCACATTCATGATTCTATGAATTCCAAGCATGGAATTATGGTGTTCACTGATCTCATTTTTACTACATGTAGGATTGCATTACATCTTTTCTGCTATCTTGTTTCTTGGTTATGTTTTCATTGATGCTGGTATGAAAATTCACTATAGGTTTTGTGATGAGTCTATTTCTGTATGATATAGTTATTATATATATATATATATAACAATATAATTATTGTTATGATTAAATTGCAAAAATGTGCCCCATAGTTATTTAGTCCTGGTGTTTCATGCCTAAAGCTCTAGCTAGTCATGATACTCATATCTGAATTACTATAGTTCAAAGACAGCCTGGGGAAGAAAAATCTGGGCAATTCCATTCCAGAAATAACCTGTAAAAGAATAAGATGGTGGTAGAGTGGCAGTTGAGCACGACTGAATCCCTGAGTTCAAATCCTTATATGGGCAATCCCTCATATAGAGAAGGAGAGAGAGAAAGAAAGTGAGAGAGAGAGAGAGAGAGAGAGAGAGGGAAAGAGAGGAGAGGAAGAGGAATGGAGAGAAGAAAAAGGAGAGGAGGAAAGGGGAGAGGAGAAGAGAATGGATAGAGGGAGATAAAATCTTGACCATGATTTAACTCTAGTAGTTGTATAAAACTAATAAAAATCTAAAAGTAATTTCCATTTATGATCTATTTTACTTTGCACATCAACTTTCTTTTGTTTCATTTACACCCTTTCCTTAGCATAGCAAGACAACATATTTTTTACTGTAGTAAAATGTATTCTCTTATCTACTAAAGAAAGCTGTACGTAATGATTTGTTTCAAAATACTTTTTCATTCTTTTCTCTGCATTTGTTCCAGATGAAATTTAGAGTTAATTTGTTCATTCACAAAGAATTTCATTGATGTTGTGATTAAAAATTCCAAAAGAAACTAATTTTGGAATAATTGAAAACTTTAAGTAATATTCTCTTTTTTCTTCACTCTATGTTTCTCTTTTTTACAATTGCATTTTCTAAGTATTTGGCAATAACTCAGCTGCTTAATAAAAACAACACTCATTCATTTTTTATTTTATTTTAATATATGTTTGTTAACTTTACTTATGTATTTATAAATTAATTCTAGTTTATACACATGAGAAAAAACATGCATCTTTTTGGTCCCTGGGCCTGACTTACTTTTTTTTTTTCCACGTCCTTCCATTTCTTTGCAAATGATGCAATATCATTCTTTCTAATTCCACTGTGTGTATATATGACATTTTCTTGATCCATTGAGAGGCATCTGAGCTGTTTCTATTCCTTAGCTATGGTAAATAGTGCAGCAATAAGGCTGGTTGTGGTTTTACTGTATCTTGATTTGTAATCTCTGGATAAGTACCCAAGGGTGGTATTGCTGGACCTTAGGGTAGTTCTGTGGTTAGGTTTGCTTTCCAGGGTCATTGAGCAAGTTTGCATATCCACTAACAGTACACTAGGGTCCTTCCCCCCACCCCCAATCTGTTATTTGTATTCGTGAGATAGCCATTCTAATTAGAGTGAAATGGAATCTCAGTGCTGTTTTGATTTGCATTTCTTTTATGATTGGAGATGTTGACCATTTCTTTATGTATCTGTTGGACAATTTTTACTTCAGAGAGGGCTGTAGTTAGCTCCTTTGCCCATTTGTGAATTGTGTTGTCAATTCTCTGAGAATTTAAGCTCTCTGTATATTCTGGATATCAAGCCATTGTCTGATGTGTGGCTGGAGAAACATATCCTTCCCGCTCTAGAGTACCTTTTTAGCTTGTAACTGTCCTTTGCCATGCAGACGCTTTTTAATTTGATTCAATCCCATTTACCTAGTCTTTCTTTGACTTGCTGTGCTCTGGAACTTAATCAGTGCCTGCTTGTACCAAGGAGTCTTGATGCTTGTCCCTTTCCTTCAATAATAGTTTCATTTGAAATCTTTAATCCACTTTGAATTGATACTGGTATAAGGTGATAGATAGAGATCACCTTTCAATTTTCTGCACTTGTATATCCAGTTTTTCCAGCACCATTTCTTGAAGAGGTTGTCTTCCTTCCAACCTCTGTTTTTGCCTTCTTTATTGATTATTAGATAGCTATAGATTTGCAGGTTTATTTCTGGTATGTTCCAGTGGTCCCCAGGCCCATTTTTTGATCAAGTACCCTGTTGTTTTCACTGTCATATCCCTGTAGGAATTTGAAGTTTGGAGTCGTAATTCCTCTAGAAGTACTTTGACTGTCCAGGTCTGATTTTGCAACTTGGGACCTTCTGTGGTTTCATATGAATTTCTCGGTTGTCTTTTCTATGTCAGTGAATAATGAAGTTAGGATTTTGATGGACATTATATTGAAAATATTGATTTCCTTGGACAGTATTTCCACTTTTACAGTATTAATTCTGCCAACACAGGAACACAGAATGTCTATAGACTTCTTTATGTCTTCACTGATTTTCTTCTTCCAAATTTTAGTTTCCATTGTAGAGATCCTTCACTGTTTGTCTAGATTGATTTCTAGGGATTCATCCCAAGGATGCAAGGCTGGTTCAAAATATGTAAATCAGTAAGTATAATACAACACTTAAAGAGAAGAGAGGAAGTACATAAAAATCTCAGTAAATTTAGAAATACTTATTGACAAGATCCAATATCCTTATATGATAAAAACCTTTAGATTACCTAGGAATACATGGAACATTCATCCACATAATAAAGTCTGTTTATGACAAACCTTCAGCCAACATTTTACTTAATGGTGTAAAATAAAACCATTTCCTTGCTGGTGGCTCACGCCTGTAATCCTAGCTACTCAGGAGGCTGAGATCTGAGCATTGCGGTTCAAAGCCAGCCCGGGGGAGGAAAGTCCGTGTGACTCTTATCTCCATTAAACCACTAGAAAACCGGAAGTGGTGCTGTGGCTCAAGCGGTAGAGCGCTCGCCTTCAACTGAAGAGTGCAGGGACAGCGCCCAAGGCCAGAGTTCAAACCCCACGATCAACAAAAAAAAAAAAAAATTTTTCTTTAGTATCAAGAACAAGACAAGGATACCTACTTTTGCTATTCTTTTTCAGTGTAGTTCTGGAATTCCTAACAAGAGCAATAAGGCAATAGATAAAGGAGATCCAAATAGGAAAGGAAGACGTAAGGTTATTCCTGTTTGCTGGTGAAATGATGCAAAATTTAAAGAACCTTAGAGACTCTATCCCTCCCACCTGGAAGCTCCTAGAGCTGACTAAAAACTTTGGCAAAGTAGCAGGGTATAAAATAAATCCACAAAAACTGGTAGCTTTTCTCTAAGTGAATGAGAATGAGTCTGACATCAGAGAAGCAAGTCCATTGGCAAAGTAATTTTTAAAATGTATTTTATTGTGGTTAGCTACTAAGAGCCACACTCTTAGACTTTCAGTGATGATAAGCAAAATGTAGTGGCTCTGTAGACCTTATTCATCTTTCTTAACTGACACTTTGTACCACTGATTACTAATCCCCTATTCCTCTACTCCCATTACCTTATAACTATTATATCCTTCTTTGATTCTATAAATTTGTCTTTCTGTTACAGGCTTATTTTACTTAGCACAATATCCTGAAGGCTGTATAGTATTGTATATTGGGTAATTTTCTCCTAGTAAATTCCAAATAGGGATCTGTAGTATGTATAGGCCACATTTTCTTTATGTCTACATTTGTGGATATACAGTTCTGTATTTTTAGCTTCAAATATTTTAGTATTTTATGTTTTGCTCAACAAACATAGATGCACTAATAATTTAACAGCATACTGATTTTAGTATTTGGATAAACACAAAGCCGTGCAATTGGTGTTCGTATGGTAGGTTTAGTTTTAATTTTGTTGAGTGGTATTTATAATGGTTTCTATAAAACCTGCATCATTTTGCATTCTCACTAATAGTGTGTTGCTTCTGACATCCTCCTTCTCACATACACTTATTGTAAATAGACATTCTAAGAGGTGTGAAATGATAACCACAGAGTAAAAATGGAAAAATAAATAAAAAGATTTGCAAACCATGTATCTGCTGAGGAGTTAATTTCCAAAAATGCAATAAAAATTCTATAATTTAATAGAAAAACTTAAATAATGTGACAAAATTGGGCTAAAGATGAGATTAGACATTTTCCAAAGAAGATATATAAATGGCCAGCCAATACATAAAATAATAATCAATCTAAATGTTAGCATTTTCAGATTAAATAATAAATAAGTCCCACAAATTTTAATTTTTTTTTAAAGTAGGTATTGAAGTAACTCAATAAGGAAAGGAAAGTCTTTATAAATGAAAACAGGAGGAATTGATAGCCATATGCTGAACAATAAAATATGATCCTTAACTGATTATAAAAAGTTAACTCAATTTTGATTTTAAGAACATATATATAGATGTTTTATATATTTATGTCCATTCACAAACTACATACCTGTATAAAAATGTATCTTTGTGTATCCATATATTTTTAGTCTGATTTTTCTGCCATGTGTGATAATCCATAATTTGAGCCATACCATCAATCTGGTAGTTTGCTGGTTAATAAGAGATAAGTCTTGTGGACTTTTCAGCTATGGCTGGCTTTGAACTGTGATCTTGTGATCTCAGCCTCCTGATTAGCAAGAATTATAGGTCTAAGTCACTGGTGCCTGAAGGGGTTATTTTTCTGCAACAGAATATTAAAAACAAAGCCATAATAGAAAAAGTAAGAAATTGAATTTTACTAAATTTAACATTACTTTTTTTTGGAAAGATACCATTATGTGGAAAGAACAAATTAAAATTTAATATACACATATAAAAATGTTAAAATACAAGTATCCTGTTTCAAAAATACTTAAAACTTGAAAGCAAAAAACCTCACTGATTTTTAAAATAGTTCAATTAACAAACAATTTACAAAATCAGATGAATGGCCAAAATCACTTTTAATATGGTTGTATACATTTAAAAAATGTGGTACACTGTACACTGACTTTATGCCAGATACCAGAAAATCTTAGAAGCTTCTAGAAAACTTTGTAATGATATAGAAACTTTGGGTATTTTTATCATTTCTTATAAGATGATATATTTATATACTATACTACTAATAATTTCACATGTAAAAAATATGTGAGGAAAATTTAAATGGGCCTGAAAAATGGTACAAATTGCTAGCAATTTTATTCATAATAGCCCTAAACTGGAAATAATTCATATTACTATAGATGAGTGGATACATACATTATGATACATAATAAATATAATAACCCTCAGCATAAACAGAAACAGATCATTAGTTCATATAAAATGGATAGCTAGTACTGATTCTACATTTATTTAAGACCATAGGCATAAAATATAGTTATAACACAAAATACTTATGAGGCATTTTGGAAGCAAGTGCAAAGTTGAGGAATTAAGTGTAAAAGAGAATAAGAAAATATTTTTGAGTGATATGAATATTGCGTATGTTACTTCACAGATTGCATTGGGTTCAAATATATGCACATCTATTGTATGGAAAGTACTTGAATAAGTTCTTTAAATAGATTCATTTGAAAAGTTTCACTTTTTTATTTGCTAAGAAAAAAGATATATATCAAGATTTGTTTCTGAAAATCATGATTTTCTTAGAAAAACCTATTAGCTTAAATAATTATGTAGAGGTAGTTCAGTTTGGGATTATTTTATTTATAATTCATGTCTTTTATTCTTTTACAAATGTTTCATTAATGTATGCTATCTGGACCATCATCTCTCTGTTTATCACCTTCTTACATATTGTGTTCACTAACAAGAAGATATGTTAAAATCTTTTTGAAGTTTTTTTCTCATGCAGGAATATATTACTATTTTTATTCCTGACATTTCGTAATGCTTTTTTTTCAAAAAAATTTCTATGGAAAGAGCTACTAAAAACAGTTCAGTGTAAAATGAAAAGCACATGTTTTTCATTCAGATAATTTGGTTCTATATTTCACCTCATCAATGCGTGTTTTCTGCTAATAAACAAAAATAATGAATGGGCAGTTTTTCACTCATCTGAAGTGGAGATTCATATTAGTGCCATTTACATGCTTGAGCTTCTTTTCTCTCCTGTTTTCCACTAAGAATGGCTAAAATATTTAGGTCCTCCTTTGTGATCACTTACATTATATGATTGCTTTTTCACATTTTCCACTTGTTTTTCACAAATGTGCAAGCACAAATAACTTTCCTAAATCTCTGCATTTACATCAGAGGTTTAGTCTGTTAGCCAGGATCTTATATAGTGCCGTGGCTTCTATTTGGATATGTTTCCACATGGCTAACTTTATTAAATAATCAAAAAAATCTTTCCATATGACTAACTTTATTAAATAATCTAATGATCTTCATAAACTAGAGCTAATGCTATGCCATATACTATTGAAAAGATATTTTATGTGGGTTTCTTATTAAAACAATAGAGAATAGATGTGAGCTTATAAAGGAAGAATCAAGAAAAATAGAACTAGAGCGCAAACATACTGAGTTTCCATGGTGCATTAAAAATCAGTTTTTGTATTTTTCAATTGTATAGTTTCTATTTGGTTAAGATAACTTTTTGTCTTTATTGATACTTCCTACCTAAAATTTTACTGTTATACTCCTTTGCCCCTTCATTAATGCTTCCAAATTTCTCTGAACATGTTTATTTTGCCTACTTTGAAGACTGTTAGTCATGTACTACCTCGGGGAGCATACCCAGGCAGTTTCTGTACAAAGAAAATTTCAGTGTATGAGTTATCTTTTAAGTTTCTTTTTTTTTGGGGGGGGGGGTCGTCCAGTTGTGTGGCCTAAACTCTGGGCCTGGGTGCTGTCCCTCAGCTCTTCAGCTCAAGGCTAGCGCTCTACCACTTGAGTCACAGCGCCACTTCCGGCTTTTTTCTTTTTGCTTATGTGGTACTGAGGAATCGAACCCAGGGCCCCATGCATGCAAGGCAAGTGCTCTACCACTGAGCCACCTTCCCAGCCCTTAAGTTTCTTTTGAATCATCCTTTTCTTCTTTTAATGAATGTCTTATATAAATATTAGGAACAGGATCTTTTAGGTAATGCATTATAGTCACTGTATACAAACCCCTTGCACTGCCTCTTGTGAATTTTACTTGACAACTGTTTAGGGATTGGGTGTCTCATTCTATTCAAGTATGATTTAATTCTCTATATATTAAGCCTTGGGTTTCTCCCTAAAGAATTCTAGAGATGTTACAAAACACTTTTTTTTTCCTTTGGTAAATACAAATGAGATACTTCAGTTGCTACCGATAGATTAATCTGATCAAATTCCACATTCTACACAAAAAATACTTAAGACATTAGTGCTTCAAGTTTGGACTGATCCCAAGGTCTCTTTCCCATTTTTCTTTTTGGCAAATGAGTCAATCAACAGTTTAGACTTTGGATATACACCCAAAGCTGTATCATTAATGAATTTATGAATCTCCTTCTAGTCTTCACTTTCCATTATTTTGGAGATATTGAAGTGCACATTTTGCTTGAATTTCTTTTTTGTTGTTTTCTTTTCCTCTTTTTTTCAAATGTATTTAGTTGCTTTTGGAAAAAAATACTAGGAACTTTGTTTTAGGACTTTCTTCTCTCTTTTACCCCCTTATGTATCCCCTGAAACCAACCACCACAAAACCTTTGATATAGGGGACCCTATGTCAGAGACAATATCCCACATTTCTCTGAGCAACATCTCTGCTGTAGCAGCTGATTCTAGTTGCTGTAGCAACTAGTTCTCGATGGTTTCCTGCCTTTGAATCAAATCATGCCCTCCTAAGTTTTGCAAATGGTATTTTGTGTTTTAATATCCTAAACAGAACCTCACTGCCCTCGTTCAACCAATGGGAAAGTGGGTGTCCCTACCTCTTGCCTAGGATTAAGAAGCAGCTACATGAAGGGCATGATGCAATCTATACAGAGAATATCTCTAACTCTACTGAGAAGGCAGGCCTCCACACAGCATGTACCATGAGAAGGATCACTGGTTTGGCTACACAAGTCTGTAGTGAAGTTTCTCATTGGCTGTGCCCACAAGGGAAAAGAGAAAGAGATCTTGTTTCAATTGTAATAGGTTGTTACTGCTATTAGTGAATGTTGGTAGATTAATATATAGTAGACCCCTGTTATCCACAGATATACCCTTCCAAGAAGACTACCAGTGAAAAAGAATATCACACATGCTCAGAATGTGTGGAATGTAGTACAGTGCTTTGAGGAATGACTCATGATCCCCATGGCTTCATTGGCTTCCAACAAATCTAAAATTTTTATGATAACACTCAAATAAAGCACACTCCCTTTTATCTTGCTTTCAGAACACTGCTTGTATTTTGGAGTGATATTTTCATAAAATTAAGGGCATATTAATATTCAACAAATACTCACATAGATACAAGTATATTTGGTGAAAATGTGGTACTAACAGAGCTTCTGTGGCCAACTGAGTTGTATGACGATTGCCTAGACATTTTAAAAATTGTTTTTGATAAATTTTGACTTTCATTTCAGTTCACACTTGATCAAAAGCTGCATGTATATGGGATAATAGCAGCATTTCTAGAGGTCTTGGTAATGTTTTGTGATTTGTATGTTCTATGTTATTTTGTACCAGTTTCATTGAAAAGTGAGTCCAAAGAGCTCCTTAGGGTTCCATACAAGAGAGAGTTCTACTACATGAATATTCTTTTCTTTAATGTCTGAACAACACTAATTTTTAGAGTAAATACTATTGCTGTTTGCAATAATTACCCTAAAGATCTTTCTTACTTGGACTTAAAAAAATACGTGGCTCAAGTTGTTTATCATCTTTCATGCAGAGTGCATCATTAATTCCAATATCTCTATCTCTTTGCAACAATACATATAATGATTATATTAATTTAGAAAATCAAATTGCTGTAAAGCACCAAAAACTAAATATCAGCATCCTCACTAAGAAGTAAATGGCTAAAATACAAGAATGCATTTGTTTTAGGGCTCATAGAGGCAAATGTGCTTGTAATAAATATTTAATTGTCTTCATTCTGTTCTCTCAGCACATTAAAGTCATCTAATATTGTTAAAATAATTAGTCTTCTAAATAGCGAAGGGAACACAAGAAGGATTGATCACTTTCCCAGGTTAAATAATAAAGACCCCAACATTTTTATGACTCTCACTAAGAACAGAAGCTCTAGTCATAAACCCTGTTGTGTAGAGAACAGTTCATGTCAAGACAATATCAATTTTTGACTCTCATTATTTACATAGTATTATACTGAGCAATAGATGAATACTTTCAGTCCAAGTAAACAGAGAGAATCAACATGCTACCAAAAAAGTATTTTTCTGCAGCTAACCTAGCATGAAAAGCACAGAAATAAAATCACAATCTAGGCTGGCATGGTTACCGTTGAAGTCACTGGATGATTATGGGCTTTTGAAAGATGGACATATTTTGACCATTTCAATCATAGCAGACACGGTCAATTGACTTGTAGAAGGGATAGAAATGGAGTTTCACATTCCAGTTCTATTTTTACCAAATCGACAAAAAAAGACATTTATGACTTATCTTCAGGGTTTCAAGATTGTTTAGGGTATTTGAGTTGCAAATAGTGTGTTATCATGGAACTTACTGGGGTGACTTTTGCAAAAGAGGTTTTGCACTTCTTGCAGAAAAAGCAGGGTAAAATTATAATCAAAATGAACCCCTGGATTTTTTGGTCACCTATTTCCTAAAGCAAAATAAATATAAAGCCCCTCTTTGTTTAAATTGAACCAAAGCTAAACAGTCCCAGGACTCGCAAAGTAAAAACATATTAGTACCCAATCTGAGGTAATTTAGAGAAAAATATCAAAAGCTCAATGAATGCAGATAAGACTTCTACACTAATGGTTTACATGGGCACTGAGGACTTTGAAGGAAATGGTGCAGTGTAGTGTTCAGATCATTCAATATTTCATCCATAAGTTTTCAATACATTTGTTGCCAAGCTTTATTGCTACTGGGTTTCTTTCTGAATATTTAAACTTTCTCTTGTTTATTAATTTTACTCATCAGAACCAAAACAAAAATGTCCAAGAGATATTTGAGTCTGTTTTACAAATGATTTGTTATTTTTAGCATCAGCCAACCTTTGGAAAAAGAAACACATGGGATAATTATCTTGAGAAACATCTCTCGTGGTTAAAAAGAAGAGTTTTTTTGACCTACTATCTCACACAAATTAACCATCTCTTTGAGAACTGGGTAATGATTTTTTAAGTGTGCAATTTAAAATTTCAAACCATATTACCATTTTCCTCCCAGAAGCTTCACTGTCAGTGACTTAGTAAAACCATCATTAATCACAAGATAAGCTACAGTCATGTGGTGATTGTAATTTGGTCCCACAGAACCCAAGACAAATGATATGGAATACTATTAGCAATGATAGCTTTAATGTAGACATTCATCATTGACTCAGGTTCACTTGATGCGACTTTGGGATAAAAAACACGGGGGGAAATTGCCTAGCTGTTAAAAATTCTATTACTATTAAATCATAATTTCCACAGAATTGTATGAAATAAGGGTGCTAAATTTTTGTGCTTCTGAGATTTTTTTGCTTTTGAAAAGACAGAATAGCAGGGGTTTTTTTTTTTGTTTTTTTTTTAAGAAGCGAGATGTGGTGCAATTAGAATAGTGAACGCTGATTAGGTGTTATCTATCTAATTTCTAATAATAGAATCTGGAAGCTCTGGGAAGCTTTCTATTTATAGGAGCTACAAGATGCTGTAACTCACCAGAACAGGTAAACTGCTAACAGGTTAAGGAATAACCTTACACAAGTGTATTCTCTGTCTCTCTCTATCTCTTTCTCTGTCTCTCTGTTTCACACACATAGAGATTCATCAGTGTTATACTTTACTGATCACAAAATAATCTGCTTTATAATCCAAAGCAACAAAATACAGCAATTCTGTCGTCACATTTAAGAAGCCAGATTTTTCAAGGTCATAAAGTATTATTAGTAAGTACTTTTCCTGAAGGGAATCTTGATGCAATTGGTTGTAACAGAAGAAGTGTCAGTACAATTCACAACTGGGAATAAATGTTGACTGTGGTGTCCAGCCTTTTCCTGAACAATAAAAGACTTGAGCCTTAATTTTTCATGTGCAGAACACAATCTAGTATGCTCCTTCAGGATACATTGTGTATTTTCTTAAGGTATTTTTTCCAATTACCATAGTCATTTCCCATCTGACCATAACTGTATAGCTCCTTCAACCCTACCCACCGCTCTCAGGAGCTCGTTTTTTTTCTGGTGTCATTATTTGAATCATCTACCATGCAGTGCACTTCCAGAGTCTACAGGTAATCCTGTGGCCTGGATAGATTACACGGTGATTAAATCACATAATGGTGAAACCCTTAGCATATTCATGGACATATTTGAGGTCCTGAAACCAAATCTTCTGGTCTTCAAGATTTGAATTAATAAAAAATGAAAATAATACTATAACTTGATTTACTTGAGCCTTCAAAACTATGTATACATTTTGTGATCAAGAAAGCATTTCATATTGGCAACTGTATATGCCTGAATATACATGTAGAAATGGTTCTTTAATTTTTATACACATATTTATATGCATGTAGCTTAATTATATCATATTTCATTCACATTAGTTGCTATTCATATTTATTTCCCAAAGAACAAACACTACCTTTGCTTTGTCATTTATCTCAAAATTTACTCTCTAGTCAAATTCTCGCTGTCATTAAAAGGTTGTTTCATGGCGTTTTAGACCATGAAAAATGTGAGCCATTTATAAATGGCAATGGCAAAAAAAATTTGAAATACCTATGGCAAAAGAAATTTAAAATATCTAATTTAGAATCCCCTTACAGAATCGAGCTGCTATAGCAACAAAAGATTAGTTACTACATGCCAGAAGTTTCTTATGATAAGGGTGCCAGCTGAGGGTCTGGCTGCAGACCAGTTTCAGACATGCTAAATTTCAGGTTTCAAGATTTGGACAGAATATTTTGTACAGCACACATTTATGGAACCGTATTGGTTTTCTAGGGATGCCATAACAGTGTTCTAGGGGTTGAATGGCTTAAATGATGAGAAGCTATTTCTTATAGTTCTAGAAGCTAAAAGTTCAATGTGTTGGTTTCTTCAGAAACTCTCTGATTGGATGGGAGATGCTTGCCTTCCCTGTGTGGTCTCACCTGATCTACCTTCTTGTTTGCATACTTACTTCTAGGTTTCTCTGTGATTTTCTGTAGAGCCACTTCATCAAACTGTAATTAGATTCATTGCAAATGATCTCCTTGTAGTCGAATTACTTTTTAAGAAATCTGATCTCTAGCTGGGTGTCAGGGGTTTGAGCCTGTAATCCTAACTACTTCCAAGGCTGAGAGCTGAGGATAGCAGTTTGAAGCTAGCCCAGGGAGGAAAGTCTGTGAGACTCTTATCTTCAATAAACTACTCAGAAAAAAAAACAGAAGTGGTGGTTGGCTCAAGTGGTAGAGCACTAACTTAGAACAAAAGACACTCAGGGACAGCACCCCTACGGGTATGTTTAAATCTTCAATTTCATCTGTACAACCTCTCAAATCATATCCAGGATCATGTAACCTAACAGTAGAGACCATAGTTTTTGGAATATAACAAATCATCATTAAGATTTATAAGAATGGTGGGGCACTGGTTGCTCGTGCCTATAAACCTAGAGCCTATAAACCACAGTGAGAACTAGAGCTGTGACTCAGGTGATAGAGTTCTAGTCATGCCCAAATAAATCCCTCAAGGACAGTGCCTTGGCTCCAAGTTCAAGCCCCAACACTGGCGCACACACACACACACACACACACACACACACACACACACACACACACCCCTATGTACATACACACACAATTTGTAATGATGAAATATATTGAAAGGCATGCTCAGATTGCATTTGGGTGTCTTCATTGACTCTTTCCCAGGTATTTGTTATGGGATGGTCACGTTCATGTTACAGCAAGATTGCTGTCCATGGATTTGATTCACACCTTATTTCACAAAGCCTTCCTATATTCGGTATTCTTACCACTATTATTATAGCAGTTATTGAATTTAGAAATGAAACAAATTATTTGATCACATATGATATTTAAAATTCTTCTTTGTTTTCCCCAGTTGTTTTAAGATTTGTTCATTATGTTTGGGTCTAATGAAAAAGTGCCACAGACTCATTTTGCTTAGCTTATTAGAATTTTCTAGGAAATGTATTTTCAATCTTGTGGTAATTCCATGGAAACATTTCCTTCAACATGGATGCTTTTGATGACAAATGGCTTTCTTATGAGTAACCTTTCCTTTGCCTTCTCGTGCATATGTATTTACCCAACTAATTTAGAAAAACAACTTGTGCTACAGCACCAAACTTGTGCCTCTATGGTGAATCTACTTTTCATGATAATAGCATTTATTTACAATGCCAAGAAGGTTCATGGTTTATACAAGTTTTGAAGGTCCTAATTCTTGACGCTGACAAAAGCAAATAATTTCAATCTCTCCTTATTTCTCTTGCTTTCTCTTAGACTTTGTGTGTATGTGTGTTTGTGTGTGTGTGTGTGTGTGTGTGTGTCTATGTGTGTGTCTTTCTCTTTCTCTCACAAGTACTAGGAATTTGAACACAATGCCTTGTACTTGCTGAGCAATAATAATACACTTGAGCCAAACTCTCATTCCTTTCTCTTTGTACTGAACTGTACTTTGTGAGAAAATGTCATCTTTTTCCCACTAATTATTTAACCATTGTTTAACTTATTTGAACATCTTGAGAAGAAGAAGATATAAGTGAATATTTTCTCCATGAAATAGACTTTAGATAAAATGTCATTGATGCTTTAAAGGGCAGGAGAAGGAAAAAGGTCATACTGAGCCAAATCAAAAGAGAACTTAGTGATGCAGTGGGATATTACATACTGATAAGAGTCTATTCCTTCAGAATTTATAACAATCCTTTATATGCATACACCACACACACACACACACACACACACACACACACACACACACACACACACATACACACACAGAAATGAAATATAAAGACAAGTAAAACAAAACTGACAAGACATCAGGAGAAACAAACAGAACTTCTGAAGGATTCAGAGGCTTCAACACACCTCTCCAAAAATGGACAGCCCAAACAGACAGAAAAACAAATAAGATACAGATGCACTGTACATCAGGCCTCAATCAGTTGTATATAGTAACACAGAACATCCCAGAAGGCAAATTTTTCTCAAGCTCAATTGAATGCTCTTCAGTGATTATCACATTCTAGACCACAAAACCACACCATAACAAGTTAAGAAATAAAACTAGAATCTTACGAACTGTGTTCAAGAAGTTGAAGTAGAAACTAATATGGTATGGGAAGCTGGAAAATATTTAAGATTTTGGGAAACCAACAAAACAAAACAAAAGAAAAACTACAGAATACACCTAACACAGAGGTCAAATTAAAGGGAAAAAAAAGGATTTATTAAGGAAGGAAAATAAATGCTGTCAAATACTGTGAAGTGATCCAAAAGCAAGAATGAGGAGGTAAGTTTCTATTATTAAGTGAATGTGCTAGGAAAGGGGGGGACATAAAAATGCTATAGCTGGTGTGGAGGATCATGCCTGTAATTCCACCAGGTTTGAAAGCAGAGATGAGAAGGATCACAGTTCAAGTACCTCAAGAAAAAAAGTTAGTGAGATCTCATCTCAAGAAATAGCTGATCATGATGATGTATGCCTGTAAACTCAGCTCCAAGGAAAGCATGGTAGGAAGCTCACAGTCTAATTCCAACTGGGACCACAAGTGAGACTTTAAAAAAATAACCAAAACGGGGCTATGACAATAACTCAAATGGTAAAATGCATGCCTGTAATTATTCCACAACTTAGGGCTAAGTGTGATTGCTTTGACGTATACAAGCTGACTCAATGTTAAAAAAATCAATACATACAGTATTTGTATGTAAATGCTACAGAATTACTATTGATGTTCAAAAATGTATTTGATAAAAATCTTATATCCATAGAGTAGCTTTGAGGAAGAGGATCCAGAGCATTCCTATCCTCAGACATCAGAAATGTTTGGGAAGGTCTCCATGGAGTGAGAGATCATTTTGTTATACATTTGGGTTTATACTGTGTCATGGTATCACTGCACACACAATTCTACTTTGCAGTTAAGGAAAAGGAGTTTCTTTTTCCTTCTTTTCTTTTTTCTAACGGTCTTGGGGCTTGAACTTTGGGCCAGCGTGATGTTCCTGCACTCTTTCTCTCAAGGCTAGTGCTATATCACGTTGAGCCACAGCACCACTTCCAGTTTTCTAGTGGTTCACTGGAGCTAGAGTCTCCTGAGGACTTGCCCGCCTCTATCCTCAAATCTCAGCCTGCTAAATAGCTAAGATTACAGGCCGGAGTCACCAACACCTGACTAGGACTTTCTGATATATGTTAACATTATGGAACAAATGAGTTAACCCAAGTTCTGACTTAAGAGACCTCAATATAAACTTTTGGCTCCCTTGTTTTTTTAATGATAGATTCATATTTTATTAAGAATATGAATGATTTTGATATTGACATTAAAATGTGTATCAAATTTTCTCTTCCCACTTACATTATCTGAAAGTCTACCTCATATGATTCCCAATCTTCTTTTATTGTGGTAAGCATTTCCCTCAAATAAGCAAATAATGAACAATGTCAGTATCTTTTCATTCCTTATATTTGGAGCTTCTTTTCTGGTAAATTTCCCCATAAAATGAATCTTCCCAAACTGTTGACCTTTAAAATGAATTACAATGACGTCACTTTTGATATTTCTGTTGCTGAACAATAATAAAAAAGAACTGATCACAGGTTCTTGTATGTTATTTTTTTAAAAAAATTCTTGAGAAGCAGTTTCTGGAATTTGTATTTTTACAATTTGCTAAATGTACAGTACAAAAATAGCCTACTTCTGTGGTACAAAACTCTGCCAAGGACTTTTTGTTCCTTCTTTATGATGAAGGCAGAGTCTTCATTAAAAAGCAAATTTTCCATTTCAAATGTTGAATAAGATGATTCTTAAAATAATTCAGTTGTTTAAAATTAGCTTCTAAAAAAGGAAAAAGACATGCACCCAAGATTATTTCCCATTCCATAGAAATTTCTCTTGATTGTAAAATGTAACTGTGTTAATCACTTAATATGTAAAAATCCAAATAAGTCTTGAATTTCATGGTGTTCAGAATATTTTTTCTTAATAAATACAGATGCTTAAACATACTTTTTGATAATATTGTTGCATATGAAATTGTGCTACCCTTAATGAAAGATTATTTAGCAATATAATGACCTAGTTTTCTCCCTACTACAAGTCTACCTCTTTTGTAAAATTTTAGAACACATACTGCTGGTTTTAAGAGGGATTTTAAACTCTATCACCCAGAATGTATTTGCTCTCTGGTTATGCTACAGTCAGCATTGTTTTCCCATCACATTTTCTCTTGAGTCTTTTTATACAAGACGATTGTCTCAACTCAGTAAAGGCAAATTTTTCATAAAACCGAATGCAAATTGCATGGTGAAGATGTTGATTTCTTCAACAATATTCACTGTGTCCATATCAAACAGCCTAGTTCTAGGGATGGATATCAGATAGAAAATTTCTCAAATGAATGGGACTCTGCCATGACTTTTTGATTGTGTCTTCACAAAATTCATTTGTGGAAATTCTGCCTCCCAGGATAAAGTATTAGTAGGTGGATTTCAGGAGACATTTTAGAAAATAGGGCTTTCATACATGGTTTTGTTTCCCTTACAAAGGTCCAGAGAAAGATCTTAAATTCCCTCTACTGTGTGAAGATTCAACCTTTAGGTACTGTCTATGAACTGGAAAAGAGATCCTCAGGAGACAATCATGTTTACTTTAATTTTGGGTCTTTCCCACCTGATGAATATCAGAAGTAAATTTTGTGTATGGCTTAAATAGACTGTGACACACCTTAGGATAGATCAGTATTTCTCAAAGCTTGCTACAGAGGGAGTCTCATTTAGTATCTGTTGAAAGTAGAGGTATCTGTTGAACGTAAGTGATGTGACTTTATACGGGAGCTAACTAATCAGGTCACTGAAGTTTGAATCAACTACCAAGAATAGTGTTGTGTGAGAACCATGCAGGTGGTGGCAGGCAGATGTTCTATAGCTCAGCCAGTGTGCCAAAACCCATGCTGATAATTGATCTATGAGTTGTCTTTGAAAATAAAATTTCATAGAAGGCCAGTTGTGCTATATTCAGGAATCTCCCACGATCCTCACACATTGAATTGTGTAAGTCCTTGAATTAATCTAATTTTAATAAAATATTCTCAATAACATTTGCTTACCTGCTGAATGGGAATGACATTCAAAATACTTTAATTAAATTAACTTTTTCCATATTTTGTGTTCAAGCCATTATGTTCTGTTCCATAGAATGAAGAGTTTTCTTGGTTTTTGTTCTGTTTTATTTGGATATATTTGACTGTCTTCATTCAACTATATCATCCAGGACCACTTAATTTTCAAACTGTAGTGCAAAAGGTACTTGTGGGAATGCTTGCATGCTTTCATGCTTAATACATAATTATAAAATGCATGTGATGTTCTTTGGAATGATGGCAACATAAGCTGAGACAATCATGGAATGATCATATAAGATGTTTTCCTAGGAATCTCTTCTTGAAATTGAAATATCTGTGTGACTTAGACCCATGAGTAGTCAAAACATTGATTGGAAAAAAAACAAAAAGCCAGACTTCTTATATTTAAATGAACCTTTTATGCATTATATATTTCCTAATGGTTATTTTGTATCTGAAAATGTTTAAGTAATTTTTGAAGTTACATATTGCTATTTTTTCCAAAATCTTTATTGTGATTAAGTGATTACATAATTTCCCAAATTTCACAGTATTGTGGGATAGTGATGCTCAGTTAAAGTCACAAACACATTCTAACTTTTATGGGGCAAATTGTCTCTTGTGGTCTATAACATTTATGAGTTCTATGAGCTTTGCAATACAGTTATTTCTTCCACATTGGGTGATATGTACGTTTCTTTTGTTTTGCATAGCATCAGCGGTTCCCTCTTTCCCACTCATTCCTTCCCTCCCATCGCTGCCATTGAGTTGCTTATTAATTTTGATGGGTCCTGCTGCTGTGTTTTTCTCTGATTCCCTCTAGTTCTGTGTCGTCCTCCTGGTTTCCCTCTGGTGTGCACATATATACCATATATATGATCAGCAGCATGGGGTTATTTAGTAGTGATTCAACCAGATGAGTAGAAGTCCTTTGTTTCTTAAGCCTTGTTAATTTTGTCGTATCACCTTCCATTTTGGATTTAACATCCACTTATCAGGGAAACCATGTGCCATTTGTCTCTTTGCTCTTGGCTTACCTCACTCAACATTTCTTCTAGCTCCATCCATTTCCCTGCAAATGCCATTATTTTGTCCTTTCTAATGGCTGCATAATATTCCATGGTGTATAGATACCACAACTTTTGGATCCATTCATCTGTCGTGGGACATCTGGGTTGTTTCCATATTCTGGCTATTGTGAACAGAGCTGCAATAAACATGGAGGTGCATGTGTCCTTGTATACTGGTTCCTGATGTTCAGGGTAGATGCCTGGAAGTGGTATGACTGGTCATAAGGAAGGTCAATATTTAGCTTTCTGAGGACCCTCCAGACTGCTTTCCAAAATGATTGTATAAGTGTACATTCCCACCAGCAGTGTAATAGGGTTCCTCTTTCTCCATATCCCCTCCAGCATTTGTTGTTGGCTGACTTTAGGATGTGGGCCATTCTGACTGGGGTCAGGTGGTATCTCAGGGTTGTCTTTATTTGCATGTCCTTTACAACCAGGGATAGTGAACATTTCCTCATGTGTTTCTTTGCCATTTTTATCTCTTCTTCTGAGAAGTCTCTCTTTAGTTTCCTTACCTATTTAGTAATTGGTTTGTTAGGTTTGGGAGGGATTAGTTTCTTGAGTTCCCTGTATATACTGGATATTAACCCCTTGTCTGATATATTGCTGATAAATATTTTTTCCCAGTTAGTTGGTTGTCTTTCTAGCTTGTTTGTGATAGCTTTAGCTGTGCAGAAGCTTTTTATTTTAGGGTAGTCCCATTTGTCAAGTCTCTCTCCAACTTGTTGTGACCCTGGGACTCTGTTCAGGAAGTTCCTGCCTGTGCCTATAAGTTAGTGTCTCTCCTACTCTGTCTTGCAGTAGTTTCAGAGATTCAGGTTTAATGTTAAGGTCTTTAATCCATTTTGAGGTGATGTTGGTGCATGGTGATAGGCTGGGGTCCACTTTTACTTTTCTGCATGTGGCCTTCCTGTTTTCCCAGCACCAGTAGTTGAAGAGGTTGTGTTTCTTCCACTGTATGTCTTTGGCTCCTTTGTCAAATGTCAGCTGAGTGTAGTCATGTGGTTTTATTTCTGGATCTTCTATTCTATTCCATTGGTCTTTGGGTCTGTTTTTGTGCCAGCACCATGCTGTCTTTGTTATTATAGCTCTATAGTAGAGTTTGAAATCCAGCATCGAGATCCCTTCCATGTTGTCTTTTTTGCCTAGCATTGTTTTCGCTATTCTAGGTCTTTTGTTGTTCCATATGAATTTTTGGACTGTTTCTGTATTTCAGAAATGTACATCATTGGGATTTTAATAGGAATTACATAGAATTTGTATATTAATTTTGGCAGTATTGCCATTTTCACTATATTAAGTCTTCCTATCCAAGAGCATAGAAGGTCTTTCCATTTACTGGTGTCTTCTGTAATTTCTTTCTTTAAGGTTTTATAGTTTTTGTCAAATAGTTCTTTTACATCTTTGGTAGGTTAATTCTTAAATATTTTATTTTTTGGGGTGGGGTATTGTGAATGGGGTTGCTCCCTTTATTTCCCTCTCTGCTTGTACATTGTCGGTATACAGGAAGGCAACTGATTTTTGTGGGTTGATTTTGTATCCTGTTACTTTGCTGAAGTGGTTTATAATTTCTAAGAGTTTGGGGATGGAGTTTTTTGGATCATGAAGGTATAGTATCACGTCATCTGCAAAAACTGATAGTTTAACTTCTTCCTTCCCTATGCGGATCCCTTTAATGGTTTTTTCTTGCCTTATTGCCCTAGCTAAGGGTTCCAGGACTATATTGAAGAGGAGTGGAGACAGTGGGCATTCTTGCCTTGTTCCTGATTTTAGGAGAATTGGTTGTAGCTTTTCACCATTAAGCATAATATTAGCTATTGGTCTGTCGTATATGGCTTTTATTGTTTTAAGGAATGTTCCTTCTATTCCTATTTTCTCCAGAGCTTTTAACATGAATGAATGTTATATGTTATCAAAAGCCTTTTCTGCATCAGTGGAGATAATCATGTGGTTCTTGACCTTGGATCTGTTGATGTGTTGGATTATATTTATTGATTTACATATGTTAAACCATCCCTGCATTTCTGGGATGAAGCCTACTTGGTCATAGTGTATGGTTGTTTTTTTTAAATGTGTTTCTGGATTCTGTTAGCTAGAATTTTGCTAAGGATCTTTGCATCTGTGTTCATCAAAGAGATTGGTCTGTAGCTCTCTTTTTTTGTTGGGTCTTTGCCTGGTTTGGGGATGAGTGTGATATTGGCATCGTAGAATGAGTTTGGGATACCTCCCTCCTTTTCTACTTCTCTGAGGAGCTTGAGGAGTATGAGTATTAGTTTTTCATTAAATACATATTGCTATTTTTTATTGTGAAAATACCATACAGAGGGGTTACAATTACATGAGCAAGGTAATGAGTAAATTCTTATCAATCATTGTTGCCTCCTCCTTTGTTTCCCCTTCCCATCCGCCCCCCCCCCCCCCCACCAAAGTTGTAAAGTTTGTTTTTCGACATAATGTCTTGTACATCTCATTGTTGCAATGGGTCCACCTGTATCCCTATTTAAACAATTTGTTTTTTTCCCTTCTCCTCCACAAAGTATACCAACATCAAATAGAGTGAAAACAGGGGTGATACCATGGGGGAGGGACATACAAAACAACAAAGAAATAGTCTTATAAATATGTTAGAAATAATAGCAACAAAGAAAAAAAAACATTTGAATCCTTATATTGAGGTTCATTTAAGCTCTATTAATTCAAAGATAAAATTTTCTTGAATTCACTATGACAATAGATTTCCTCAATTTGTTCATATTTACATAAGTTCTCCACCATTCAACAGAATCTAGTTTTGTAGAATACTGCTCCCATGCAATAAATATTTAATCTGACAGAAAATAGAAGTAATAGAATATACTCTTGGATCTTTGGCCTTCAGTTAATAGGCAGCTACATTCCTAGACCTAGTGTGTTGCTTAACACACATTTCCTTCTTTATCTCTTCTTTTGCCAGCATAAGTACATTAAAAATTTCTAAATGTTGCTAAACACACATTTCTCACATGTTCCACATGGAGACATTTTAAATAGCTCTGGACTGAAATAGAGTCGCCTTTAAGATCTCTGCCAGTTGGCAATGGAATTAACCTTCAAAATCATTGTTTTCTTTTTCTTTTCTTTTCTCTCTTTCTTTTTTTTTTTTTGCAGGACTCTCTGGGGACTACATGGAAAACAGTTTTGTCTTGCTTTCTAACACAGTTCATGCATCATTCTAACATACAGTGACAGAGTTCCTGTGGTGTGTTACCCTGAATGGTCAACAATACTCACTCAATGCTCATGTTCTTCCTATATAACCCATATGCTGGACTCCAGGCCTTACTGATGTCTGCAGTGCATGGTATATTGGGGAAAGGCATAGAGAAATGCACATGTGGTTCTGTCTACATGTATTAAAATTACAACTCCTTAGTGGTACAAACACATCAAAAACTTAACATTGACACTTTACTGTCTTAAGTGTCAGGCTTTAGAGAGAAAATGGACACTGTGCTCTGACATTTATAACAGTCTACTCAAAATACTTATTCTTTCTTGCCTTTCATTTTTAAATTGATATATTTCTTTTCGTATGTTTTCATAGCTGTATGTTGAATTTAATAATGTTTCAGAGATCAGCCTTCATTTTTTAGGTGACATTAAATATCTATATATAATTTTAAACTAATTTTGTCCTTAGTTTTTGTAAGAGGAAAATTTTGAAATTATTCCTTATAAGTTTAAGCAGATTCCACTTCAAAATGAGTAAAATTGATTTTTACTAAATCACAAAAAGATGTAATTGGCATGATATTGAATTTTTCCATCTCCAAACAAACTTGTTCCAGACTTTTATGATGTAGCTGGTTAAATCCAATTAAACATTCTGTTCCTCTATTTTAACACAATGGATAAAATATCCTCCTTCACAAGGTACCTTTCTTTCTCATCTCATTTAAATATTTCCACATGATTTTAACTAAAATATTACATTATATGTTTACTATATAGATTGTGTTACTCAAGTATGTTGGTGTCTTAGTTGTTTTTGTTTTTGTTTGTTTTTTGGTCAGTCATGGGGCTTGAAATCTAGGCCTGAGCGCTGTCCCTCAGCTTTTCAGCTCAAAGCTAGTGCTCTACCACTTGAGCTACAATGCCACTTCTGGTTTTCTGGTGGTTTATTGGAGATAAGAGTCTCATGGACTTTCCTGCTCAGGCTGGCCTTGGACCATGATCCTCAGATCACAGCCTCCTGAGTAGCTAGGATTACAGGGATGAGCCACTGTTGCCCGGCAGGTGTTTTAGTTTTTAAAGCTATTAACTTCTCTTCATGATAAGCCTCTATATGAACTGATTGACTATCATAGACTAATTTTTATAATAATTAGCAATTGTGCATAGTTTTGTTTATAGTATTATTAAAATAGCAGTAATGATATTAAACATTTTATAATCCGTCCATGTATTTATTGGTAAGATTTATGTAGTGTTTAAATAAAACATGGCTTCACATTATTTCTTTCTTTCTTTTTTTTTGCCGATCCTAGAGGTTTTTTTTTGGGTCCGATCGTGGGGCCTGAACTCTGGGCCTGGGTGCTGTCTCTCAGCTCTTCAGCTCAAAGCTAGCACTCTACCACTTGAGCCACAGCTCCACTTCTGGCTTTTTCCTTTCTGCTTATGTAGTGCTGAGGAATTGAACCCAGGGCCTCATGCATGCAAGGCAAGTGCTCTACCACAGCCACCTTCCCAGCCAGCTTCACATTATTTCTATGACCATATTTTTTTCCACCAACAATTATGAGCACCAACATTGAGAAATTATATATCTATCACTGTTATCAACCTCTCTTGGTTTATTTATGCAGGAAAAGACATACAGTGAACTCAGCATATTTATTTGTGATCTATCAGCTGAGGACCTCTAATTTTCTTTCTTTTTTTCTTTTTTTTGTCGGTCCTGGAGCTTGAACTCTGAGCTTGGCGTTGTCCCTCAGCTCTTCAGCTGAAGATGAGTGCTCTACCACTTGAACCACAGCACCACTTCTGGTTTTCTAGTGTTTTTTTGGAGATAAGAGTCTCATGGACTTTCATGCCTGGGCTGGCTTTGAACCTCAATCCTCAGATCTCAGCCTCCTGAGTAGCTAGGATTACAGGTGTGAGCCACCGGCGCCTGGAAATTTCTAATTTTCAAATTAAGACATTCTCTAATTTGCAAAGAATTTTCACTGAGCAATATCAATTTAAATATTTATTCCACCTGAAACATTCTCTGATCTCACAGACTTAACCATGATACACTTCCTTTCACACCACTGTATTGCTCTGCTTTTGTCAGAATATAACTAGCTAGCTAACTAGGTAGATATACTCTAAGATATATTCTAGCCTCCTATTTAGTTATTAAACTTCTTAAAAACTGGCATCATGTCCTATGGACACATTTTGAAATAGTAAAATGATGAATAAATGCAAGTCTATTTTACTATACATATTTATAAAAATGCTTAAGTGACATAATGAATCTGGCTTACTCTAATAAACAGAATACATGCAGGCAAGGTTTACTATACTCATTTATACATACGTGACCTATAAAGTACTTTAATTCTATTATAAAACCCTTGAAACACTTTCTTTCTAATAGCAAGGCTATTTATTCAACAGCACAGACCACTATTATCCATTCTTGATTATATGATGCTAAACTGAGATATGGAACTTGAATTTCGGAGGTCAATTTATTTATCATAGCTTTTGGTTTTACGTGAAGAGCAACATGCCACATCGTTACCAAATAGCAGCACGTTGTGATTAAGATAACAGATGGAGAGGTCAGACAGACTTTCTGTCACTATTGAGTAAGTTTGCATAAATTACTTAATCTTTCTGTTTCAATTTCTTCATCTATGAACCAACAATCATAACATTAGTATTATTAAATAATATACATGGTAGAGATAATAAAAATTAAGTCACTAGTATATGTCTATCTGGCATAGTCTTTAACAAATGTCTTGTTTGGGCTATCATGAATGACAAACTATTACAGATTTTGTGGCGTGAACAGCAAACATTGATTTCTCACAATTCTGGAGGTCTGAAATCCAAGCCTGCAGATTGGGTTACTTTTCCATTCTTGTATATCTTGTTGTCTTCTTGCTTCATCCTCAGACCTTCATTATCATACAAAGACATTAATTGCCTCATGGGGACCTTGCGCTCATGACACCATCTTAACCTAATTAGCTTCTAAAGGATCCATCTTCAAATACCACCAGTTAGGGATTATGAGTCAACATAAGCATTTTGTGAGAACAAAGACAGGTTCTTAGTCATAACAGTAGTATACTGCTTCTGTTACTAATATTGCCACTGTAACCACTCTAATCAGTACAGTATCATTTATTTTACCATATAAAGTTAAAAACAGATCTAAGCTGGGCACTGGTGGCTCACATCTGTGATCCTATCTATTCATGCGGCTGAGATCTGAGGTTCGAGGTTCATAGCCAGCCCAAGCAGGGAAAGTCCATGAGACTTTTGTCTCCAATAAACTACTGAGAAAAATCTGAAAGCGGGCTATGGCTCAGGTGGTAGAGCACTAGCTTTGAACACAGAGAAGCTCAGGGACAGTGCACATACTCTGACTTTAAGCCCAAGGACCAGTAAAACATAACTAAACAACAACAACAAAAACACTAAGAAATAGAAACACAGATCTAATGATTGCAGAAAAATGTGTGTAAGTACATTGGATGGGGTTTAGCATAAATTCTGAAATGTGGTATTTAATATACAGTGCTGTCGCTCCTGCTTTCATATTCTTTTAAATCTGTACTGTTGCATCAAAGTCATACTGACAAAAGGTCTCTAGGGTAAGTTCATTAGGGAGCCTTTGCTCTTCTTTTAGTCTTTTTTCTTCTGATAAATGTGACTCATGAAATCAAGAGGCCAGAGCTGGACCTAAGACAGGACAAGTGTAAATACACGTGTACAGGAAACATTATATCATGAGCACCAAAGCCTCTCTTCTATTCTTCCCTTAGTTGTGATTCATCACTTGCTTAGTACAGAAAGATAGCTTTTAAATGCAACGTAACATGTGCAAATTCTATAACTCCATTAGAGCATGTTCCTAGGTATATTCTTAGACTTGAAAGAATGGCTGGCAATATAACCATTCAAAAAATGTCTGAAGGACTTTAAACTATCAAATTTATGAGACAAAGAGCAGTATACAAACTGTAGTAAGGGAATGTATCCAAATAATGTATTCATTGATTTACTCATTCATATCCACTTCTTATTAAGTACTTACAATGATAATGTTATAGCTTTTGTGAATAATTACCATATTTTTTCATTTAGTTCACTAAAATAACCGATTTTTTGTATGAATAAATGTTCTATAACTGAAGCAAAATCATATTAGATGAATTGCAACAAGAAAGAGCATTTAATTTTCAATAATCCATCTTTCTTCATTATCCTTAACAAGGATTTATTGCACTCTGAAATAAATTGGTTGGCAGTCACATTATTTTCACTCCATAGGCATCATTTTATTTCAAAGAACATCCTCTAGATTTATTTGATGCAGAGAAAGAACTTCTATTTTCTAGGTTTTATGAAAGCGTAAGGTCCATTACTGAATAGGACTAATATAAATACTGAAGTCTCTCTTTCCTGTGAGGTTCTAAGCCAAATATTTAAAGAATCACTTATACACTGTTTGAAAAAAAGTGGTAAATTACCTCTATACACCTTAAAATCCATGTGTAAGAATCAATAAATTCAACCATCCAGGAATTATTCTTTTTTAATATGATGAGTAATAAGCAAAGATAGGGGTATATATTTGGTTGATCCTTGGATTTCTGAAAACTAAGGGACAAACTCAAGTTTCCTCCTCTAGTTCATAAGCTCCCAGTGTAGTTATTTCTTTGATTTTTTAACGTGTATTAATTATACTGACCTTTGAGCTTCCTATGAATAGAACCAGGCATTATATATTATTCTCTTTTCATTTCTCCCCAACAATAATGTATCCATGTATTAGTTAACTCTGATTGAAACAACTTAAAGGAAGAATCATTTATCTGAGGAAATAGTTTCAGGCAGTTCACCTCATACAGCCATGAAGCACATGGGAAAGGAAGTAGAGGCTCAGAATAAAGTACATCCCACAAGAACATTTACCACCCCATAATTCACTATCACCCAATAACGCCATCATATTATGAATTCATGGAAGAAATAGTCAATTCATTAGGCTGGAGCCTAATGGCTCTGGAAATTCCATCACAGACACAACCAGATGCATGATTTACTAATCTCCTATTTCAATTCCTAATCCAGTCAAATTGACGATGAACATCATCTGTTAGATTCATCAATGCACAGAATATCTGTGTTAATTTTGTATTATTATTTATTATTCTGTGGTGTCATGATACCACAGTATGTCCACTTTACTGTTGATATTCATATTATCTTTAGGTGAGACAATTAAAAACACAGCTGTTATAAATGCTTAGTTACATAGCACTGTTTTATACACACAGCTACCGAACTCTATAAATAATTTGGCTTCTCATCTAGTGCTTATTTATCTATAGAAACCATTGCCCCATAGTTTTCCAAAGGGGTGTGACAATCTATTTACTACCACTATCAATGTACATTTCCATAATGCAACAAAGTGGGATATCAATCAATATATACTCAAAACTACCAATGTACAAGAGTTCCATGTTACCTCACATCCTTTCTAATACCAGGAGTTTGCTGCAGACTGAATGCTGTGTCTCTACCCTAATGCATATATCTAATATCTAATCTCCAATTGATAGTATTCAGAGATGGGTCACTTGGGTCATGTGGGTATATAGAGATTGGTCATTTGCCCTCATAACCTAGTAATGAAAATCCTACCCTTGGGATGAGTATTTCTTAATTATTGTAAATGTGATGTACAGAGGGGCTACAGTTATATAATTCAGGTAAAAAGTACATCTCTTTTTCAACAGTGTCACCCCTCCTCATTTTCTCCCAGGTTTTCTCCTCACAAGCCCCATTCCCTACACACACCCCCAAAGTATATAGTTCATTTCCAATACAGTGTCTGGGGCTAGGAATGGTAGTGACTCTACTCACGATTACTCCAGTGACCCATATACAAACTTTATGCTTCCTGTTCATCTTCCCATATGCTCTGTTGGCCTGACATGCTAGTTCTGAAGGAGAGGCTGCTCCAGCCAGTCTCCACAGTCACATACACAACAATTCCACGGAACCAGAGGTGAATAGTAATACCTAGAACTTTGAGCTCTTCATGCCACTCAATCAACAAGCAAAAAAATACTTTGTGCTTGCTTGGATGTTTAATCCAGATAAACACAAGGAAACTGGCCTTCTCCACATGGAAGGAAGGAAGGAAGAGTACAAAAGGAAAATGGTGGTCACAAAGTGATTTCCTTCAAGGGGTTCTGAAGTCATGGAAGGAAAAGATTTGTTTCCCAAGGCTCAGACCCATATCTGAGCAAATGTTTGTTAATTAAGTATTTGCTCACTTCAGTTCAGAGAAGGGGTAGCATATATTTTCTGAACAATTTAATATATCCACTGTAAATAATAAGAGGTCCTGCAAAGGTATATCAAACTTGAGAAACTATGACTCTATAATATGTTAAGCACAAAATAACAATTAAAATAAAACTATTATTCTTTAACTAAAGCAAAAGTAAAAAAAAAAGTAAAGTAAAACTAAAGTAAAAAAGATTTTGAAATACTAATTTTTGTATATTCTTGTAACTACTATGCATTCTCCATTTATGTTGCTGATCCATCTGTTTCTTAGCTACCCTATATTCTATATCCTAAAATTAACCAAGTGGCCTTGGAATCCAAAGGAAATAAAGAGATCAGCCAGGTGCTGCTGGCTCACATTGACAATCCTAACTACTCAGGAGACTGAGATTTGAAGATCAGGATTTGAAGCCAGCCTTGGCAGGAAGGTCCATGTGACTCTCATCTCCAATAAACAACTCAGAAGTGGTTGAAGTGGTGCTGTGTGTGGGTCAAGTGGTAAGTGCTGGCCTTGAGCAGAAGAACACAGGGACAGCACGCAGGCCTTGAGATCAAGCCACAGGACTGGCAAAAAGAAGGGGAAAAAAAGGAAACATCTTAGGGAAATTTGAGTTATGAAGTAAAGTAAGCTAAGAAAAATCAATTAAGCTGAAAGGTGTAAATGATATACCGAGTAAAGGCAGGTCACTGGGGGCTTGATTCATTGACATCAATCTCTTCAATTTATTCCTCTACTATCATATAAAAAACTTGTATGATGGACATCTCCAGGGTCACTTGATGGCCTAACATCCCCATCAAGATACAAAGCATGAGAACTTCTGCTAACTCCAGTACTGAATATCGACATCTGAAACCAACTTTTAGAAAGGTTACACCTTGTAGAAACTTCTTGGCTGAAAGATCGGACTAGCTGTTTATGCAAAGCTGGTTTATGAATAGCAAGCAAGGAAGAAAATTCAGAGTTACTATAATAATATCTACATGAGTGGGACCATAGTGATTCTTGAAAATATTATTAGCATATTAGTATACTTTTTTTGTATCTTGCTACTTTGGCATGGATTAAAGTTAATGCTTTCATTTCTGGTAGTCAATATAGATTGTATTACATTTTCTTAAGTTTTAAGTTACTATTGTGCATAGAACTTAAACATTGTAGGAGTTTACTCACAACTGTTTTCTTGTTTCTGAGAATCATATTGAGGGAATTACATAGTCTCATGGGCAGATAATTTTCCTTATATTGAAAAGAATTAACTTTTTTTCATTTACTTTAATGTATCTGGGTTGTTAATTTGTAACACATTGGTGGAAAAAGCCACAGCAGGAAGCTTATGGCGCTCACTGAGATATGTAAATTACAGTAATAATCTTTGCATTAAAAGTGATAAAATAAACTTAATGGGTCCAACCCCACAGTTCTTACTCTGAACTAAAAAGAAAAAGAACTTTATGAATAAAACTGGAAATGTTCAACTAAATCAAGGAGGGCTGTTGCTCTAGATTATAGCCCTTTAGTTATTCTTAGAACTCTCTTATAAAAACAGTGGAAAGATTCAAAATAATCTGGCTGGTTTCTGGCCTGAGGTTTTGTCTCATTACTAATAGATGTTTTAACAGAATAAATATCATATGCACATAAATGCAAAATATGCTGGAAGTCTGTTTCTCCTTTTCTCCTTTATTTAAAAAGAAAGGCACATATGGCTTTTTGTATTATAGGGTGTGTGTGTGTGTGTGTGTGTGTGTGTGTGTGTGTGTGTGTGTGTGTGTGTGTGTGTGTGTGTGTGTGTGTGTGTATTGGGGTGGGGGTGAGGAGAAGAAGGGAGTTGAACTTGGCCTTCCACTTACTAGGCAAGCAAGCATTCTGTCACTTGAGCAATGCCTTGATTCTTATTCTGCTTAAGTCACTTTTTAGATCAGAGCTTTACATTATTGTCTGGGGCCATCCTCAAACAATGATCCCTCTACGAGGCTTATTTGCTGAGACGTGTTTTCACTATTTGCCTAGGCTATCTTTAAATTCTCTATCTTGGTCTCCTGGCTAGCTGGGATTCATATGTGTGTCCCACCATGTCAAACCTTCTGTAAAACATAAGAATTAATTCTGGTACTCTGTTTCTATGGAAGAATGGTGAACAGATGTAGTCATTCTGTTCAGCACACATTATATAAAATTGAACTATGTAACTTGAGGGTAGAGATGGGAGATAAATGGTATAGAACAGCAGAAGTAGTGACATTGATCCAGAGGCGTCTTCAGAACCTGACCTATGGAATTGAAGTCTCTTTGCCCAACTTCTTATTAATAAAAAATAAGTAAATATAAAAATGTCAGGGGAAGGGGAAAATAGGAGCTGTCTATTCAAATAATTTTGAATGCTCTTCTTCTAACTGTAAGCACAGATAGGAAAGAAGGATGGAGGTGTTCTACTAGTGCATAGAAATGAGAAAGAAGCTAAGTGTAGGGTGTTACTCATCATTTATGTGTGGCTGCATTGGGTTAAGCGTGTATTTGTGCACAGCTCAGACAATAGAGTCGGGCTAATGTTTGGAAAGACCATACCTCTACTTCCCATTCTTGACCTCAACCAGCTCATGACTCAATAGCAAACCAAGAAATAAAGAACAACAGAAAGGTATTAGTAACTATCATAATAGCAGCAGTAGAATTTTTAGAGCACTTACCAGGCATGTAGTTTTGAGAGTGAAAGTCTTCACATGGCTTCTCTGGACTTGCAGTAACAGGTGAGTGGGTGAGAGATTGAACACACCCCTCCCCCGTCACAAAACAATGCATCATTTTACAACAATTGGTATTTACTAGCCAAATGATCATATTCCATAGAAGGCCAGAAATATTAAGATTTTTATGCCCACTATTTTTATATATACTACTAAAATTGAACAGGCTCAAAAAGTAGCAAGCTTAAAAATATTTCCAGTCTCAGTTTAACTCCTGTTAAAATAACTGCTCTTCCTAGATTTGTGCTTGAAGATACAAGAAAATCAAGGAAGAAAATCAAAGATGCCATTTCTTTCTTTTATGTTGAAAAAGATTTTTTTTCTTTATTTGAAACTTTGCCTTGACGCTTCAGAGGTAAACAGTTTCTACTCTTAATGAGAATTCCAGCACAGCTCGAGCTGGTTCAAGCTATGTTGTTTTTCTCATTGTTTATGGCTGTTGTCTGCTTTGAATGAGTGTGCCTGTGCTCTGATTGGTTGGCACTTATTGTACCATTTATTATATACAGTATTTTAAACAACACCTCAGAGAATAACTGACAGAAAAGTTGGAAGTAATTGTCACCTCATCCAAAAATCCAATTATGTAGGAACTTCCATGCTGTAGTTGGAAGGCTGTTACATGTGTCCGATATGAGCAGCAGCTGCCCACTCTATTATTGCTCTCTGGAGAAATAATAGCTCAAGGATGTCCAAACTCTTATGAGAATAAATCAAAACACTTATCAAGTGTTTGTACTTGCTTATACTAATCATATTTCCACACATTGGGGCATACTTAAAAATTGTTCAATTATTTTGTGGTGTTTGTATTTTTCTACATTCAATAGATAAGAATCCGAGTCTCCCAAGTCTTTTTTACATCAGCTAAGGAAAAGAGTCTGATTTTTTTTTGTTTCTTTGTATGTTCCTCCTCCATGGTATAACCCCTGTTTTCACTATATTTGATGTCAGTGTCCTGCATCTTGTATAAACACTTCTCTAATTTGGGGAGGGGAAGGGAAAAAAAACCAAAATGATTAAATAGGAATACAGGTTGAACCATTGTAACAATGAGATGCACAAGACACTATGTTGAAAAACGAACTTTATAATTGGGATGTGGGGAGTGTAGTTATGGAGGTGGGAGGGAAAGGATGGTAGGAGAAAAAGGAGGAGGTAACAATGCTTGACAGGAAATGTACCATTGCCTTGCTAATGTAACTTTAACCCCTCTGTACGTATTTTTATAATAAAAAGTATAAATATTCTCATCACAGTATTTAAAAAATATTGAGTATCTATTAATATGCAAAGAACTATGATAATGCCATGATTAAGAAAAGTTTATAACATGGATTCTCGCCTTATAACATCTTCCAATATATGAAAGAAGGTGTGCAATATGTTTTGAGTTAATTCTACATTTTGTTAATGAGCAGCCTTCAGGGAAAGCACTTCAATTTTTATTTATTTATTTATTATGTATTTATAAGAGGTTTGGCTTTAGGGCTTTAGCAGTTAGGGCCTTGCTAGGCTAGGTCTCTACCACATGCGCCACATTCTAAGTGAGTTTTTAAGGAAACAATTAGGCAAAATATTAGGAAATTGCTTTGATTGTAAGAGTATGAAAAAGCAAAATTCATTTATTGAATAAATGTGTATGAAATAGGCTGATGAGTAAATCTGATGTAACCTTAGACACAGCAGACAGACAGCTCAGAGTTTCCTGCTTTGGGATTCTTGTCCCACTAGCAGTGGCCAAGAGTGAGGGTGGAAAAATGTCCAGGGGGGAAGGGCAAAGTGAGGGTGAAAGACAGCCTTGTATGTCTGTTATGCAGATGAAGCTTTAGTTTATCTGTGGAAACACACTGATTTCTAGTATGACAATGGCTGAGCTACATTTTGCTTCTGGATAACGGGTACATTTATGGTTTCTGAATCTGAGAGTAGCAACCCAGAAGGTGGGCAAACCATTTAAGGAACATTTTTATACTAGCATGGGTGGTACAAATTTTAATACAGATTAGTTTTAGTTAAAACCATTTATGAGCCCACTTACTTCCTGTTGGCTAGGTTTGACTGGCTAGGTTTGAGTGTGCAAATACAATGGAATTCACTTCAGTAGACTCGATTCAGAATGCTGTTTGTGGTGGAGTCTCTGGAACACATCTCCTCTTAATCTTTCCCTATTTACCACTGACATGCACCTGATACAGGACTCCAACAATGATTATTACTCTGCTCCTTACCTCCAAGCTGAGGTGCTCAAAGAGCCTGTTCTGCTGTCAGGTGATAATTCTGCTCTGTACCAAGCATCTCTCTTGCAATGTGAATTTAATTTCAGAGAACAACAATAGCAATTCTGTGTTAACTCTTCAAAGAAAAATGAGTATTGTAGGAACAAACAATACTCTGGTGATTTAAAACAACACTGGACTATTAAGTAGATATCATTTCTACTTTTGTACAGTCATCTAGAAGAGGACTTATCAAAATGTTTAGGTGGATGTTGCATTGTTTTAATAAGCAGAGAGCTTCCATGTTTACTTGTTTAATAGCTAGCATTCACCATATATGGAGTACTTACTGGTCATACATGTACTGTCTAATGTAATTTCTCAACAAACACCATGCAATGGAAAATTAGTTTTATGCCAGTTTTGTAAAGAATAGTACTAAGTTGTAGACTGCTTAAGTCAGCAACTTTCCCCCCGACCAGGTGTGTACCTTGGCTTTTTCTGTTCTCTTTGTGGAGAAGTGAGATACTTTGCATTGCATTCTATTCAAGTATCTCTCCTGAAATTATTTTTGCATGCTAAGATTGATCAGAAGAAAAAAGCTTATGTTGAGTGTTAAAAAAAATATAGTGGAACAGTAAGCTAAAGAGTGTTGGAATTAATTAATTAATCACAGGAAGGCAGCCACAGCTGTTTTGGATCATGCTGCATGTATTTCCCAGAACCAGCACAATTATTTAGAACAGAAAGCAGAAGCAGAGACATTGATTGGAACTGCAGGGGGAATGTCGGTAGGCAGAATATAATTGCTCATTATTTTATTTGTATCTTTGCACTTCCTTGTTTCTCCTTCCTTTGTTCTTTAATAATACTCAAGACTTTGCATGAAAACAAGTTCTTTTCATGGCTCATATATTTAGTTCGGTCCTCTGTCTTGTCTCACTAGGAAGCCATAATCAGTTTCTAAGATCATTATCATTTCCACACAAACCAACTGGTATGTCATAATCCTAGAAATCCAGCTTTAGTAGGAATGGATGAACTAAGAAATAAGACATTTTTTCTCATACTTACCAAGTTACAAACTCAAAAGAAGAATGCATATAAAAAAGGAAAAGAAAAAGATAACCAATCTACCCTCTAAAATAAAGTCTTTATTTATCCTTGAAAATTGAATAATTTATTTTGCAATGAAAGAGAAACATCCTCAGGTTCAGAGCCTTGGATGAATAAACAATTAGAATTTATAGATTTATTTTCTATTTTTCTAAATTTGATTTTACTTTCTGTTTGTGGCAAGTGTTACTATTTTTTCATGTAAAATACCAATATATTAAAAATCTTTTAGCACCCTTATATAAGTAAACTTTTATTAGAATATTAAGTCAATAATACTGATGACAGTTGATTGTGGAAAAGACCATAGACACTGAAAGAAATGAGTGTGGTTTAGACATGTGATCAATAGCAATGGATAAAAATAGAAATATAGATTAACCTGAGGGACATTGTACTAAGGGAATAAGCCAGACACAACAGTAAAAGTGCTGCCTAAACTCATTTTTATCTGGAATATATTTTAAAGTCAAATATGCAGAAATATAGAGTACACAGGGTGGTAACAGGCAAGTAGGGAGGGAAATGAGTATAAACTTGCCACTATATAAAATAATTATAGGATGTAATATATAGAAGGACTGCAGTTACTAATATCATGTTGCGTATTGAAAATTTGCTAAGATAGAAAGTCTGAAGTACTCTCAAGAGAAAATTACATGAAGACAAAGAACAAGTAATGTCTATGTACATTGTTTTTCTATAGTATTTATTTCCTGTGATATGTAGCTCAAAACATCATGCTATTGTATGCATGCTTTTAATTTACAGAATAAAATATAGCTAATGAATAAAATTTTCTGTGGTTATTTAACTGCTCTATAAATGATTTATTCAGGTTGATTTGGTTAATGCACACAGTAGCAATCTTTTTAAACCAATGTTTGTCTTCATGTGTTTTATATATAGTGTAAAAATTATGAAAATTTAAGATTTTTTTGTCAGTAATGGGGTTTATACTCTGAGCTTGGGTGCTGTCCCTGATCTCTTCAGCTCAAGGCTAGTGCTCTACCACTTGAGCCACAGCACCACTTCCAGGTTTCTGGTGGTTAATTGGAGATAAAAGACTCATGGACATTCCTGTGCAGACTGGCTTTGAACCATGATCCTCACATCTCAGCCTTCTGAGTAACTAGGATTACTGGCGTGAGCCACTGGCGCCCAGCTAAAGTTTTCATATCTCAATAATTTCATTCCGCTTTGGAAGATTGAAAATTAAAGAATTTCTTTCCATTGAATTTCAAAATGAAACAACAATTTGTATTTTACCTAAAGGTTGTTAATGGAGTTGCGATGGTGACTTTTAGTGACAATTTTACCTGTTGCTTACATCAGTAAAAACATAATTATTTTTACCAAATACCAATTAACAAACAAATGGAGTACTCATCTACTGCAGTATGCTTCATTGTAGAGAAATCCTTACCTTTTAAAAACAATTGAATCCAAAATCAGATAGCATTTAAATCAAAGGTCTGCAACAATTTTATTCTTCATCACAGAGCCAGATCGTAAACATTTTTGGCTTTGCCAGCCATGAGTTCTCTGTAGCAATTAGGTAAAGATGCTGTTGTAATCTGAAATTTCCCCCAGACATTACAGAAATGGACTGTGTTATGATAAAGCTTATATCACCAAACAAATGGTAAGATGAATTTGCCACTCTCAGCTTAAAATATCCTGGGGGAAAAATTCACTACAAAATGAATCTTTGTTAAAAAATTTATTTAATTTTTTTTCCCCTCTCAGTCATGGGGTTTAGAACTCTGGGCTTGGGCGCTATTCCTCAGCTCTTCAACTCAAGGTGAGCACTCTACCACTTGAGCTACAGCACCACTTCCGGTTTTCTGGTGGTTTATTTGAGATGAGTCTCATGGACTATCCTGCCCAGGCTGGCTTTGAACCGTGATCCTCAGATCTCAACCTCCTGTGTAGCTAGGATTACAGGTGTGAGCCACTGATGCCCAGCTTAAATTTCTTTTTAATACGATTTCTTCTTCTAAAGCCTGAAAAGTTTAAGACCAGCAAGCCAGTAGATTTTACTGAAGGCAATTTTCTCATTTATCTTCAGACACATTCTCTGTGTACTCGCACGGCTCTTTCTCAGTGTATGGGAAGAAGAAAAATATAGAGGAGACAGATTAAGAGAGAGCAAGAAGGTGGGGGGAGAAAGGAGGGTGAGTACTGATTCTTAAAAGTTAAGTTTTTGTAACCTAATCTGCAACTTCTTACATACAAAAGGTCCTACCTCCCATTACTGTCACAGTGGACTTTAACGTAGGACTTTAAGGTTTCCTAGAAATTCACAGCAAGAAAAATGTCAAACATCCTTGCTTTTTAAAAACAATTAATTTGAAGGCACTCTTTAAGCTTTCTGACCCAAACCAGGTGGTCACAAGAGAGTATCTTTTTACTTTATCTTTCAATATAGCAAGAATATGACAAATAAGATTCATTTTATAACATCCTATAAAATCGATCTCATTTTCTTTGACAGCTCACCCTTATTGCTTTCAACAATAATATTAAGAGCCATATCGCTGAGTAACTTCTCCATAACTAATTTTTAAGATTGATTTGATATAAAATCAGTTGATTAATTTAATCTTAACATATTAAAACAAGAAAAAACCATGATATAGCCTTCTTTAGTACTTACAAGAAAGATACATCCCTTTTCCTATAGGAAGCATATATTTTATTGTTTTTTTGTATGAGAGTATTAATAGCCTATTTTCTACCTCAGCAAGTCTATTGATTTTTGTAAGGGTGTCCTTTTATAAAACATTGTATTGGATATTTTTAATGGAAAGTTGTCAAATTTATTTCTTTGAGATATTTGTGTATACACATATTGTCAAAGGTAATATCCTCAATATCTCCTATTTCTATTTCATAGCAAATGTATGAAACACAAATTTTTTAAATAATGTTAAAAAATAATAATGAAGAATAGGCTGGTTTGTGCTTGAAGTAGCAGAATATGTGAAATGCAAATGGGAGATTTTGAGTTCAAGACACAGCACTGGAAGAAAATTATAGATGAAAAGAGATATCCTAACTAGACTTTCTAAGTTTAATAAAATTGGTATTTCACCATTAGCATTAGTCTTTTTGTTAAAAATCAACTTCCTTGCTGTATGTATGTACACCGTTGTATATTCTGTAATTGCTTTACTATTAAGCTGTACTTTAAATAGGAAATAGAGTTCTTAAAAAGAAAATTAACTTTACAAAGGTTTTTAAAAAATAATTTGCATGGAAACCAGTGTTTTGGCATATTCAATAAGGTTACTCAAACATTGAGAGGAAATGATAATATAGCTATTTAAACTTGATATCTTTATTTTAAACTGTTATTCCAAACTTAAACTTGACTTTAACTGTAAGTTGTTTTCTTAAATTAATAGCTATTAATATATCTTGTAGAAAATTACTATGCTTCTACTTGCTAAGTCATGCTTCTACTTCTCTGATAATAATTTTAGTATTGGATATCTATTTTTTATTTTATGATTAATGTAATTTCTTATATCATTGTCTGGAAGAGTTTGTAAAATGGTAATTAATTTGTTCAGTATGAGGGGAAAAAGTAAGGTAATAATGACAATAAACATTTTATACATTTCTCAGCATTACTGTCATTTGTTTTATTTCATTTACATATCTGCCATAGTAGTTATCTATTTTTTGAAAGCCATCATATAATTGATGTGTTCCTCTTTAAACAAAGTAAGCACAAATATAATTTTGTACAGTTTACTGTTTATTATGGGCATGTTAATTTTCTTATGTTAGCAGAGTTTCTTTTGGTTTTCTCTCTTTGACTAATTTGTGTAAAGGGGCTGACCTTCACTGCAGGATGCCATTGCGTTTATCTAGGTCTCATCAGAAATAAAGTAACTAAATAATGAATACCATGCCTGAAAAAAGACAGAATCTCTATGCCTGACTCACTGTCACCATTTTTGGTATAATGAGTTCCTATTGCTATTCTAACAAATTACTGCAAAATTAATGGCTCAAAAACATAAAAAAATAACTTTCATGTCATGTAGTTTTTCAGGTCTGGAGTTGAACATAGATTTTTACCATGGTGAAATATTGCAGTGCTGTTTTATTCCTTATGGAAGCAACTAAAAAACACTGTTTGTATTTAAAGATCTCCCTCATGCCTTAGCCCTGTGGTCTTTCCTCATCTTTAAGGCCCTTAGTAGAGTGTCTGGCTCTTCTCATGGGGCACCTTTGCGATTCTCTTCTTCTATATTGGCCCACTTGAAAGCTTTTTGCTCATTAGACTGTGATCACCTTGATAAAGTTCTGATCACTCAAGTTCCTTTGCTGATAACATCTACTCATTTCTCTTTTGCACAAATACAGGATTCACATGGAAGGCTTAAGAAATGAAAAAATTTGGTAGTCTTTCCTTTGCCCAACACATGTCTTTTATTTTTGTCATTCCTGTTTTCAGATTCAGATTAAGTTACACATGACTTATAAATAAATTAATGGAAATGAAACTGGTCTTATCTATAATTTATTTCCTTTAATCTTTGTCAAATTTATCTTTTAATTGGTTTCTAAATATGTTCCAAACAGTTGTTTAGCTTTCTGTGTCTGGCCAGGAATCTATCTACATAAATTATTGCATTTGGCCACAATTTGTATTAAATTATAAATATTCCCAATGTTAATACACAGATTGCGTTGACAGAATTTGTTTGCCTGCGCTGACCATCAGTTTAATCAAACTAATTAGTTTATTAGCTCAGTAAACAGCTTATATTTGGAAAATATTTTATGCTGCTATTTAACTTAAAGAAAAAAGTAGGTAAGATATCAGGTTGTTAGTAAGAAAGAACAAAATTTAAGTATTAGATGTGTACTTTAGAAAAAATATACTCATCATTGCTTATTGAAAAAACGTGCTTATATTAGTACTTTATGTCTAAAAATACCTTTAAGGAAACAAAGTCAACTTCTGGCACCTTTTTAAAAGAACATATTTCATTGAAACTACCTAATACATTTATACAGAGACAACATGATACAATTAGGAGGAGGCAACAATACTTGATAAGAAATGTACTCATTACCTTGCTCATGTAACTGTAACCCCTTTGTACAGTATTTTCACAATATAAAAATTATAAAAAAGACAAAAATTTCAAAGGTCTATAATATTAATTTTTATTATGGATTAAAAGAACATTTTCAGTCCTAGTATAGTAGTACATGCTTATAATTTAAGCCATAGGAAAGGCAAGACAGAAGGATCACAAGTTGGAGTCCAGCTTAGGCTACATGGACTCAATCTGTCACAAAACATAAAAACAAAATCCCCAAACCAAAAAACCCCATATTCTGTTTAGATGAACTCCATATTCTGTTTAGGTGATGTGATTTGCTTAATTCTTTAAATTTATTATACTTCTCTATCTTTCATTATTTGCTTTTCTAACAGGGGTGTATTTAGTGTTATCCTAGGAAAACTGATATCACAAAAAAGGTACATTATTTTCTTAATAATAAAAATAAAAGTCAAAGAACTATTCTTTTCTCCAGATCAAATATTTTTCAAAAACAATTAATGATTGATTCAAAGTAATAAAAACACATTTAATAATCTTTACTGAAGATTTTGGACCACATTGGGATTGATTAAAAACCAAATAATAGACATGCCTAAACCACCTGCATCCATCCATAACTACAGTTCAGTATACTAAGTGTTAAACACTTGTTTTTATTTTTAGTGTTGCAAAATTAAGAATAATTTTAATAGGTTCTGATATTTATCTTTCTAAATATTTTTTCTTTTTAACTTGTAGGATTCTATCAAAAGAGGAATAACAAAAGTCTTAATAAGATTTATACAAATACATATCCAACACAAACACTGATGCACCAGTCTTAAAGTTCATATTGTGCTTTTCTAATAATGTAGTCTTTTAAAAATATTATCAATTAGTTTTGGTTTTGGGTATTTAAAAATTCTTTATACTATTGTTTGATGGTTCTGCGATTAGAATTTAGGGCCTATCACTTGCTAGGCAGCACGCTATCATTTGAGAGACATTTTAGTCCCTTTGGTTTTAGTCATCTTAATGGGGCTGGAATTTTGTAAATCTCTTATATTTTCCACATATCAACAATGATACCACATTCAGCCATGACACTCAGCTATTATTTGAGATAGAGTTTCCCAAATGTGTTGCCCAGCCTGACCACAAACTGTGGTTCTTCTAATCTCAGCCTGATGACAGACATAGCCACTATGCCTGGCTACAGTATACATTTATTGTTGCTATGGTTTTTTTTCTGTAAGCAGAATTCCTTCATATGCATTTCTATGCATCAGTAGTCTCCCTTTTCTGTTGCAGAGTAGTTCTCTGTTGCATGGGTTACCACATCTTTATTTATTTACAATCTATCCTTCTAGATTCATTGAGGGACATTTTCTGGATCTCTAGTTTGGGATACTGCTATAAAACCAAAAATAAAAAAAAAAAAGTACTCTGCTAAGAGCATTGTATAAAGATTTCCATAACCAAGAAATTCTAATTTTTTCTATAATAAACATGTGGGGATATGATTGCTGGATTCCATGATAACACTATTTAACATTTTAAAAAGCTGTCACACTCTTTTCAATGGGGCTATGCCGTTTTACATACTTGACAGAAAATATTTGCAAGATCCAGTCACAGGTGGGTTGGATTTTAAGGAATATAAAATACAAAAATCTATCTGGGAAGAGTTGCTCATTGAAGGTGAACACTGAAGCCTTCTTCATATAACGTGATTCGCTCATGTAAAATGACATTACATCCAGCTGCTTGGGAATTTATATATTACTTTTTATATTAGTCAGACTACATTGTTTTGTTTTTCGGTTCAAAATAAACAGATTTTATTAGTGAAACTGACCCTAAACAATCCAAAATTCCATGTCTTCTTTTTTTCTTTTTTTTGGGTCCGGTCGTAGGGCCTGAACTCTGGGTCTGGGCGCTGTCCCTCAGCTCTTCAGCTCAAGGCTAGCGCTCTACCACTTGAGCCACAGCACCACTTCCAGCTTTTTTCTTTTTGCTTATGTGGTACTAAGGAATCGAACCCAGGGCCTCAGGCATGCAAGGCAAGAGCTCTACCACTGAGCCAACTTCCCAGCCCTCCATATGTCTTCTGAGACTACTGGCATTAGCAATGAGGACAGGAGGACTCTAACCATGGAAGACCATTACCAAGATTTGGAATGTGATACAATCTAAGCAGCTAAACTGAAGTTCCTTTAAAACAGCTCCTGTTTAAAAGCTATGTGCATGTGACCATATAAGATGATACTTGGTGAAATGAACCCCAAGATGGGGACATGAGGGTTTTCTTTATTGTTGTTGTTTTTAACATATTATGTGATTATTTCTTTGTTCCTTTTGTATGGTCTTCCTCCTATGGTGTATCTCTGTTGTCGCTGTATTTGATTTTGGTACCTTGCATCTTGTATGCAAGATTTATATCTCTATCTATCTATCTATCTATCTATCTGTCTGTCTATGTACACACATTTATCTAATTTGGGGATAGGTAGGGGAATAACAAAATGCTGAAACAAGGACACAGGATGACCCATTGCAACAATGATATTCATAAGACACTATGTTGGAAATGAACCTTACAACTTTGGGGGGTTGGGAAAGGAAGGAAGGGATAGTGGAGAAAAACAAAGGAAATAACAAAGTCAGACAAGAAATGTGCTCACACCTTACTGATGTAACTGTGTACAGCATCTTTACAAGAAAGTAAAATTTAAAAATTATTTTACTCATTAACAATATATAAAGAATCTTTAGAAACAAGATAACAACACCTTGTGTTATCTTCACCTTGAAAAAAAATACAGTCAATCCTTGAACGTTCCTCCTGGCCCTAAGTGGGTCCTATGCTCATTCCTGAAGGGAGCCACTGGAAAGTATAAAACAAATTTTTTCCTAAGTCTAAGGCAAAAAAGTTCATATTTTTTTCTTTTTTCCTACTTAATTATAAAACTGTAGGGAAAATGAATGGAAGAAAGGTGGGATAACAAACCAAATAATTTTAATTTAGTTGGTTTTATTTTTTTGCCCTCTGCAATTGAGTGTCATTTATTAAAGCTCATGGAAACAAGATTGTAATTATCTACTTTTCTAGTTTGTTTAAAGTACAAAAAACAGTGGAAATTCAGTCCATATATAAATTACTTACTTTAAAGCTCTATTGCTTCCTACATTTTCTGATTATCTCATTTGCCAACTAAAAACAGAATGAATAGGAACTAGAACTGCTTTTATAGAAGTAGACATACCTATGCATTATTTTTTCATCTGTAATGCTAATAACAATTCTAGAAATTATAAACTTTAGTAAGCATAAAATAGTCAATCAGAAGGTGAGCAATATGAAGGAAATTGGACATAATCTCTGATTGTTAAGGCTTTGGTGTGAAAATTTTACCCAAAATCACAGGCATGTATCTAGCCTAGATCTGGTAAGAGCACTTTATCCTCCATTCCAGATTTTGTAGCTATGTTTGAAATGTTTCTTTTTCTCTCATTTAAGCCATGTTGTGACCATAATTTATTAGTTCTTTCTTCAACATTTTATTTATATCTTAGAAAAATTTCTTCCAAGTAGAAAGCTTCTGCAAATATTAAAAACTTCCTTGACACACGGTTAATAGCCACCAATCACAACTTCCAACAAGCCACAAAAGTTTCAATCATGGGGCTTGAACTGTGGGCCTGGGCGCCATCCTTCAACTATTAAGCTCAAGGCGAGTGCTCTACCACTTGAGCCACAGTGCCACCTCTGGTTCTCTGACTGTTTATTGGAGATAAGAGTCTCATAAGATAAGACTTTCCTGCCCAGGCTGGCTTCAAACTGTGATCCACAGATCTCAGCCTCCTAAGTAGCTAGGATTACAAGTGTGAGCCACCGGTGCCTGGCCTGTTGTATTTTTTTATAAAGCAAATAGCGCTATATGTTTCCATTCATATTGTCTACCTTCAAGTATTTAACAAAAATAAAACAGATGCATCCCTTTCACTAAATATATTTCCCAAAGCAAGTATGTTACCACCTCTCAGCAGCTACAAATGATCAGTTTAAAGCCAAATATAGTTATTATTATCCACTTGAGTTTCTTTATGTGAAGATTAGAAATTATGCAATGAGAGGAACCTTCTATACCTACATATTTCAGAATCAACCATAACAAACGTTGTCCTTACACTGCAATAACACTTAGCAGAAATTAGAATTCAGGGTTGAAAAGAATATCATACAAAGCCAGGCGCTGGTGGCTCATGCCTGTAATCGTAGCTACTCAGGAGGCTGAGATCTGAGGGCCATGGTTCAAAGCCAGCCTGGGGAAGGAAAGTCCATGAGATTCTTATCTCCAATAAACCACTAGGAAACCGGAAGTGGCACTATGGCTCAAGTGATAGAGTGCTCACCTTGAGCTGAAGAGCTGAGGGATAGCACCCAGGCCCAGAAGTTCAAGCCTCACAACCGACCAAAAAAACAAAACAAAACAATATCATACAGCATTCCTTTTGGCACACACTGTTTACCATACAGACTCTGTGGACAATGGACAATGGAAACCCAAGTTGAGATATTTGAATGTGTACTGTGAAGGATCACACTCAGGATCGAGTGAGCTGTAGGCAATTACTGGTGTCCATGGCTTAAATATAGCTCGGGTGAGAACACCTTGGAGATAACTGTGCAGACCCATTCATTTTGCCAACTTGAGTCAATAATTGGTAACTGTTGGGGTTACCTCCAAACACCATGTTCCTCCAGGAATAAGCCAGCATGATTAGCCCTCAGCAATTGGCTCTACTTTTGCTGACTTCTTGTGACTGGTTCTTCACAAGCAGTCACAGATAAACCCCCGTGGCTGAACACAGCTGATGACTCATTTCATGGCTTTCTGAATGTCTCTTTCAAAGCGAGATGTTGTTTCTCTTTTTGAAAAAGCAAGCATCTATTTTTAACAAAAGGATGCATTTACTACATTATTATTATTCAGAAAAGCACCAAGCAGACCTTTTCTAATCTTATTCTGCAACAGGCAGAGAATTCCTGGGTTTTGTTCCTTAAAATAGAGTGAAGTTGTACTTCAGGAAACAAGGTCAATGTGACCTTCCAGCCTATCTATAGAGTTTTTGTAAGTGCCTCCAAGTAAATGCAGAATTCAAATTGAGTTTCTCTGAAAAAAAATGCATTTTGAAAGGAGACATTCCTAGAGATTATAGATGGTTCAAAAGCAATTTAATGCTGGGTACACTTGGGGTGCTGTCTGATTCATGAATAATGAGGACACTTCCGTATTCGCTTGATATATGGTATTCAAACGGAACTCAATGAATATTTCTCATGGAGAAGATGTCAGCTGGAGTGCTTATGTATGGCAACTTTCCACAAAGAGGGCAGCGTTTGTGATCATATAAAGGCAGGCTAATTTTCTTTTCTTTAAAAAAAATATGTTGCCAGAGAATAGGATAAGAAACGAAATGTTTTTCAATGTTGAAAATGAAATAGTGCCAACTTCTTTTAAATGTACTTTAAATGTACAATTAATCTTTATTATAAACATATAGAAAGCATTTTCTTTCTTGCTGCTTTGTTGTCAGCAATGGAGCTTGAACTTAGGGCCTGGACGCTGTCCCTGAGCTCTTTTGTTCAAGGCTAGTGTTCTATTACTTTGAGCTACAACTCCTTTTCCAGTTTTCTGGTGGTTAATCAGGGATGAGTCTCACAGACTTTCCTGTCTGGGCTGGCTTCAAAATGTGATCCTCAGATCTCAGCCTCTGAATAGTTAGGATTACAGGTATGAGCCACTGGTGCCAGGCTTAGAAATAATTTTTGAATCCACAGTTTAACAAAACAATGTAATTGTTGATTTTTAATTCACTGACCACATAATTCACCGACCACTGCCCATAAATGGTTGGAACATTTGTACAGTATTAAGTTCACCATAAAGAAAGTTAATGAGCATTTCTACACTTTGCTCTCAGAGAATAATCAAAACTAGAGTGTTATTAAATGCATGTTAAAGGAGGATAATCATTTGGAGCCTTCCTCCACCTACGCAGGTGTTGTTATGTTAAATTCCTATATTTCCTCTTAAATGTCATGGACTTGTCTACTTGGGCTAACACTGAACTATGACATTCTGAATCTAGCCTCCTGACTAGTTGAGATTACAGATGTCAACTGCTGACATCTTACTTGATTTTGCTATATTTATGTTTTATATTTGATTATTTCTGTAATATTTCTATGAAATAATTGGTTGTCAATAGAAAACAACTAAATTACAAATATATTGAGTCTTCTATTATCATATAATTTTTAAAATCCTTTTAGTGGCTTAAAATAATTGTACATATTCATGATGTGTAGTGTGATCATTGAAATATAAATGCTGTATAATTACCATTTTCATCTTCTTAAATGTTTATCATTATTTGTGTTTAACAACCTTGAACTTTCCCATTCTAGAATCTTGGTAAAATATTGTGAACTGTAGTCACCCTTCTTGGTCATATAACCTTAGTATTTATTTTTTCCCATGTAATTTCCTTGTTATCTGTTTCCTTCTGTCTATCTGCTTATCTATCTATCTATCTATCTATCTATCTATCTATCTATCTATCTATCTGTCTATCTACCTATCTATCTCACCTCTTCCTCCTACATTTCCTAATTTTAGTAGCTTCTATCCCATTCTCTATCTCTTCTAAATGCAATAACTTGTAACATGTCTTTTGTAACTTTACATAGTTCACTTACATGTAAGTCCTCCTGTTTCATTCATGCTGTAGCTGATGATATGATGTAGCTTCTATGATTCTATTATATGGTATTACAATCTATATTATAAGGTATCTTCTATGATAAGATGTATAATCTTCCAGTGGGAGAGATACCTTAACCCCATGCATTTATCCACTGCTAGACACTTTGGCAGATTGGATACCTTGGCCTTTGTACACTGTGTGGCAATAAACACAAAATACAGGTATCTCTTTGCCATACTGATTACAAATTTTGGGTAATAGAATTAGTTGATCACGTGATACCTGGATGATATTTTGTTTAAGAAACTGCCACACTGTTTTCTGTAATGTTTGTACTAATTTCCATTTTCAACAGCAGTGTATGAGAATTCTTTCCTAAATGTATTCTCTGGCACTTGATGATTTTTGTTTGTTTGCTTGTTTTTCCTCTAATGATATTAGCCATTATACTAGCCATTCCAATAATACCTCATGGTAGCTTGTTTGGCATTTCCCTTGTAAGGAATGATGATAGCAGGCTTTCACATATTTCTAGTCCATTTAGATACTTTCATTTGAAAATACCTATGTAGATCATTTCATTATGTTTTTTGTTATTATTGCTTTGTGTGTGTGTGCTGATACCAGGATGAACTCAGTGTGTATTTCTATTTTTTATTTATTTTTATTTTTTATTGTGAAAATAATGTAGAGAGGTTACAATTACATGGGCAAGATAATGAGTACATTTCTTATCAAGCGTTGTAGCCTCCTCCTTTGTTTACCCTTCCCATCCCTTCCCATCCTCCCCCCCCCCCTACAATTCTCCCCGGGGCACTCCCCGGGCCCCCTCCCTGACCCCCCCTGCACCCAAGTTGTAAAGCTCATTTTTCGACATAACGACTTGTACATCTCATTGTTGCAATGAGTCCACCTGTGTCCCTATTTAAACGATTTGTTTTTCCCCTTCCCCTCCACAAATTATACTGACATCAAATAGAGTGAAAGCAGGGGTTATACTGTGGGGGAGGGACATACAAAGCAACAAAGAAATAATCTTAAAAATGTGTTAGAAATAATCGCATGAAAGAAAAAAAAACATTTGAATATATATATTAGGGTTCATTCATCACCTTATCTGACCTTTTCTGCTTGACTCAGACATATACTAGATATTACAAATAAGGGAAACCATGGGACCTTTGCAAATAAGGGAAACCATGGGACCTATGTTTCTTTGGGCCTGGCTTACTTCACTCAATATAATTTTTTCCAAGTCTTTCCATTTCCTAACAAATGGGGCAATGTCATTCTTTCTGATGGAGGCATAGAATTCCATTGTGTATATATACCACATTTTCTTGATCCATTCATCTACTGAGGGACATCTGGGTTGGTTCCATATCTTAGCTATAGTAAATAGTGCTGCAATAAACATAGTTGTGCTGGTAGCTTTAGTGGGGTCTTGTTTGTAAACATTTGGGTAAATGCCCCAAAGTGGGATTTCTGGGTCATAGGGGAGCTCTATGTGGAGTCTTTTCAGGAACCTCCATACTACTTTCCAAAGTGGTTGAACAAGTTTACACTCCCACCAACAATGCAGTAATGTTCCCTTCTGTCCACATCCCCTCCAGCATTTGTTGTTTTTTGAGTTCTTGATTTTAGCCATTCTAACTGGAGTGAGATGGTATCTCAATGTCGTTTTGATTTGCATTGATCCAAAAAAATCATACACCATGATCAAACAGGATTCATTTCAAGGATGCAAAGCTGGTTCAATATATGCAAATCAATTAATATAATTCATCACATCAACAGGAGCAAGGATAAGAACCACATGGCTATCTCAGTAGATGCAGAAAAAGCATTTGACAAGATCCAACACACCTTTATGATGAAGGTTCTGGTAAAATTAAGAATCCATGGAACATTCCTCAAAACAATAAAGGCTGTATATGACAAACCTACAGCCAGCATTATAATTAATGGAAGAAAAACTAAAGCCATTTCCTCTTAACTCAGGAACAAAACAAGGATATCCACTCTCTCCACTTCTCTTCAATCTAGTATTAGAATGCCTAGCTACAGCAATAAGACAAGATGCAAACATAAAGGGGATCCAAATAGGGAAAGAAGAAGTAAATCTCTCCCTCTTTGCAGATGATATGATCTTGTATTTGAAGAATCCCATAGACTCCACTCCCAAATTACTCAAGCTGATTCAAAACTTTGGCAAAGTAGCAGGGTATAAAATTAACCCTCAAAAATCAATGGCTTTTCTGTATGCCAACAATGAGAAAAGTGTGGCTGAAATTAGGAAAGCAACCTCATTCGTAATAGCCCCACAAAAAATAAAATACCTAGGAATTACTTAACCAAAGAAGTGAAGGACCTCTATGATAAAAACTTTAAAAACTTGAAAAAGGAAATCAAAACAGAACTTAGAAAGTGGCAAAAACTCCCATGCTCCTGGATTGGAAAGATCAACATCGTGAAAATGGCAATATTTCCCAAGGCTATCTACAAATTCAGTGCGATACCTATCAAAATTCCAAACTCATTTTTCAAGGAAATAGAAGAGGCAATCCAAAAATTCATATGGAACAATAAAAGACCCCGAATAGAAAAACGATCCTCAACAGAAAGAACAGTGCTGGAGGAATATCAATACCAAATTTCAAACTCTACTATAAAGCCATAGTAATCAAAACAGCTTGGTACTGGCACAAGAACCAACCTCAGGACCAATGGAATAGAATTGAAAACCCAGAAATGAACCGATAGACCTATAGCCATCTAATCTTCGATAAGGGATCTAAAAAAATAGAATGGAAGACAGACAGCCTCTTCAGTATATGGTGCTGGCAAAATTAGTTAACTACTTGTAGAAAACTAAAACTAGATCCTTATATATCACCCTGCACCAGAATCAACTCCAAATGGATCAGAGACCTCGGAGTCAAAGCAGACACTGAAAACATTACAGGATGGTTTAGGAGAAACCCTAGGTCTCCTTGGCACGGGCCAAAATTTTCTTAATAGAGACCCAGAAACACAACAAATCAAAGAAAGGTTGGACAAATGAGATTGCATGAAGTTGCAGAGCTTCTGCATGGCAAAGGACATTGCTAGCAAGATCAATAGAAAGCCCACGGATTGGGAGAATATCTTCACTAGCCATACAACAGACAAGGGTCTGGGTCTCATATCTAAAATATACTTGGAACCCAAAAAATTAAATCCCCCTACAACAAATCTTCAAAGAAACAACTGCCCAATAAAAAAATGGGCTAAAGACTTAAAGAGAAACTTCTCTGAAGAGGAAAGAAGGATGGCCAATAGACACATGAAGAAATGCTCAACCTCCCTAGCCATAAAAGAAATGCTTTCTTTTCTTCTTGCTGGTTCTCTTCCACTTGATCCATGGCTGTAATCTGCCATTCTTCTGTTTAATTAGACATTGAGACCCATGGACTTTTCTGCCTGGGGTGGCTTCAAACCTCAACCCTCAAGCTCTCATTTGTCCATTCTTATAATTGGTCTGTTATTGTTTTATTTTCATATTATTTTCTGTGAAGCTCTTGAATTGATAATATATTCTACACATACTTGATACTAATCCCTTATTGGATGAATACTTTGAAAACATGTTTTGTCATTCTCAGCTACTCTCTTCACTCATTGGTTGTTTCCTTTGCTGTGCACCAGCCTCTTAATCTCACAAAGCTTCACCTTCTCTTTGCTTTTGTTTCACTGCCTATTTTTCGAACAGGATATTTTCATTGGGAGAAATAAGCCAAATCTTTTTTTTAATTGTCAAGGTGATGTACAGGGGGATTACAGTTACATAAGTAAGGTAATAAGTACATTTCTTGGCGATCTTGTTACCCCTTCCCTCATTTTTCTCCTACTTATCATTTCCAACATATTGTCGCTGTTGTCTTTGTTCCTCCCTTGTCCTTTTATCATTCTGTTGTTCCCCTTCCCTTCCCTCATTCAGATAAACATATAAACAGTACCAGAGTACAAAAATCAAATACAGTGCCAACAGAGGAAATGCCATAGGGGGAAGAACATACAAAAGACACAAGAAATCACTGCTTTTGAGGTGGTTTATTATTCAAAGAGATTATTATATATCTTTATGTCATACCATGATATCTGTACACGGCTTTTTAGGACTTTCACAGATCAGTTCTTACATTGAAGTGTTATTTCATCCATGTTCACGTCTGCCTATGGTGATAGACAGGCCTCAACTTTTAGACCTCTGCATGTGGTTGTTTAGTTTTCCCAGCAGTTTTCTTATGTCAAAGTGAAAGGATTTCTTGCAATATAATTTTAGAGACAGTTATTAAAGATCACTTGATTGCAGTTGTCTAAATTTTTTCTGGGTTCTCTTCTGTTTCATTGGTCTAAAGGTCACTTTTTAATTGTAAAATATTGGTTTGGTTTGGTTTTTTTTGGTATGTTTGCTTGTTGGTTTTAACTAGGAATTGAAATCAGGGCCTCACACTTGCTATTCAGGTGGTCTAATACTTGAGCCACACCTTAGCCCCTAATGCCAAAGGGTCATTTTTTTCATCATTTATGTGATGGATCAAGTTATGTTCCTCCTATACTCCATTTGTTTAAGGGTTTTTTTTTTTTAATATCATGATGGGTTGTAAAATGTGGTTAAACTTACCTAGTAGGCTAATTGAGCTGACCATGGTGGCTACCTGGCTACTTTCTCAGTTTTGTAATTTGTCAAATATAATTGCTACATGCTTTTCAAGCAGCAAATACTTCAGAAGTCCATAGTATTTGTGGAGGACAATAAATAGAGGCACCCTCTCCTGCCCGCACATAAAATCCCCCTTAGTTTAGTGCCAGGTTTTAATTTGATGCTGTAGGTGTTCTTTCTTCTTCATAAAGCTAATGCCTGTCTCTAAGCTCTTAATTTCTTTACTCATATACTTCCTGAACTCTGATGCTTTGCTTTAAATACTTACAATGAGAAGTCACTATTGTTTTGATCCTGTTCGGATCCTTTGTCATAGAGCAGAGCATGCAAGGATCCTAGAGTCATACATCTTGCTAATGGCACCCCACATACTAATTTTTTTCAAGGTGAAAGTTTCAAAAGACATCTGAGATTACCAGGCACAGAATTAATTTGCATTAAAATAGACTATTTTAATAGACTGAATCTATTCATAAATGTGATATTTAACACATGTTCTTGCAATCTTGTTTCTTGGCAATTATAAATTGAAGTGCAAATAAACCTGAACATTAGAAAATGTTACTTTTCCATGAAAATTAACCATTTTATTTACATTGAAATTCTTTTGACTACTGAATTTTCCGTGCCTTGTTTTTGATTTCTATAAGTATTATGCAGTTTGTTTACAATTATGCTTACTGCTGCATTTGTTCATTAAAATGTATGCATCAAGAAAGCAGGGGCTTCTGATTTCTTTGTTCTCTGACATGAAAAGTGTAAATATTTACTGAATTAAAATAACAAGTTTATAGAGGTTATCCTCAAGAGACTAAAAAATACTAAAATTATTAAAACATGAATGATATTCTTCCTTGGAAACTTGAAGAATGAAAAGAATAAATCCAAATAAAATAATATATATATATAATTATTACTTCATTTAGATTGTATGTTAAGTCACATACAACACCACACATGTCATAGAAATTGTTAGAAAATGACTTATTTAAATTCTTATGTATTGTTTACATTTGCAGTGGAATATTTCCCAAAGCACACATACATTGATACAACTGGCAACGTAAGAAGTTCTGTAGTAAATTCTTATTAAGTTGTGATAATAAAAAAAAAGAAAATGGTAAGATTATACAGTGGAATTTTAAACAACCCGTCCCCACAAATAAAAACACTATCATTTGAAAAATGGAATACAAAAGCAAGTAACAAATTGTATGGAACAAATGAAGAGCAAAGGTAAGATGAATTGGTTTTAACTCAAATTTATGAGTAATTTTAACCATATGATATGATCATTAAAGGTCAATGGTTATTTGACTATGTGGACAAATGCCATATGCACATAAAATAACTGACACATCCAAAGAAATACATCATTGTATCGACTTTACTGAAAGTATATACATATTTTGAAGAAACTTTCTAACATATATTGACCAGCATAAATCAACTAGTTATAAAACTAGAAGGTAGGTCTGTAACAGATATAGAGGAATATTTTAGTAAAATTATCTCAGTGTCTAACTAAACAAAAATAAACAGAATATAGACAACTTCAGCATATGTTTGGGGTATTTGACAGAGTTGGTACCTGAGAAACATACCAAAGAAAGATGCATAGTAGTATAAATTGCACATGTAACTTTAAATTTTGTTTCTCAATTAATTAAAGACAAAATTAAAGAGTATGTTTTAAGGGTACAATAAATTAACGTATCAAAAAATAAAAAGCCCTGATTTGAAGATTAAGAAAATGTACTGCTAAATAAGCCATAGATCAAAAAGCAATAAAATGGGAATAATAATAGTTGAAATTAATCATAATGAGTTACTACACATCAGAATTTATGAGATGCAGAGAAAATGTACCAAGAGGAAAATTTATGGCCTTAATGCATAGTTTAGTAAAATGGAGAAGTTGATACTCAATGAAATAAATTCTTGCTAAGTTGGAAAAAGTTCAGAATATTAAACCTTCCAAGATGTAAGAGTGGATAAATAGAACTGAGAGTATATATAAATGAAACAGAAAATATTTATGTGACAGGGAGCTAACAGAGTTACCATTTAGCTACTTAAAGATTTGATCTGAGGGGCCCTAATAAGAATGATTATAAATCAACACCAGAAATATAAAAGATCTTAAGAAAGAACTTTAAAATATTGAATATTCTCATTCATACAAACTGACTGTTCATTAATTGAAAGAACTGAAATTATAAAAAATGCCAAATATTTCAAATTTAAATATGAGTCACAAGCAGTCCCATTTAGAAAGCTCAACCCTTCATTTCTTGAAAATTCACAAGGTGATTAAGACAATAAGTCAAGAATAACCAATTAATTTGTTGAAGTATGTCAATGTGGAGCATCTTACATTTCAAGATTGGAAAACACATTTCTAAAAAAGCAAACCAAAACAAAACAAAACAAAAAAATGTAAAATAGCAGTGAAGCAATACAAGAATATATGAAAAGACCAAAGAAGTAGAATAGATTAGAACTAGATGAGTATACCAAAAGATTGCCATATACTGGAAGAAGATAACTATCACAAAGGGAAATGCTTTATAACTATAAGTTTTTTATCACTATAACAAAGGAAAATATATACAAGAAGTTATATTGTATCAAGTGGTTAGCACTACAGAAGAAAGGCAAATTTGCTCAGATAATACAACAAATTAGTCATCAGGAGAAAAGAAAGCTACAAACACTGAGAAAATGTTGTAAGTCAGCTTCAACTATTTCTAGGATATGCTATTAAATAATAATTTTCTTTGTAATAGTAGCAAACCAATGTATTATAGTATTAAAGGAAGTTGACCAAACCAAACAAATACCATCTGGAAGAAAATTCCAAAATTGTACTAAACATTCAAGTGAATGGACAGATAGTTACAAATCTGAGACAGCTTTCCATTGGAATTTTAATGGGACTTTTGTGTAAAGGCACACTTGCAAAAGAGCTTTAAGTATTAAGAAAAAGTGATAAGTGAGAGTAAAGGGAAAGTTCCTTGTTTTACATAGGTAGTTTGGACCTATTATTGATTAGTTGGGAATGTAATTCCTTCTCTGTATTTTTCTTCTGTCTGGTACGTAGAATAGGACAGTGGCTAACATGATGTAAAGGTTCTTGTCCAGCAACAGGCATGGGACATGAACTGCTTATTCTCCTCTCTAGCAACTGACAAGAACCTTGAGTCAGGAGTTTGTGCTTCCTTTTTCAGGTCATCCACTCACTGCAGTTAGAGGCTCCAAAGTCCTGGTTCATCTCAGTAGTTCCAGAGGCCCTCCCAGTTTCTCCACGATTGTAAGCTGTCCTTTCCTTCCGATTGCCGTGAAAGTCTTGTAGCACGGGACAGCTGCAGACTAAAACCCCTCATGGACATCCCTGCCTCCCATAATTCCTTGTGGAATGAAAATAAGAGATGAACTAAGTTTGAGATCTTTTGATATGTTGGCTTTTAAATTAAGCATTTTTCAGTGTGTAGATTATGCTTTTGTTAATACTTATCTGGCAAATTTATTTTCTACCTGCAATACATATATACAAGAGTTTGGGAATAAGGTATTGAATAAGCATAAATTTAACCACTAATTAAATGTGCTTCTTAAATCTTACTTGAATATGAGCCTAGTCACTGTTTTTAATAGAGTTCAAATGGTATTATTTTAATAGCAAGTCATTAACATATTTTTACATTTTGCAAGATTCTCTTTTATAATACTTACTAGAATTAAGTCTGTAGTTGGGCACCAGTGGTTCATGCTTGTAATCCACGCTACTCAGGAGGCTAATATCTGAGAATTACAGTTGGAAAGCAGCCCAGACAGAAAAGTCCATGAAAGTCTTTTTTTTTTTCTTTTTTTAGTTGGTAATGGGGCTTGAACTTTGGGCCTGGGCACTGTCCCTCAGCTCTTCAGCTCAAGGCAAACACTCTACCACTTGAGCCACATCACCACTTCCAGTTTTCTGGTGGTTAATTGGAGGTAAGAGTATCACAGATGTTTCTGCGCAGACTGGCTTTGAACCGAAGTCCTCGGATCTCAACCTCCTGAGTAGCTAGGATTACAGGCCTGAGCCACAGGTGTCTGGCTTATTTCCAATAAGGTGGAGGTGGAGCTGTGGCTCAAATGGAAAACTGTAACCTGGACAAAAGAAGCTCAGGTTTGGATGTTAAACCCCAGAATACAGACACCAACATAAAAAGGAAGGAAGGAAGGAAGGAATGAAGGAAGGAAGGAAGGAAGGAAGGAAGGAAGGAAGGAAGGAAGGAAGGAAGGAAGGAAGGAAGAAAGGAAGGAAGGAAGGAAGGAAGGAAGGAAGGAAGGAAGGAAGGAAGGAAGGAAGGAAAGAAGCAAGGAAAGAAGCAAGGAAGGGAGGGAGGGAGGGAGAGAGAGAGGGAAGGAGGGAGGGAAGGAGGGAGGAGGGAGGGAGAGTAGGAAGGAGGGAAGGAAGAAGGGAGGGAGGTAAAGAGAGGAAAGGGAAAGAGGAAACAAAAGAAAGAGAGAAAGAGCGAAAGAAAGAAAGAAAGAAAAGATTAGGTCTGTCAGGACTTAAGACGGCTGCAATTTTCCCCTTTCTTTTTCTATCTTTAATTAGTTACAAAGGAGCTTTAATTCAACATGTTAGTTTGTGAGTACAACATATTTTGATCAATACCACCCCTCCATCATTCTCTGTCATGGAATCTCTTCTCCAATCTCCCTCCTCATTTCATTTTACATATATACATTGAATTTTATGATTGCATTGTCTACTGATTAATTTTGGAGTAGTGCAGGAGCAATAAAAAATCAATCAATGACTATCAAGGGCTAATTTGATACACACAGTCATCACTTAGAAGTAATACTCCATCAGTTCCCTATATATTTCTTAATACAGCAAGTTAACAAGATTTAACCAACACAGACTATAATTGGTTTAGAACCAGCTGTAAACACTTGGATTTTATGTAAATTTTTGGTCCCATAGCAAAAATTTTAGATAAGCCAACTCAGTAAATGTTGCTGCTCAAGCACTAGTAAAGTGAGAGTATTTCTGAAAGGAGAGTTTTTAAAAAATAATACCTAGCACTCCTTGCTATATTTTTTCTTGCTTCTTCATGGCATTACCAGGTTATCAAATATGACTTAGGCATGAAGATAATCAGGCTATAATAAGCTATACTATAGGTTCCCTACATACAAACTCAGTGATTAAAATGGACAATGCATATAGAAATGTGATCTAAAGATCAGGCTTCTTATGGGAAAGGTTAAAAATGTAAGATTATTGTCACCAAGTAGCTGATCTCAAGGTGCCTCCAGCCTCAAGGGGAACCTTGAGCAAACAAGGGAACCTGCCAGGCTATTGCTAATCATCTGGTTAAGAGGCTAGGTTGCCAGATCCCTCAACTCACCCTTTCTTATAGGGAGACTAACTCTGGTATCTCATACTTCCACCAGACAATACCTACACATCTACAATGAGTGCTGTAGTTACTTATTTGAATACCTTCACACTATTTACCATAATATCTTCAATTTTAACAAACAAAATGAGTAATCCTCTGAAGCAATATTTAAAGCCAGTGGTTCACACATGTAATCCTAATCCATTCAGGAGACTGAGATCTGAGGATGATGGTTTGAAGTAATCCTAGACACGAAAAACTGAGAGACTCATATCTCAAATTAACCATCAAAAACTGGAAATGGGGCTATGGTTCAAGTGCTAGAGTATTGGCTTTGAGCACAAAAGCTCAAGGACAGTGCCTAAGCCCTGAGTTCAAGTCCCAGGACTGACTCACCCTCCCCCTAAAAAGCAATATTTATGGTTAATTTATAACTAACTGGAAGTCATAACAACAAAAGTGTTTCTTTTAGAAAGTGACATAGTGTCTCAAAACTTTGCACAGATGTTTAATGAACTGGTCCAGATACTGGGACAACACTAGTAGCTTAATATATGAACATATTTGTTTATGCTAGTTTTCCAATGTTACTTTAATGACATTGAATTATTTTCTCTTTTGCAAAATCATAAGTATGCTATGGTAGACACTGCCCATGTGTCCTGCTTCTAAGTGTACAATAAAGTATCTCTATTTAGATAATAGTGCCAAATTTCCTATCATGTTGCTCTTGAAAACCACTTTTCATCTCTCTTCATCCATCCTTTGACAGTGTTATGCATGATATAAAAGTGGAATTAATTTAAATATAGGAGGCTTGGAGGGTTTTTGTGCTCATTTAATGAAAGGAGATAACTTTTCTGACTTTGTTGTGGATTGAGAGTATAATAACAGTGGAGTGAGAACATCACTGTTTTACTGTAATTCCTTCAAATCTCCATCTCTCCTAAATGGCAGTCTGTCTTCATATAGTTACCATTCTTCTCATTACCTATTTTATATTTTGATCTCACACTGTTCACATGTCAAGGGCATTAAGAAATACAAATGACTGCTTTCATTACTGGAAGTTACTACCTGTCATCATCAGTCCCTAAGAAAATTATACCTGAGTCCCTACATTTTCTGGTCTCCAAACCTGAGTGCCAGGGAAATTAGTCCTTGACCTGGGGACTTTACCGCTGTGCTTTTTCCAGTCACACTATCATCCTTAGATACCTAATAATGTTATAACCCTTTCCTTTCCCTCTTTACCTATGAACCTCTGCTCTGAAAAAGAGAATCCATTTGAATGTAAACTCTGCTATGAAAATTTCACTTAACACTTTTTTTTCTGTTATCCTTCATACAGATAGTAGGGTTTTCTTAAGTTCAATGTGATCATGAAATAAAATTTTAGTAGTAGCAGGATGTGTCATGATGGTGAAGGCATTTGTTTGAAACCATACTGGGTTTTTCTGGTGCTTCAGAAGCAAGGTCTGCACAGACATAGAGTGTGCCTTTTCATCCCGTGACAACTTCACAGAACGTACTAAATTTCTGAGTTGGAAAAGACACGAGGAGAGAGGAAGCAAGGGTCAACTAAAGCATACTAGTTATGACAGAATCATATATATTAAGATAGTTGTAAAATAATGGGAAACTTGCTTTTATTTGGTTTTTTAATGTTTCCTTTCTGCATAAATATTAAGAATGGAATACATCATGAGCCAGACACAAGATTTATCAAAGTCAACTTAAAACTCATCATTTCTTTCTCACAATATATACTACTGCAGAGAATAAAGGTTTTTTTTTAATAGCATTTTGTTTTCTCCCAACATTGCTATTTAAAACCTGAATTTCCTTTGCAGAAGGTCAGTGTGTTCTCATGATTTTAAAGTGAGTTTAACAAATCTAACCCTCCCCTGTTTTTTTTTTTTTGTTTTTTAAAATGGGATTTGCAGAGTTCTGCAGAAATTGCACATTTGGCTCTTTGCCTGTGCACCTGATGTTATCTCAGGAGAAATTATATAAATTAAAGACAGACATAGGAAGGGTATTTTTAAATTCAAAGGGACAGAATATATATTATGTATACGTATGAATGTATATGTATATATATATTATATATAAGTTGGGGAGAAAAGGTAAATAGTGGTTTTAATCTAGACTAGCACAGAAAATTAAAATATAAAATAGAGGTATATAAAGAATATCTAATGATTAAATAAATTAGAATGTGATATATTGTGTGTGGTCCAGAAGAATGTTGAAATTATTCTTTTCTTCCTATTCCATAGGTAGAATTTCAGTCCTTAAGTGTTTTTCTTCCTACCATACCTTATTTTTAACATTTGAATATAGGGAGACATTGGCTGATTTGCCAAAATTGTTATTTTCTGCTTTATTTTTGAAGCTTTTTGCTTTATTTTTGAAGCTTTTCATTCTACAGAACCATGCCTCAGCCTGAAGATTCAAGTTTACTCCTAACATTTTTGAGCCTGTCAGAGACTCAGGAATATAGAAAAGACACGTACAGGAGTATATCTATCTATACATATAAAACACATATGTACAAACATACACAGAATTTTTAATGTTTAAATATGATTTATAATTTATATGTAAAATGAAAATATCTTTATACACTTCATATTATATGTTTATAGGCATAATGACATAATTAATGTGATTATACTATATATATATATATATATATATATATATATATATATATATATATATATATATAATGGTACATATCTATGCTCTCCCAGATTAATCTGTACTTTTCTGTCACTTTGCTCCCCTCTCTTCAGGTCATTTGAAGCTGAAAATGAAATTACTACCTAATTGTAAATATCCTGTTTTCTGATTCTTCAAGTCAGACACTGCTTAAAGACAAGGGAACTTGTTCAAGGTTGGTTTATTTTAGAAAGAATAAGACTTTTGAAAATTCATGAAGCTCTAAAGAGATTACAGAGGAGGATCATCACACAGAAGGCTAAATTCAAATTTTGGATCGTATTCCAGAAGACATCCCTTTGCCACAGGAGGAGAAATACGGATTTCCAACCTCCAAGGGTCATGACAGACAATAAGATTCTATGATATCTCACTATCTTTGTGTCCTAGCAGAGGATAGTGTTACCTATTGGACAGCTCTGTATTTGGAGTCCAATATGAGAAAATTGCAGACTTTGCCTCACTCATTATTGTAGGTATTTTAGTACAACATATAACACTTAAATTAGTGAAAAATTAAAGAGTGTATAATTTAGTGGAGATACAGCTTTTTTATGCCTACTTGGTATAAAATGATCATATACAATAGGTCTTTATTTTGTATTAAGCTTGATAAGGGTTTAAATACATGTTCAGTATTGAGCTGAAAACTTTTGTCCACTGTTCAGTTTGATTTCTGATTTACTGACCCCCTCTCCATGCCACCACTTTTACCTTACTATGTACAACTTTGTCTACTATGGAAAATTTAAGTCAAAGAGTATGGTGTGTGTGCACCTGATAGCACAGCTCCTACACAGCCTGCATGAGCCTAGGGATTCAGGCCAGAGTCTTAAGTAATAATAACACCAAGAGAATGATGGTGACAATTACAATGATGATGATTCAACTGAACACAATCCATGGGCTAAAAATATGAGTAATCATTATTTTTTTCCTTGCCACATTAAAACCTATACAGGATCCTGTCCAGGTTATATTCACAGTGTGGTTTGAGGCCGGGTGCTTCTCTGTGATGGCATTATTACCATCACAGATTTCAGCATGAGCAGCCGCCCCCATGTTACATCTTGTACTCAATCTCCCTTACTGAACTCTTGACATAGACTCAACAGTACAGAACAACATTCTTTTTTACATTCTTTTTCTCTTTTTCAAAACTCTTACATTGGAACTTAATTTTAATTACAACAAAGAAAAGTTATCTATCATATGTACAAACTTACATGCATTTTAACCATGTGAAGTCACTCATAGTGCCATGTTTTTCAAAATAATATTTGTACACTCAGATTACTGAGTGTACAATATCCTAAAATCTAAGCAGATCAATCACCAAATGGATAATAGCACAACTCTCATCTAAATTTTACCAGAACTTTCCCTAGAGAAAACTCCACGAGTTTCAAAAATTGCTTGAATAGGAAAAGGAAACAATTTCAAATAGCAAAATTTCTTGGGTATATATCACAGGCATGTGATAATTGAGAGGAGACGAATTCATATACTAAAATATTTATATTAGTATAAAATGAATAACAAATTTAAGAGCAGGAAAACAGAAGAATATAAATAAAATGAAAGTATGAAGAAGGAGTTAAAGATGGAAAGAGTAGATCAATTAATCAAGCAGACCGGAAAAAAATCAATAGGAATAATTTGGAATCAATAACCATTAAAGACAAAAGAAGAAAAATGGGGTAAAAGATATATCTACCTACCAGACTGATTTCTAGGAATCTACCCTATAGAGGAATATGTATGTGAACATTGTTTTCAATTGAGCATTTTTGGGAAATATGAAATGTCAAAAAATTTAAAGGCCTATTTTTAGAAGATTCCTTGAAGAGACTAGGAACATTTCTTTGGTAGTCTACTATGCAGGTGTGTGACAATCAGGAAGATTTCTATTAACTGATGTGGAGTGATATTTTTTTATATAAAATTACTTCTAATTTCCTAACTTGTGTAATAACAAATATCAATAATGTAATAACATGTAATAATATATGTAATAAATTATTTTGCAAAAAAACAGAAGTATTGGCTGGAAAACTAAGGAATTGAGAGAGAGAGGAATGAAATTGACGAGGACAAGAAAATAACAATTAAGCACATTTTTTGTTGCCATATTTAATTATATCTGCAAAGTACCATTGCAACTGTGTTAAGGTTAATGTTTGATTGGATGAGAGGAAGATGATGAGTGAGTATATCTTAGGCTCAGGAATTTTATAATTACAACTTTTACTCACAATTAAAATCTACACAGTGTTTTAAAAAGCATTCCATAAAGTAGAACATGGTTGCACACACCTGTAATCACAGCTACTTGAGAGGATGAAGGAGGTTCTTGAGTGGAGGACAGCACAGGAAAAACTGTCAAGACCCTCTTTAAAATAAAACTGAAACAAAAGACCTGAATGAATGATGGAATGGCAGAGCACTAGCCTAGCCCACACAGGCTCTGAGTTTAATCAGTAGTATTGAAAAAAATAGATAAGAAAACAGCAATTGGCAAAATCCATACCGTCAATCAAAATCTATTTACTTCAGAATCGATTACACCATTGAATTTCCAATACGACATAGATGAGTAAGATGTGCATGTAAAAATTCAGTTTCTTCAAGGCAAATCAAACTTGAGGAGCTTGGCTGCATCATTAGAGCGTTGATTAAAAATTCTTCTAATTTGTTGATGTCTGCTATCAAGACGATAAATATTGCCTTTGTTGTGTCCCAGAGGGGCTGGTATTTTGTGTATTCATTGACACTGAATTCCAGAAATGTTTGAATTTCCTTCTTATCTCTTCAATGAACCACCCACCCATCATTCAGCAAGGTGTTTTTCAGTGTCACTGAGTTTATTTTCTGTGAGAGCTTTTGCCTTTGAGCTCTAATTTATTCCCATTGTTATCTCCCTGGATACAGGGAGTCCTTTCTTTCTTCCTTTCTTTCTCCCTCTCTTTCTTTCTTTCTTTCTTTTTGAATTTACAAACATATGCTTTGTAACATAGGATATGATCTATTTGAGACAATGTTCAATGTGATTCTCTTGGGTGAAATGTTTGGTAGATGTCTGTTAGGTCTAGCTGGTCAATGAAGTTTTTTGGCCTGAGGTTTCTTGCTGAGTTTTTGCCCAGATGACCTATTCAGCAGTGGCAATGATAGGTTGAAGTCACACCAGTCAACATGTATTGATCTATGTGTGTTTTTAGGGCAAGCAGTATTTGTTTGTTGGATGTTCCAGCAAACTTGCGCAGGTAGAATTCCAAGATGACAAATTGTATTTTCCATAAAGATACAGAGCACTGGAGTCATAACATGACACATGATGTTACATGTGGGTTCACACATGCCTATTGTGTGGTGAAATAATATGTACTTTATGTACCGTTTGAGAGACTTTTATTAACATATTTTAATTATACTTATTAATAAATAATGACTGCAATTGTATTTTCTTTATTTTCTATTAGAATATATTATATTAGCTACATGAGGAGGTATTTCATTGTGATATTTCTTCTCGTGCCTTCAATGTACTTCAATCAATCTTTCTACCTATATCCTGTAATTACCCTTGTCCTCTCTTTCCAAAACAATTTTAAAAAGGTTCAATGTTCCATTTTTTATACATGCTGATAATAAATTTCAACCATCTTCATTCCCTTCATTGAAATCTTCATTTAAATATTCTCACCATTCAAACCCTTATTTAGAAATGTCTGTGCGCATCCCTGTGCCCTTGGCTTCCCCTTCTGTCCCTCATTCTCTGTTCATACTTCTGAATCTCAGGTTGTCCAGTAAAAAACACTGAAGATAAATCTGTAAAATCATTTGTACATTTTAAGGAAATGTCCTTCTGGTTCAGGGCCAAATGTTTGCCCACCAAATTAATCTCCTTTCATTTTTACCATTGCCTTTTCAAGTGAATTCTCAGTCGGAAGAATGGGCTCTTGTTTTCAATTTTGAATGGATCCGGATTATTTTGCAATTCATATGTGAATCATCCTCAGTATCATACCACTCCAGACTAAATGTGGCAGAAAACTTGCCTTGATGTAAGAAATGTAGAGAAAGGGAGAGAAGGCCGCACATCTGCACTAGAAGAGAAGAAAGTCTTTTGTCGCTGCCCTAGTGACATCTCCATACACTAGGAACGGTTGGAACCTAAACTTGTGTACAACTAGCTCCACACATTAGTATCAGGGAGGTCATATTAAATTTATTTTGACACAGGAACATTGGACTCTGTGATAGCTTGGAGATTTATATCTACTTTCATTTTGGTCTTATTAGAAGTGTCATTTTATTAATGTTTCTGTAGATCCGAAACTTGGTTTCAGGAACTATTGTCTTCTTGTTTGCATATTTTGTTCATTTCTGTTTGTTGGGTTTTCTTTTTTAAACTATGTTCCTCCTTTTTACTAAATTTCAATTTTTTTCTCTCACTACCTCAGCTATTTCTATTTTTTTCTCAAATCTAAACCTTTAATACTATAATGTTTCCCTCTTCGTATTGCTTTTGCCATGTCACAGAAAAATATTCACATATTGCAATTTAATTTTCTATTATTTCTCTGAACTTTTGTAACTTACTCTTTGACATCTGAATTGTTAAGATAAATCCAAATCATTTTAATTTTAAAATAATATTGAATTCCAATTGGGGATTTTTAAGACTTTTTTTCCTGTTACAAATGTATAATCTATTGTCTATCTTGGGTAGAAATGATATTAAATATTAGTTTTAAATTTGTGAAAATTTGCTTTGTGGAGAAGAGCATAAATTTGGATACAAATTTATGAGTATTTGCAAAGGGTCTACATTCTCCTGCAAATATATGAAGTAATTTGTAGCCCTTAATTATAATGTTTGGTAATGTTCATTTCTTCCATGTCTTTGCTAGTTTTCTATAAAATTCAGAAAATGTAATGAACATTACATTTGCCAGTCATGACTACAAAAAATAATTTGATTGCTTACCCTTTCATCAGGTGCCATTTTGTGAATTTTATACCATGAACTCTATTATCTGATTAATATAGTTTTAGTATCACAAAGTTCTGTTCGTGGGATTATCTTTGAGTCATTACATATAATAATTATTATGTAATGATAACTTCACTCCCTCGCATGTGTCCTTTACATGCTTTTGATATAGTAAATATCCCTTAAAAATTCAAGTAAGCCTCATTTGTCCTTTCATAGTCTTTGATTTCACACAGATATCTGTTGTTGAATTTGAAGTATACACATCTATATATATACATTCATGTATATTTTCTGGCAATTACACACTATTAGGTAACTCATCAACACAATAGAAATAATAGACCATTTATGTAATAAAAACAATAATAAAGTCTGGGAAATAAACATTGCTCTGACAAAATGGCCTTTCTACATTTATAAATATGGTATGTATATTTATTATTGTAATATATGTAGATACCACAAAAAGAAGTTGATGTTCCTTAGATATCTTTTTTCCTTTTATTAGAGAAACAAATATATTGAATATAAGTACAATAGGGAATTTAAATTAAAACCATAGCTTTGACCTGTGGCTCATAGGAGGAGGAGTTCCTGTTTTCCTAGAAAGTGACTTTTATAATAAAATTTCCTCACATGGGGTTTTATATCTATAGGGAATCACTAACTTAAATTCAAAACACTAACTTTTTAAGAAGAAAATGGTTTCTTACATGTATATGTCTATAAATGTATAAGTTTTTATAAATATGTATATCAAATTGCAAATGTATTTTCAATATACTTTATGGCCTAACATCTCATTTTATGTGGAAAAAATTGTCTCTGTACTTTATATTCTCTGGTATTATTCTGTTCTTTTCCTTTAATTAATTGAAATGTGGGAATGATTCTTTTCACTCCAAACTGGGGATATTTTGTCTATGCAGTTAATGGATAATCTTTCAACTTGTATATATCCTTTTTTGTGTGTTTGTGCCAATAGCATAAACATTAGAGAGAAGAAAATCATAGCTATGATACCTTTGTCTAACCACATATTTTTATTTGCTTAAATATTTATGCACTTCTTATAATCATTTTACATTTTTTCTGTAAACATTTAAATGTTGTAAATCTAAAACTGTATTCTACCTTAGTATGAATGGGAAGAAAAGAAATCTTTCTCACTAGTTTCTCATCTGAATTCTGCAGGTAAGTGGTAAAGCAACTGTTAAGAATAGAAGCTTTAGTTACTTTCCCACCTGTACAATGCATAAGAAAGCCACTCTTGGGAAAGGGATATCTCTTCAGTGAGTTACCCCTCAGGGAAGGGATTGAGGGAGCAGATGCTTTTTCTTCTGGTGTTTACAAGGCAAGCTCCAGGGACAGAAAAATATGTACAAGCTAAATGGAGGTCATACAAAGGTGAGTAAAGTTCATGCAAAGGTAACTAATTTGGGGGTAAATTAATCAAGGGATCTTCAGAGGAGGTTATATTGAGCTCAACCTCACTACACACATCCTAGGTCTGTAATCAACTAACCAGTGGTTTCCCACTTAAGACTTTGAGTGCTTGTATTTATACATGTTCAAAATAACCTGGACTAACTAAAGTGTTCTTGAAAGTAAGTTCAAACTTCTCATTAAAACACTAAATTTGCACATCTATCTTACTCAAGAGGGAATTTCAGCTGCCTTATGGTAGAGATTATAGATGAGAGATCATTTCCAGTAAACATATTTCTAAAAATACATTCCCAAGCACAAATGTAGCTCATTAATAAGTGAATGGAGTAAAGCTGAGCACCCTGATGCAGCTGCTATATTCATAAAATATGGCTGAAAAATAAACTATGAAAACATGTATGCCAACCTCAAAAATAATGAAGCAAAAAATAACTTACTGAGATCTCTAAAAAAATTACTATTAAGGAATTATTTAAAATACTGCATAAAAACTGTTAGTAACCAGGCGGTGGTGACTCACACCTGTAATCCCAAACACTAAGAAAGCTTAAATCTGAGGATTGTGGTTCTAAGCTAGCCTGGGCAGAAAAGTCCCCATGAGACTCTTACCTTCAGATAACCATTAGAAGACCTGAAGTGGAGCTATGGTTCAAAGTGGTAGATTACAGCCTTGAGCAAACAGAGCTCAGGGTCTGCACCCAGGCCCCAAGTTCAAGCCCCACAACTGATTTAAATAAAAACACACACAAAAAAACAACTATTAGAAACAAAATAGTATACAATACATTTCTGACAATACTATTAATTTCTGGCATGGCAATTCTTCAGAAGGCTTCTATACAGTTATATATATATATATATATATATATATATATATATATATATATATATATATGCAAATATGTTAAGGAGACTTGTTCATATCATAATAGCAAATCTTTATATCCAAATATTTATATTTTGTATATATTATATTTGTTAACAAATCAATGTAGAGAAATCAAGCTGTATTCCAACTACTATGGGTTCCCTCAGTTCTATAGCCAATAAATTTACTCATTCACAGCAGGTTTTGTATTTTCTTATAAAAACTGGACAGGCTGTTTCTTGTTTCTTGTTGGTGATCAATGGAAGTTTCTGGGTTTCAAAGATATTCTTGATTTCAAGCTCCATTTGTAGTCATTAAACGTATTACCATACTCTAATGAGTAGGACTGGTTAATGCTTTTCCAGAGGACAAAATAACATCTCCTTGAACAAACAATTTTATCTATGTGGTAGAAATTTGGATATGGCAAAGAAAACAAAGATTATGATGATGCTACATAAAATTATTTTCACCTTATATAGGACTTCATTATTTATACTTATTACTTATTTAAAAAAGTAATAGCTTCTACATGGGAGTATTTATACAGTTGGATTTTATTGAAGGTAATTTCCCTCTATTTTGTTTGTAAACTAAATAGCAATAGATGAAAGTATAGCAAGCTAAAATCAAACTGTGTTTCTTTTAATAAATGTTTATAAATATAATCAGTGTCTGCTGGAAAATATTGGATTCCCATGTACTTAAGCTCAAGAAATTTAGAGACATACCATGTTGTTTTGTGAAAACAAGAAGCAGGAATTGCATTTAGAATAGACAAAATGTAATTATTTTCCTGAAAATATCCCTAGACTTTCTGTCAATGCTAGAAAATAAAAACATTCATTTTTTGTCATTGAATCTGATTTGGAGACCCAATGGGATATAAATCCGTTGTGAGAACAGGAATGCTGCTTTGTTCTTATTCATTTACTTTTATCCTCTTGCATGCAGGCGATGATCTGTTTAAATATAAAGAGAAAATGTTAAAAAAAAAAACTAAGTATAATTGTCTCTCTCTTTCCTTCCTTCCTTCCTTCCTTCCTTCCTTTCCTTCCTGCTTTTCTTAGTTTCATTTCAGTAAAATTAGAACAGTCCATATTATAAGATTATTGACAGAAGTAACTGATACCAATCATATAAAGGGCTTACAAAACATGTGAGTATATTAATATAGTCATAATATTGTGATATGAAATTCCCATTATAGACAAATTTATGGAGACAAAATCCTTAGTTGTTGCTTAGAGTTGGGAGTCCTAAAGAATGCAGGGCTTCTTTTTTTGAGGTGATGAGAATATTTAATAATTACTTTGGCTTTGTTTTCAGGTGATGAGGCTATTTAATTATTATTTTGATGATAATTAAAGATTTGAGAAAATAATAAAATACATTATCTATTTTCAGTTGGATGACATGTGAAGTCCATTTTAAAAACCTATAAAGATGAAATATTAACTTTTGGTACATTATCCATGTTAACTTTATGGTGGATTCAATTATGTCTACATCCAAGGATATATGAATATGTGATATAGCTTTACATTTATTGTAGCACAATTTACATTTATATTGTTACATTTATTATTTAAAAACCTTGTTTATATTTATTATACCAAAATTCTTTTTATATACATATATATATATATTATATCCAATCCTTTTACTTTGTCAAAAATAGATTGCTTCTTTAACAAATATCTATCATGAGTGTATTGTTAGGAAGTTAGGGGAAAAAGGTTTAAATTTTCAGTACTCTATGGAATAGAATATCTGAGTTCTAGATAGCCATTTGTTAACTTGAAATGTCATCCATCCTTTGTGAGACTCAACTTCCCATGTGTTAAACTGACATAAACTGTCATTTACTGTATTGTTTTATTTGGGGGATGAATGTCACAGCTATATTAAGGTTGCACATTGGGCTTGATATATAATAAATGCTAAGTAACTGTCTATTATGATGCTTTCAAAGTTAAAGATATGGTTGTCATATTCATGAACATATTTGATGTGTATATATTTAATAAAGATCTACCCCAGGAATTTTCTATTATGGAATTGTATTTTCTGACTTCATTTCTAGCATAAATATGGCATGAACACTTTTCTAATATATTATTGATATCCATGAGAACTTATCAATGAACTATAATTTACAGCACATTCCTATGGTCATTTTTCAAACAATAGAAGAAATACCTTCATTTACTCCTGACTTTTTCTGTGAATCTGTTATCTCTTTGAGGACCATAATCGTTAGTCATTATATTTAGCTTTTCTAAATCGAAATTTAAGAAAATAAAAATAATGAAATGTAAAAATAAAATATCAGTAGGCTTGCTATTGTACCTCATATAAAGCATTCACATTCTTTTACAAATACTGGATTTTTGCTTGGCTTTGAGAAAGAATTTTCTGAACTGCTCTTTTTATTGTAAAAATACTGTACAGAAGACTTACAGTTACATGAGTAAGGTAATGAGTCTATTTCCTATAGAGCACTGTTACCCCCTTCTTTGTTTTTCTCCTACTATCCTTTCCCTCCCTACCTCCCCAGGTCCTCCCTCCCCTGTTTCAGCATAGTGTCTTGGAGGCCTCATTATTACAATAGGCAAACCTGAATTTTTTTTTTTTTTTTTTGGTCCGTTGTGGGGTCTGTGTGGTCTGCTCTGGGTCTGAGCACTGTCCCTGCGCTCTTCAGCTCAAGGCTAGCGCTCTACCGCTTGAGCCACAGTGCCACTTCCGGTTTTGTGAGTGGTTTATTGGAGATAAGAGTCTCGTGGACTTTCCTGCCTGGGCTGGCTTTGATCCGCGATCCTCAGATCTCAGCCTCCTGAGTAGCTAGGATTACAGGAGTGTGCCACCGGCACTCGGCTTAAACCTGAACTTCTTTAAAGGTATTTAAGCAATACTGAAGATTACATATAATTTTTTTTCCTCTTAGAAAATAAGCATTTGTGGTCTGCTGATCATTTCTTTGAAGGCAGTGCATTTGGTAAAATCTCAGTAATCTGAAGCATTGCAGATCAAATCAGTCTGAATGACAGCGAGAAAACATCAATTATGTAAGCCTTACCGGACTTTTAATGAATAGATATAGACCTGTAATGCCTAAAAATGAGTACATGCTACAGATTATCTTTCTCACTTTACAACATGGGATTGATTGACTTAGTAGGCTTTGTTGGGTTAAAATTGTAAAGCATATTGAATAGTTACAGCCAAACATTCTAGACTTTTCACTTTCATTTGGCCAGTAATGGTCTGTAATTCCTTTAATTCCAAATTTCAACACATACACCAATACACCAAACACTGTAGGAGGACAATTGAGTTTTATTATATCCCTTTTCATTTCTTGTCTCAGTTGCCTTTCCTCCTTTCACAAAACGTTAGTTGCTGGTAATTCTACCATTAACGCTTTTCAGATGGTAACAATCTTTATTCTATAATCTTAATGGGCACATCAAAACTATGACACATACCTCAGACATTTTATTTGAGCAATTTTCTATCCTATTTACTTTAACTGGCACCCCTAGAGTTACAAGGCTTTATTGGCTTGGTTTAAATGTGCTATTGTTACTTACGGGTTAAGCAGGTAGGCTGATTGCATTAATAAAAATTGATAAGTAGGCAGGTTATCCTTCCTAATTTATTTCCATGGCAACAGACAAGCAACAGTGCCTTGTTTCTCAGGAACAGAATGCTAATAATCAAATGTGGCTTACCCAGATGAATATGTAACACAGTTTACTAATATAAATGTCTTGACATTGTGTATATTACTGAGAAAAATACACATTAATTCTGCATCCAAGTTGTATGATGGATATGCTCAGGAGAATGGAAAAAAAAAAGAACATTTCTCTGAAACATCAAAATTGTTCATTAAAGTAATGTATTTTAAATAGTGTGTATAGTGAACAAGTTAATTCTCTGACATTCATATTGTTTATTTTGGGGAGGTACTTATATCACAGGGAAATGGAGTAATGCATAGCTATTTTGACATCTCAGAAAATAATGGATCCTGCACAAAAGTTCAATTAAGCAATAATCCCTGGGAAAATGGTCATTACTAGCAGTTAATGATTGGTTTGTTAGTTAATGGCCCAAGGCGAAGCTGAGGGCGGTTAAGACTCTAACAAACGAGTTGTGAATTGTAGCAATGAGGGATTTTAAAGGATTTTCCCCTGGTTATAAACCAACTTTAATGGTTTATGATAGTAATAATGTGCTTTTTAAGACTCATTATAACCTAGGATAGTCTCTGTAACAACTGATACTCATAGTAAACTATAATTGATTTTCTACTGATGCTTCTTAATACAGTAAACTAGTGTGAATTTTTAATAATGTGTTTACTGATTACCTGTACACTGCTCATTTGTTAAAAATAAATATATTCAATGTTAAACTAAAATGTCAGTAGAATTTTCATTTGGTGGTTTAGTTAATTTGGTTTATTAGGCTTCCAAATATTGTTTGGATTCACTTTAGTAATAATTGCATATTTTCCTTATGTTTCTTGGAGGCATGTTTTGACTTATAATATTAATTTAGATTATCTTGAAATGGTATCACCCACTGAGTTTTTACTTGAAAGGTTTATAGATTGTAGAATAGGATCTTGAATTCCCTATACCCACAGAGCTTCCACAGGAAGAAAATGGTGGAGGTTCTGGTCTGTGTCCCTGAGTTCTTGTGTTCACAAGTAATTTAACAGAATAAATGTGCTATATTGAGAATTTCTTTACCTAAGATCAGCCATATCTTATCACTTCTTTTTTTTAATCTGTAGGAAATTAGACTTCATTAGTCTGGGTACTTGCCTTACAAAACTACTTGTAATGAAACCATAATAGTTTCTGGGAAGCAGGAATGCTTAACAGTTTTTAGAAATAAAGATTTTTGCACTCAGCTTCAATTAAATCTGGGTTTGAATCACTGAAAGCTACAACTGGTCAACTGGTCAACTGATGGGGAGCTATGTCAAACTAATGACTTGGATCTCAAGGTATAATCTGGAATAAATATTAATTGATTTTTTAAATTAGATTTTTAGTTTATTGAGATAACATTTATGTAGATATTAGCTGAAATTTGGAATTGCCTTCAATGGCATATGCCATGTGGAAGAAAAATTTGTGTAAATATATTAGGCAAGTATTTCCATATTGTTATTTGACTACAATTTTACAAAAATTATAGTGTATAAAACATTTGAAATGATCACACAAAGATTTTCCTTTGGTCAATAACATCCTATTAGAGACTGTCTCTTGATCTGAAACCAAATAAATCACTCTGTCTCTCTCTTCATGTGCCTTTTTTCTCAGATGGATGTATGCATGCACCACACACACATGCACACACACACACACACACACATATCCCAAGCTTAACAGCAGTTGACAATCATTATTTTTATCTTAGTAAAATGAGGCCTACATAAGTCACAAAGCCAATATGCTGTGATATGGGGTGATGATTAGTACATAAGATATTAAAACATAAAAATTAAAATAATGTAGTTATTGGTTTATGTGATAATAAAATTCAAAGGAAAATTAAGGAGTAAAAGTTGATCTTGAATAGTAATTAAGCTATTTAAACTTATATTTAAGCTAATATTATTTATATTAGTTTATATTTAAGTTACTATTTTAAAATTCAGGCTGATATTATGAATAAATACCATTCTAAAATGTCAAAATGGAAGCTTTTGAGAGTCTCACTATAATTTAATTTCTTGTATAATATAAGCATATTAAGAATATCTAAATGTTCCATGATACATTTTAACTTCAGTATCAAATAGAAATCAACTACGGTCCAATAAATTTGGCTTTTAGGACAGAATGGGTCCTTGTGAACAATCTAAACCATATATTGTATTAACATGTAATTCATATAACCAACAAAAGTGTAGCTTTGGAGACTTGAAGATTCATAAGTTTATGCTATTATTTCCCATCTTATCATTTGGGTTTTCACTAAAATTATCTATTATGCATTGGTATTTTTGTTTCTTAATAACACCTGTTTGTGTTCAAAGAAATAAAATACTTGACATTAGATAAAGAATTGATGATACGTAAATAATGACTATTAGCCCAATAAAGACATGCTGTCAGCAGAATATCTTCTATTTCCTTCTAACTTAATTGAGAATGCAGTGCAGTGTGTACATTATGTTGCTCCAATTAATTCAAATCATTCCTAATTGGGATCTCTTAAATAACTCCCTCCTGGGTCTAGAGAGGAAATTGAATCAAGCATTAAATCAGGAAGTCAGCTCTATCTTTAAATATATTGTTATTCATAATCAAATATGCTTATATTGATGTTACTAAAGATTAGGGAAAAATTCTCATAGTTCGTAATTAAGGATATACAAGTTAGTTAAAATTATAGCTAGTGAATAGTGGTAAAAAGCAATGAAATATTAAATTCATATTGATTGATGTGTGCAAATGGAATTACTTATTGGGTGTATTTAGGATACAGAATCAGTGAATGAAATGCAATCTCAGAGACAACAGTAGATGGTTTAAGTACATAAATAAAAATAAAAGTACAAAAATAAAAATAAAACTTTGTGTTCAAAGTAAGAAGAAGAAGAAAAAAAAAAGAACAGCAACCACCTGGAGAGAATCACAAGGGGAGAAGAAACAATGGAGGTTGCATAGTTCATGATCAAAAGCATTCCTAATCTGTTCTTCAGAGCACACCTAGGAAAATCAAATTATCTTTCAGTGACCTTACTTTCAGAGTGTATTGAAGAAAATAAAGACAGGTAAAGGACTTGTAATTATTTACCGCAAAATTCAAAATTGGGATAGGGTGGCCAATTTCAAATGGAAGAAGAATTACATTTACATTATTTTTCTCTAGAGTTCAGTTAAGAAACAATGCACAGGAATTAAATGGAGACAAATTTAGTTTAATGCAAAGATATTAGTTTTACCATTAGTAAAACCATCCCAATCAGATCTGTATAGAAGCTTAATGATGCAAGATGCTATAAACGTGACAGATTAAACCAAGTAATCACTTGGATCCCTACTGATTTCTCCCCACATTGCCTCATGTGCTGAGAAATTGTTTTGTTAGCAGAGATGTTTTGAGGAATTTTAACTAGAGATAATAAAGAATGCCATTATGTTTAAATAGCTTCTCTTCTTTGAGTTCAATTTCCTTAGTAAAATACAAAGGTGTTATTTACTGATGCCATGCCTGTTTGAGTGCTTGAATGTCATATTGGTAAGATGTTTCTCCTAAGTCTCAAGCTCACACTTTGTTCACATATTTGAAAGTGTGCAAAGACTTTTCAGCTTTAATCAGATTGGTGGTATTTTCTAACTGTGCCCATCGGTAGTTTGTATGCCTCCCAGTCTCTTGAAGTTAGAGGCCAGGGGTGATGGAGTGCTCATCAATAGAAAGATAGCAAAAGTAGTGTGTACCAGGTTATACTCCATCTATATATTCCATCCACATGATCTCTTCTGCTTTCTCTTTCTTCTTCTGCTTTCTACATACACTGGACCTGTGGAAGAAATCTGGAAGCCAAGTGTGATAGATGCTTGAGCTCTAAGTGAAAAGTCATTCCCCATGAGGTAACTCATACTTGTAGCTTTATGTTCCTGGAATATTTGAATGTTGAGACATTTATTAAATCAGTAATGTCGTGGGTTTGCTACCTCACTAAATGGAAATTAGTAAAACTGTAATATTACCAAGTCAAACCTAAATGATAACATTGACTTATTCACTTGAGTGTGGATTATAAGGAAATTTGTATTGAGCCCTAGAAAAATGGGGAGCTACATCACATGGTGATATATTATCTGGTAAATACATGGCTTTTGGCAACTTTTAAATTGGACCATGAATAAGCTGAACCTAGAGGGATGAATCTTGAATGAGGTAAGGGTGGGGGGATGATGTGAAAATCGCCCGATTTTCTAGAACCTCTGCTATACAGAAGATTAACAACTGCGATAGTAAAAATCATTGTCAAGTGATTTGCACATGAGTTTTGATGATCAATTTTCTTGCTTTAAACAGAACTGAATTATTATTAGTGTTTGGGTTTTAAAAAATGATTGCAGCTTGCTCACATAATTCCTCTGAAGTTTGCTAGTCAATCCTTATGATCTATTGTGAACCAGTTCTGTTACACAGAATCAACTCTGTAGCTTTATAGAATAAGAAGTGGATCTCATCTGTTTTAAACTAGTTATTTAGGGTTTTGTGATCATAAGTAGCACTAAGCAAACTAGTGTACTGGGCTGTATTCTTTATTCAGAAGTGGAAGGACTCCTTCACTGATGGGAGTAGTGAATAAGTTGTTCACTCATGTGACAGGAAGTCCCTACTTTGCAACACCCATTTCTGAAATCCAAGGATCATGTCTGGTAAGGATCATGTCTTTGGGCTCCAGTAGACACTTTCTTACTGGAAGCTTTGTCCATATGTTCTGAAGATAGAAACTTGATGATCAAAATCCAAGTTTAGTAATAAAATTAGCCTTTAGTAGTGCAGCATGAGAAGTGTGCTTTAACGATCACAGAACTATCAATTCTGTGAAATTTGTGCATCTACATGAGACAAGGGAGGTGGAATAACCTCCCCGCAAGGTGAAGAATGTCAGCATATGCCCCAGATAAATACCCTTCAATTGTTCATCTCTAGTAATAACTTTGTTATTACAATGAACAGTGTCCTTCATTGCAATCACTTGAAATTTGGGTAATACTGACTTTCAAGGCTAGAGTCACATAATTCTCATAGTTCACGCTGCCCTCTGCTCCAGACACTGGTCCTGTAAATTCTGAATGCACGTATTTGGGGTTTTACAATGCTTCAGAATATAAAAATCAAGGCACCTATTCAATGTACTTTTCCTCATCTAGTTTGTTTTCTCTTACTTCTCTCCTCCTTCTGTTAAAAAATTCTCATCCAACTCATCTTTATTCCCAAAATGGAATGATTACATCTTTAAGCACTCTTTCTCATCATGTAGCTATACATCCTAGTCAGGAGAGGATACCTGAGAGGAACATTTTTGTAAAAGATTTGTTTTACTTCATAGGTTCAGTAGTTTCTGTCCAAGGTTGTTTTGATTCGCTGTTTCTGATCTGAGGTGAGACAATAGACTTGGTGAGCCAAGTCTATTCCATGGCTTACCCACTTGTATAGGAAGCACACATACATAAATGGAGGGAGGGAAGGAGGGGAAGAAAGAGAGAATGAGGGGAAGAAAGAAAAGGGCAAGATATTTCCAGGCATCCAGGGACTTCCTCCAATTTCCTCCAGCAAGGCTGTCTCCTACTATCCACCCTTCCCAAATAATGAATGAATCAGTGGATTCACTGAAGAGATTAATATCCAGTTATATTTTAAAGCCCATCAACTGGCAACCAAGCTCTCAATACATAAACCTGTGGGAGATACTTTATTTCCAATCAAGTGATAATAAGTTTTACCACCATAATATCTACCAATGCTGCCCTTAACTTTTATCACAAGACAGTCATTTTTAATAGCTATCTATCTTTGTTAAGCTCCATTATAAAGTGCTTCTTAGAAGAACATTGTGAAGTCCTGAAAAGTGTCTATAAATTCAGTGCTATCCAATCAATATCTTCTATGAGTTTTAACATTACATAATTATGATTCCCAAAGAATTGATTGTTTCCTGTTGTATTTGATGCAGATTGCTGATACATGGGTAAATTGTTCTAATTACTTAATCAAGACTCTCATATAAATTTGTTCTTGGTAAGTGGTGATTTCCTTTCCAGCATTTGCTATAAAATCATTTTCCAGAAAATTTAGCTCTTACCCAATTTTAAGCAGTTGTTGCTAACCTTGGAAAGTCTTGACCTCTATGGGTTATATAGAATAAATCTACTCTACAGTAGCTCTTTTCTACTAGGAATATTTTTGGCTGAACTCTGACCTCAACTCCTATTACTCAATTTCGGTGGCAATTTTGTGTGAGTGTCATTGCTCTGTTGTAGTAGAAAGAATTGGGCATGGAAAGATTGTCTCATTAGGTGTAAATGATTCCTGAATACAGAAGCCCATTTCCCCCTATGCAAAACCATGGCAGCAGATAATAAACTCATTATTTCCTGAAACAACTACTCATATGCCTTGTGGATTGTAGTGGGAGTGAATCACAAAATATGTTCTGATACATTGCTGAAAGAACACACACATACACACACACACACACACATACACACTTCCCAGTCACTGTCTCTTCTGCTTCCTCAAAAACAATTGTTGATTGTTGCAGGATTGTTCTCTAAGTTGCCTTATGCAAACCTAGCTCAGGGAGTCATGTAATTTTGAGGTAGATAACCTGAGCTGCCTCAGATCTTCAGATCCCTTCACGGTATACCAAATGGGGCACACATAGCCAGATCTCCTTCCACCCTGGATAGCATTCCTAAACCAAGGAGGACTAGCTGTCAATGAATTCTAGACTTTGGTTAGTTGTCACTGTTGCCTATAAGAGAGGAACAAATACGCTGCTTACTGGTGTCAGACAAGTTGGTATTCAATGTACAATGGCCGCCATTCCTAATTGTCAGTATTAGAATTCTTATTAGTTGACAGTGTCTCTCTGACCCTGAGCTCCTGCCAGGATCTCCAAGGCAAGGCACCTTTATGAAAGGCTTCTGAGACAGTGACTCTACAGTGGATTGCCTTTCACAACAAGGCGATATTTTCCTTTATTCACATCCTTCACATGGAAACATTATAGAAGAGTCTGTCTCAACTAACCTATGTCTCTATCCTTCTCATCTCCCAGAGAACGATCCTTTTCCCCAGTGCACTGAGATATAACATATTTCCTTCTCTTTTTGATTGGCTGGTACTTGTATTACTGGAAATTTCACGTAGCTAATCAACCTTGGTGCATTCACCTGGAAAGCAAAGAATTCAGGCAAGCTGAAAGCAGTGGAAGTGATGGGAAAGCTTATGAGGAAAGAAATATGTCAAAGAAGGAGATTACATGGCATAAGATATGCCTAGAAAGACATCATCTTTGCTAGTCATTCTTCTGCTGTTTCTTCTTGGGCACAGACATTGGCTTTGGGTCAATTTGAGGCAGGGTGACATAAGATATGCCTAACTAAAACAGTTCCAAATCATCTATGGGATGGTTCATTGTTTTTGGAGGGTCCTTGCTATAAAAAATCATCAATTCCTAGCAGGTCTTGTGGTTTATTTCTGGATTCCAAAATGGTTTCCAAGTTCTCCCTAGAGGGCAGTTACTGGCACAAGAAGGGAGATTTGTTGAATTATATTTAACCTGTAGGGTATGGTTTACAGGTATAGCTAGTCAAATTAAAGGTCTATTGTTTTAGAACTATTTATTGATCTACTTTATTCTGAAAAAAATATTGTGACATTTTATGACCCTGGTGGTCACACAGGCTGATTACCAAGTTAGAAAGCTCAATTATGATTTTTTTCAGAGACTCTGTTTATATTTTCCATTTTAAGTTTTCTTTGCATTTCCCATTGCTTATAGCTAACAACTACTTACCACAGAGGCTTGAAGTCAGACGCCTTGGTTCTCCATTTTAAATTTTTTTTAATTTAATTTTTTTATTCTAGGGCTTGAGTGACACCTTTATTTCAGCATTCTTTTTTAAAATTCTCTGTCTTTCTCTCTTTCTCTCTTTCTCTCTATCTTTCTCTCTCTCTCTCTCTCTCCTCCTCCTCCTCCTCCTCCTCCTCCTCCTCCTCCTCCTCTTCCTCCTCCTTCTCCTCCTCCTCCTCTTCCTCCTCCTCCTTCTCCTCCTCTTACCCCTCTCTGCTGGAGAATTGGACATGGAGTCCTCAGAACTTTTCTATCTAGGCTGGCTTTGAACCATGATCCTAGTTATCAGCCTCCCAAATAGGATTACAGTCCTGAGGCACTGGCACCTAGCTTGTTTTAACATTTCCAATCAACCTCTTTCATCTAGATTATCCAAATCAGATTCAACTCATGTTTTGTGTTCCCTACTGTAACTTTCAAAACATGAAAATGAGCATTGCAATGATCAGTAGGTCAAGCTGAAGAGTTTACTTCTTCTTAATTAGGTTCCAATGTTTATTTGAGGTAGATGTAGCTCACTGATTGAAAATTAAGCTGTATTTCAAATATGTCTTTGCTTAATGCTGCAGAATTGCATTTTCAATAATGGAAAGAGCTTTATAGAGAAAAGGAACAATGCTTAATGGGTATTGAAATGCAATTTCACTGACATTCTTGGAACAGTTCCTCTAATAATATTACTTTGCACTTAACTAATTTATTTGCTTAATGGAAACTTAGTAAGAAAACTAAAATCAAAGAAATAAAAAAATGTGGGCCATTTCAATATACAAAATAGTAATAAAATAAAACAAATATACACAAGCATACAAAAACTGCCTTTCATCTTTTGTCCAAAATAAGTTTATATCAACCTATGTTTGTCATGCAGAGAAAGTCAGGTCCTTTTGATGGATTATTTTGAAATGTGGATCAGCACCATAACATTTCCTGTGAGGGTTTATTTAAGATGTCAGTGGTTACAAACAAGACAAAACTCCTAAGGGAAAACTTCCTACTACATATAGGTCACATGTTCATATATGTAACCCTTTTCTCATGATTAGGATATAAAAACAAATCATTTGCATATCTTAATGCCCAGGGGGTTAGGGGATATATCTCAGTGGCAGAGTATTTGCCTAGCATGTACAAACATTTTCCAGCGTCGCAAACCCAAACCAAACAGCAGCAATAAAAAAGAAAAACATTCAAACAGAAACACAGAGAAATAAGTATTTTTCTAGAACTCCAGTCTTAAAAGGGAAAAAAGAAAAGACAAACAAATTCAAAGAATCCAATGTTCTTTTTTTATGGTAAGGTGATGAGCCAGAGGGGTTCATTAGTTTTTAATCATCGTTACCTCATCCCTCATTATCTCCCACTCACCCCTCCCTATGCCCTACCCCCAAGTTGTAATGTTCATATCCAACATAATGTCAAGTGAGTATCAATGTTGCTTTGGTTCATCCATTGTCCTGCTGTTTCTGTGATTCCCTTTCCCTTCCACATATTGCATTATCTTATATACAAAACATGAAGTACAAAAAAACTAAGAGAAATGAAGAAAAAACAATCAAACAATAGAAAAAAAGAACAAACTACATACAGGGTCCAATATGAACCTCTTGTTTCCATATATTGGAGTTCATGTTGATATGCTTTATTATATATGGTCCTATGCACTAAGCAGTTGGGTTATAGAGATCCCCTGTTAAGCCTGTTTTCACTGTATTTGATGTTGGTATAATTTGGGGAGGGGAAGGGAAAAAACAAATTGGTTAACTAGGGATACAGGTTGACCCATTGCAACAAGATGCTATGTCGAAAAGCAAACTGTACAACTTTGGCGGGAGGGAGGGGAGTATAGTCATGGAGATGGGATGGCAAAGATGGTAGGGGGAAAAAAGGAGGAGGCAACAATGCTTGAAAAGAAATGTACTCATTACCTTGCTCATGTAATTGTAACCCCTCCGAATGGTATTTTCACAATATAAAACTTTAAAAAATAAAAAAAGAATATCATATACCTATTCTAGTTCTTACAAATGAGGGAGATCATGCCACCTACATTTCTTTGGGTCTGGCTTACTTCACTTAATATTTTTTCCAAGTCTTTCCATTTCCTAACAAATGGGGCAATGTCATTCTTGCTGATGGAGGCATAGAATTCCATTGTGTATATATACCACATTTTCTTGATCCATTCATCTACTGAGGGGCATTTGGGTTGGATCCATATCTTAGCTATGTTAAATAATGCTGAAATTAACATCATCCTGCTGGTAGCTTAGTGTTGCCTTGTTTGTGGTCATTTGGATAAATGCCCAGAAGTGGGATTGCTGAGTCATAGGGGAGCTCTATGTTTAGTCTCTTTAGGAACCTCCACACTGCTTTCCAAAGTGGTTGAACAAGTTTGCACTCCCACCAATATTATTAGCATTCCCTTTTGGCCACATCTCCACCAGCATCTGTTGTTAGATTTCTTGATTATGGCCATTCTAGCTGGTGTAAGGTGGAATCTCAATGTTGTTTTGATTTGCATTTCTTTTGTAGCCAGAGAAGTTGAGCAATTCTTCATGTGTCATTTGTATTTTCTCTTCAGAGAGGTCTCTCGTAAGGTCTTTAGTCCACTTTTTAATGGGGTGGTTGTTTCTTTGGGCGTTGGTTTTTGGGAAATTTAATTTCTTAAGCTGTAGATATATTTTAGGTATGACACCCTAGTCTGTTGTATGGGCGGTAATGATCTTCTCCCAGTCTGTGGAGTTTCCATATATTTTGCTAGCTATGTCTTTTGCCACGCAGAAGCTCTGCAGTTTAATGCAGTCCCATATATCCATGCTTTCTTTGATTTGTTGTGTTTCTGAGTCTTATTAAGAAAGTGTCAACCTGTGCCAAGAAGCCCTAGTGTTTCTCCTATTCTTTCTTGCAATATTCTCAAGGTATCTGCTTTTACCTCAAGGTCTTTGATCATTTAGAGTTGAATCTGGTGCAGGGTGATATATAAGAATCTAACTTTACTTTTCTACATGTGTTTAGCCAATTTTGGCAACACCATTTATTGAAGAGGCTGTCATTCTTCCACCCTATTTCTCTGGCTCTCTTGTCAAAGTTTAGGTGGCCATAGGTCTGTGGGTTCATTTCTGGGTCTTCAGATCAATTCCATTGGTCCTCAGGACCATTCTTGTGCCAGTACCAAGCTGTTTTGAGTAAAATGGCTTTATAATAGAGTTTGAGGTTTGGTATTGATATTGATCTTCCTGCTAAGGATTGTTTTTGCTATTCTGGGTCTTTGGTTGTTCCATATGAAATTTTTGATTGCCTCTTCTATTTTATTAAAGAAGGAAATTGGGATATTATTGGGCATTGCATTGAATTTATATATAGCCTTTGGAAAGATTGCCATTTTCACAATGTTAATCCTCCCAATTCAGGAGCATGAAAGGTTTTTTTCCACTTCCTAGATCTACTTTACTTTCCTTTTTCAGATTTTTGAAGTTTTCATTGTAGAGGTCTTTCACGTTTTTAAGTTGATTCCTAGGTATTTTTTGAGGATATTGCAAATGGAGTTGCTTTCCTAATTTCAGTCTCTCTCTTCTCATTGTTGGTGTAGAGAAAAGTTACTGATATTTGTGGCTTAATTTTATTCCCTGCTACTTTGCCAAAGTTTTGGATGAGGTCAAGTACGTTGGGAGTGAAGTCTATACGAAGGAATCCAATATTTCTAAGGGCTTTAAATAATACCTTCTCAAAATTACCCACTTGGTGATTGGGATTACTACATTGCTGCTCCTTCCTTCTCTCCCTCCCTCCCTCCCTCCCTCCCTCCCTCCTTCCCTCCCTTCCTTCCTTCCTTCCTTCCTTCCTTCTTTCCTTTCTTCCTTCTTTCCTTCCTTCTTTTCTTCCTTTTTGTTTCCTTCTTTCTTCCTTTCTCTATCTCTCTTTCTCTCTCTCTTTTCTTTCTTTCTTTCTTTCTTTCTTTTTTTCTTCTCATAATGTCAGTAGTGACGCATCAACTTTGGGCCTATCACTCACTTTCTTATTCATGGCTGGTGCTTATCACTTCAGCCACACTTCAAATCTGTTTTTTTCCCTTTGTTAATTGAAGACAGAGTGTCTAAAACTTTTGTTTTTTTCCTTTGCTGTCTTTAGACAGCTGGAATTACAAGCACAAGCCACTGGACCAGGTAGAGTTCCCCTTAACCTACTTTGAATTAAAGAATGTAGTAGAAAACTATCCAGGTCAAGAGAAAAGTAATATATCAGAACACTAATAGGATGATTCTCCTGGACAACAAGAAATATAGCTCTTCTCACTTCACCTAAGTATGTCCTGTGGAATAAGTAGAAAGGGGATCACTAACAGGGCATTTAAAGTAGGAGTACAATGACAGATATAGAGACATAGCCCTCAATCCTGTCACCAGCACACAGTGAAAGAAATGTGATGTTTTTACATATACAATACTTCTAAAAATGAATTTTTTCTACTCTGTATGTGTTCATGTTCAGTCCTCATTTCCACAGAATCTGCTCTTAACTAATTTCATTGGTCTTACAATCCACACGTTTGCTACCATGCAATTTTTTCATCATTGCTAAAGGTATTATAACATCTCCCACAGAATATTGTCATTAGCTGAGTCACAAAGTAATAAATGCAATTAGAAGAAAATACAAACAAAGTATCTAGCATTAACTTGGGTGAGAATACATAAACACATCTGCATTTATCTTCATGGCGACCAGGTTAATACTCCATGAGCAAATTATTAGAGAGGATTAAGCCAATTCTCTAAATTAAAAAGATTCAAATTTACCTTTGCAGAGACATAACGAAGGTTTTACTGTTCATGTTAATCCAGATACTGTGTACTCATAAATACATTCAAATATGTTCACTTTTTTGTATGTTTGCCTAGCCCAGAACTTGAACTCAGCCTCTGGGCTCTGGCCCTGAGCTTTTATGCTCAAGGCTAGTGCTCTACCACAGTTCTACTTTTGGCCTTTGGTGGCTAATTGAAGATACGAGTTGCACAGACTTTCCTTCAAGGATGGCTTTGCACCATCATTCTCATAACCACCCGCATAGCTAGCATTACAGTCTGAGCCACCAGTGCCTGACTAGGTAAACTGTGAGTATTGAACTGGTGTGCTGCAATCTCTCTTCCTTTCACAAGTAAGTTTTTGTCAACTAGATCTACCTTGTCCGACACTTAAAAAGGTTAATTATTGGTTTTGCATATGGTATGTTTCAATTACTGTCTTGTTATATAGCTCATGTAGGAAACAGATTCTAATATACACTACTATTTAATGTCTTTCAAACTTATACGTTTCTCACCTATTGGCAATCTATCTTTCAAGATATTTCTCCATAAGAAAGACTACAATTCAATCAGAATGTGTGTGTGTGTGTGTGTGTGTGTGTGTGTGTGTGTGTGTGTGTGTGTGTTGATACCAGGCTTGAATCAATGCTTCATGCTCCAGTTTGGCTCTTTCACTCAAGGCTGGTGTTCTAAATTTGCACCCTCCGTTCCTTAATTAGAACTTCTGGTCAACCAGTCAAAAATTAACAAAATTAAATTGTACTCAGAGCTAAATTTCAGCCTGCAAGGAAATGTACACTTGGCAAAAAGGAAAAGAAATGTGACCATTTAATCAATACCCTTTTTAAGGTTTAAGGCATTTGTTGAAAGAAACTTACATTTGGGGTGCCTTCTATTTCAGAGGGGTTAAATTTCATATCCTTACACCAAATTCATGAGTTGTAGTAATTGCTTAGGGTTGGTTATTAAGTTCTATTAACTTATCTAGATTATAGATAATATAGTTAATGAGATCTATTACAAGTATAATTTTTTCTTTCTCTGAAAGAAGAAATGAATGGTGTAAATAGCTTGCTAATTGCTGTATTTCTTGATGGAAAATGTGTAATTTTCTGATGTTCAATATTTGAGGTGAATGTAAGAACATTTTTTTTTTTTTACTTAAGAGACTTATTTTGAAATAAATAAAAGAATCCTGGGATCTTTCTTTATCTTAGAGTATGATGGCCTGGAAGGCAGTTTTATCACAGTATTGGCTGCTGGCATAGTAGTTGGAATAATTGTTTTGTGAAAGTTGAAAGAAGAAGTAAAGAAAGTTCATGATTTATTGATCTGTTTTTCTGGCTGACTTGACATAAGTGAATTGGTATCAATTCTCTATGCATATATTGATTATTATATAAAAGGAATGGTAAAAGCTGCAGTTGCAGTTGAATTCTTTGGAAAGTAGCTACAAATGTTTCCTGATAGACTTTACAGGAGAGTTTCATGGGGTCAGTTTCATTTGAACACTCGATTCTGTTTGTTTTTATATTTCAAAGAAAAGCAAAAGTTAATTAGAGTTAGATTCAGCTCTTTTTGACTTGTGAATTCAAACAAAGGGCTCAATGATCTGAATGATTTGGTGGAAAAGAAAGCCAAATTGAAAAATACTAGGGGTGGTTCAAGTGTCATAAGTACTATCTAATTCCCCAAATACTTAAAGTTAATGAAATTAAATATTTAATGAATATTGTTCACTAACAACCATTGGAACCACCATGTCCATGTTTTTTTTTAATCTGAATTTTTCTTTTTTAGTGTTTGAATTTTTTTTACTCTTCAAGTATTAGTTATACAAAGAAGTTGCCTTCCAACAAAGCACTTTATGAATACAACGCATTGATCACTTCAGCCCTTTCAACATTCACACCCATCCCTCCCAACCCACCCCTCCCTCACTTAGCTTAATTTTAGGTTGTGTATTCATTTTTTGTCACTTAACAATTGTATGTATGTATACAATGCATCTCGATCTTTGTCATCATGCCATTACTTCAACATCTTCACCCCACTTTGAGCCATCCCCTTCCCTTATATTTCTCAATTCTCTGGTATATGCTATGAATTCTTGCCTGCATCTCCCCCCTTGCACTCTTTTGTTCTTCTCCTCCTTTCTAAGAAATATGAAGTTAATATACAGGATGCATAAGTAAATGACAATTTTGTAATTTTATGAATGATTAGGATTCAATGGTTACTCTCAGGAACCACTCCCAGAAATGATCCCTAACATGTAGAATTGAAATAAAATTCAAATTTTCATCTTTTTTAATGTTTAAAACAACCCTTAACACATATGCAACTTGTACGAAGCATAGAAACATGATGTAGAATAGAATAGGCAAAACAACATATAGATATGACCAGTGAATGAGTCTAGGAGCTACATACATAGACGAGCATGGTTGGAAATTGCTTCAAGTATGTGATTTTCACTGTTCTACATGAGATGATTTTTTGGGGGCTAAAATTTGAAACAAAGAGTAATCTACTTGGGGCTGGGAAGGTGGCTCAGTGATAGAGCGCTTGTCTTACATGCCTGAGGCCCTGGGTTCGATTCCTCAGCACCACATAAGCAAGAAGAAAAAAGCTGGAAGTGGCGCTGTGGCTCAAGTGGTAGAGTGGTAGCTTTGAGCTGAAGAGCTAAGGGACAGCACCCAGGCCCAGAGTTCAGGCCCTCTGGACCCTCCCCCCCCAAAATGAGTAATCTACTCAATTTACCTTATAGATGCTTCTCTGAATATGTCTGTCTATCTATCTATCTATCTATCTATCTATCTATCTATCTATCTATCTATCTATCTATCTATCTATCTGTCTGTCTGTCTGTCTGTCTGTCTGTCTGTCTGTCTGTCTATCTATCTATCTATCTATCTATCTATGTATCTATGTATCTATCTACCTAGGATAGTTTGATTCAGATAATTAGAGTTGACTCTTTATCTCACATTGTAATTAACTGACCAAGTGTTGTCTTTGCTCTCACAAAGACACTCACTGCTGGAATTCATTATTCAAAGTACTCTCTGATAAATCTTTTGTGGTCATTTCCAAAACATTTTTGTAACTGAAAGTGTCTTATCTGCTGACTTGGTGCTTCTTTGTAAAATCATTGCTTATCGTCTATATGTCTATGTTGTGTGAGTGAGGCAAAGGGTTGTACTCACTGCCATCCTGTGATTAGGAATAGAATTGAGACCTCACAGCTCCGGTGAAAGAGAAGAGGCTTGGCATGAATGAAAATCTTGTTACACCAAAATTATGTTCTTCATAAGCTGAGAAAGTGCAATAAAAATGTACCAATGTTACTTAATAATTTGACAAAAATAAATTCTGGGCATGAATAATGACTCACACTTGTAATTTTAGTTACATAAGAGGTAGAGATAGAAAGATTTTGGTTTGAGGTAATCTGAGTAAAAGCAGGAGACTGTATCTGAAAAACATACTATAACATAGCTGGAAGTATGGCTCAATGGTAGAATACTTTGTAAGCAAGCAGAGGTCTCTGGGTAAAATTCTAGTACCATGACTTTAGAAAGAAGAAAAAAGAAAGAAAGACAGGAAGGATGGAGAGGAAGGGAGGTAATGAAAGAAGGAGGGAAGAAATAAAAGTGGAGAGGAAGAAGCAAGAGAGGGAAAAAGGAGGGAAAAAGAGAAAGGGAGAGAGAGAGAAAGAGGGAAAGAAGTTTATTACAACATCAAAATAACTGAATGGCTAATGTTCAAAGTACTAGTTAAAATAACAGCATATTTTAATTTAATTTGTATTATTAAGAATGTTCATATAATGATTTATGTTTTGAATATATATATATATAATAACAAACATCTTATTTGTTATGGTGGATGTTGTTCCTCTCCACCTATCAATTTCCTTTTTCTTGATATTTTGGTGTATTAATATCATATTAATATCTAAGCACATGTCCAATGGATGATGACCTGCTAGATTATTTTAGGTATATTTTAAAGGAATTACTAAAGATGACTGCAAATTGTTTAGGTGACCTCTAAACTAAAACACTCTACTGTTATGATTCCTTCTTTGCATGTTCTTGGTGGTAAATGCAAACATCTGATTAACATACATCTTTCTTTAGAACAGTAACTGGAATATGACTATATCTAATCCATCAAATAAAATTATTTCCTAAGACCTGTGGGTTCTTGCCATATACTCACAAGAGTTTCATAATCTTGCTTAGCACATTAATATTTGAACCTTAATCATTGGTAGCTATTATGTCTATCTGCTGAGAAAAAGACTAGGCAAGTCTCATAAAGCATGCAGGGATTGGAGGCATCAACATAACTTAAAGTTGGATTGTTATCAAACACATAAGTCTCACCCAACTGTTCTTTTTCTGGTCATTTCATGTATAGTTGTCATGTCACTGAACTATTTCATGGACTAGACTATTTTGAAGGAATTGACTGGCCAATTTCAGCTATTATCTGATTGGTTAAAAATCTTTTTATTTTCATATATAAGTTTTAGTGTTTACTGAAACTAATTACATCAGCACAACTGACCATATTTTGCCATGTCAAACTGGTGAGAAACTGAAAGAGTAATGAAAGGAATCAACAACAGCCCTAATGAAATGATCAGTAGTCCCTTTCTGATTTCTTTAACATCTCCTCTTGTGTATTGAAATCTGTTCATATCTCCCTCTTTTATTAATAAGTTTTTTTTATTGTGAAAATACCATACAGAGGGGTTACAATTACATGAGCAAGGAGATGAGTACATTTCTTATCAGGCTTTTTCCTCTCTCTTTTTGCTTCCTAAGACAGAGAGATGTGCACACAGCATGAAAGAACCTTGATGAAGACTGGCTTCAACAAGGCTTGCTCATGGAATAAGGTTCACTTAGGTAACCAAAATAATAGTAATAATAATGGGTTATTTCACTCCCTACTCATTGTGAATACCACTCTTACTCCTTCTTAGAGTTTAAGTGTTTATTGAATTTTAAGATCTTCATTATTTTCTTCCTCAAAAATATTGAAGAAAAAGAAGTATGGAGCTAAAATGGGAAAGAACTGAGGGAAGACGATGAAAATAAACTGTTACATTTCAATGCTTTTTTTTGGTGCTCAATTGACCAAATGAAGTAATTTCAATGTCTTTCCTCATGTGAAAAAGATAATTAAACCTTTCTTATTTTAGCCATTCCATTCTTATTTTACCTCCTAAACAGAGGTAAAAACCTAAAGCATCATTAGAAAAAATTGCTTTCTGAATATTGTTTTATTTCTAGTAAATCTAGAACATATGTATTTGGAACAGAAAGATGAGCTTCCTGGCAGAGATTTTATAATCTCATTTTTTAATAAAGAAGCCAAAAAGCAATCTTTGAAAAACAGAACAAAATAATTTTTATTCATAGTGCATTAATGACTGTAGACCAGAGGCAAAATAAGCCAAACAGGAAGAGAAAACAGTACATATGGGTAATAAGATTGTGATAATGTTACTAAGGAATCATAACTTTTGACTTTAATAACTTTAATGTGATTCAATTTTCAATTTTAACATTATAATGACTCACATTCCTAATTATCACTTTTTTGCATATCATATTATTTCTTGTTAGAATTGGTGAGAGGACTATTTCCTGGTTTACACATTTATTTTATTATTTTTGTTCATTTTAAAATATGCTAGCAATATTTAAGTGTAGTAATTTCCCAAGGGTATTTCATGTTCTTTGAACAAAAATATATTTAGAAAGAAAGCTTAATTGCTCAAATAGTTACCATACTCAAATTATTTAGGAAATTATCTTATTTTCATATTCATGCATAATTTAGCTAGCCAAAATCATCAAAGAAACAATCACATTAAATGGACTATGTTTCATTATCTGTCCTAAGTTTGCTAGCATTTGTATTTTCTTCAGAATGAAATCCAAACTTTATCTGTGCCATGAGTTACTCATATAGAGTTTTTGAAAATTCCTCTGCATCACTTTCTTCCTTAAAAATTATTAACGCTTAGAATTCCCTTAGAATTCCACTGTGTATATATACCATTTTTCTTTGATCCATTCATCTACTGAGGGGCATATGGGTTGGTTCCATATCTCAGCTATGATAAATAATGCTGCAATAAACATAGTGGTGTTGGTAGCTTTAGTATAGTCTTGTTTGTGATCATTTGGGTAAATGCTCCAAAGTGGGATTGCTGCGTCATAGGGGAGCTCTATGTGGAATCTTTTGAGGAGTCCCATACTACTTTCCAAAGTGGTTGAACAAGTTTACACCAACAATGCAGTAAGGTTCCCTTCTGTCCACATCCCCTCCAGCATCTCTAGTTATTAGAGTTCTTGATTTTTGCCATTCTAACTGGGGTGAGGTGGTATCTCAATGTTTTTTTTAATTATTATTATTGTGAAAATACTGTACAGAGGGTTTACAATTACATGGGCAAGATAATGAGTACATTTCTTATCAAGCATTGTAGCCTCCTCCTTTGTTTCCCCTTCCCATCACTTCCCATCCTCCCCCCCTCGCCCTCCACCCAATCCTCCTCCCCCCCACCAAAGTTGTAAAGTTCATTTTCCACATAATGACTTGTACATCTTATTGTTGCAATAGATCCACCTGTATCCCTATTTAAATGATTTGTTTTTTCCCTTCCCCTCCACAAATTATACCAAGGTTGAGCATTTGTCTATTGAGCATGTGTCTATTGGCCATCCTACTTTCCTCTTCAGAGAAGTTTCTCTTTAAATCTTTAGCCCACTTATTTATTGGGCATTTGTTTCTTTGAGGATTTGTTGTTGCGGGATTTGATTTTTTGAGTTCCAGGTATATTTTAGATATGAGCCCTTTGTCCGTTGTGTGGCTAGTGAAGATCTTCTCCCAATCCGTGGGCTGTCTATTGATCTTGCTAGCTATGTCCTTTGCCATGTAGAAGCTCTGCAATTTTATGCAATCTCATTTGTCCAACCTTTCCTTGATTTGTTGTGTTTCTGGGTCTCTTTTAAGAATATTTCGGCCTGTGCCAAGGAGACCTAGGGTTTCCCCTATTCCATCCTGTAATTTTTTCAGAGTGTCTGCTTTGACTCCAAGGTCTTTGATCCATTTGGAGTTGATTCTGGTGCAGGGTGATATATAAGGATCTATGGCTCCATCAGAAAGAATGGCATTGCCCCATTTGTTAAGAAATGGAAAAACTTGGAAAAAATTATATTAACTGAAGTAAGCCAGGCCCAAAGAAACATAGATCCGATGGTTTCCCTTATTTACAATAACTAGTGTATGCCTGAGTCAAACAGAAAAGGTCAGATAAGTTGATGTTAGGTGAAATGAACCCCAAGATAAATATTCAAATGGTTTTTCTTTCATATGATTGTTTCTAACATATTTATAAGATGATTTCTTTGTTGCTTTTTATGTCCCTCTCCCACGTTATAACCCCTGCTTTCACTGTAATTGATGTTGGTATAATTTGTGGAGGGGAAGGGAAAAAACAAATTGTTTAAATAGGGATACAGGTGGACCCATTGCAACAATGAGATTTACAAGTTGTTATGTTGAAAAATGAACTTTACAACTTTGGCTGGGGGTGGGGAGGCTTGGGGGTTGGGGGGTGGGGGTGGGAGATGGGAAGGGATGGGAAGGGGAAACAAATGAGGAGGCAACAATGCTTGATAAGAAATGTACTCATTATCTTGCTCATTGTAATTGTAATCCCTCTATACAGCATTTTCACAAAATTAAAAAAAAAGAAAAAAATTATTAAGGCTGAAGCACTAAATGTGTTTTTATGTAATTAACAATATTTATGAAATCACAATTCTACATATGGCCTCACTTAAGAAAAGATCAGAGTAAAGTTGCTCCAAATGGATCAGAGAGCTGTGTTCTTGTAAATAATTTTCTACTTTCCTCTTCAGCAACTTGTGAAGATCCAAAATTAACCCAAAGTTCAATAAAATGCTACTGGAAAATCAGTCAATTGCCAAACCTAAAAGCATTTTTGTATTTCCTTGGCTTAGAAATTGAGAAAGTCAGCTTTTATTTCTACTCCTGTCCTACATCCCTTCACTAACGCATTCTAGGCTTTCACACAGTTTATATCTTATTGATGTCTTTGCCTATCAGATTACACTCTTTATTCATCCTAAGTAGTTTGCCTCTCCGTGGATATCCAGAGGGATATAGTAACTTTTCAAGAAACATTTGCCAATTGAATAAGTAAATTGATGGACTAATTGAATAAATAAATGTAAAAGGTCAAGAAAAAATACATGATAGAAGAGAATGCTCAACAATAATATTGGTTGCTAATAATTAATTTGTGTACCATGAAATCTACAAATATCTGTAGTGTTGCACACTTGGCCTGTCAATAAAGACAATTTTCTTCTTCACATAGGAACATATCTTCTCAATTATGACTTGGAGTTGCCATATTTCTAAGTTTGTTTTAACCAGGTTGCTAAAGGTTATTCAGATCTGCTCTGATTTCAACCTTTCTTATGCTGATTATTTCTCTCTGGCCAGTGTATTTAAACATTTTTCCCAAGTTATACACTTCAAGAATCAGATTTTTAAAATTTCTTTACCACTTCATCTCTCTCTACTCAAAGCCAAACATGTAACAAATCATGTAACAACAAAGTGGTCTACTCCTTCCACTTCCATTAACCCACCTTCCTTAAATGCCTTACACTGCTTCCCGTGTCCTACCAATACCCATCTCACACAGATCATATATACATACGCAGCTACCTAGGTCATACTGTTATAACATTCATGTGTTACTTTTTGTTAAGATCAAATAATATGAATAATATAATGATGATGATGATGATGATGATGATGATGATGATGACAATGATGATGATGATGGCAGTAACATGTTACCAAGTGTTTTTTCCCATGTACCAGGTATCCTTTTGATATTCATGGGAATTTTATGAGATAAAAAGAATACAATTACTATCATCAAAGGTACTAAAAATTGTGTGTGGTTTATATCTGTAATCCCAGCTACTTTGGGAGGCAGAGAAAGAAGGATTATGGTCAAGGCATGCCTGGGTATAATTATAGCATGACTTTATCTCCAATGCCAATCTGAGCATAGTGGCCTATAACCCTAGCAATGGTAAGAGGTTCATAATCTGAAACTAACCAGGGAAAAAGTGGAGAATTTACTTAAAATTGTCTAAGAAACCAAACATGTGGCTCAAATTATAGAGGATTTTCCAAGCAATAGTGAGACTCTGAATTTAAGCCATAGTACTCCCCCAAGCAATAAAAATTAAGCAACTTCTTTTTTAGATGAACATTTAATATTTCTACCTTCAGAAAACTATTCCATGTCTTTAGTCTTGGTGAAATTTTACTTTTTCTCTTCTGTTTATTCTTTAAAAAAATCTTTGTTTTTCCCTCCTTGGCTTTCTTTTCTTTTCTTTTTTTTTTAGGCTACCAGCACAACCTATGTTTATTGAAGCTTTATTTACCATAGTTAAGATATGGAACCAACCCAGATGCCCCTCAGTAGATTTCTTTTCTTTTTATTCTCCCCATTTTCCCTAGGAAATCTCGTTCATGTTTATGTCCTCAGGGATATTTTCATGTAGATAGCTTGATAATCTATAGCTGTGTTTTTATACTTGTAAAACTAAATAAAAATTCAGTTCCCTGGACATTTCTTTCTTCTTTTATAGTCTTTTGTGCATATATATGGTATATATATATATATGATATATATCATAGATACCATATATCTCTATCTATCTATCTATCTATCTATCTATCTGTCTGTCTATCTATATCTATATATGGTATCTATGATATATATATATATATATATTCTTATCTGTCTATTAGAGACTATTGTTTAGTGGTTACTATGAGTCCTATGTAATAGCCATTGATTTTTTTGACATGTCACTTTTAAATGGTAATATAACATGATCATATGAGTTAGAAAAAGAGGAGACATAAAAGTTATAGGAATTATACTACAAGAAACTGCACTGAATCCATTCCTCCTCAGGTTTTCAAGTACTAATTTTCCATTTTCCAGTGTCTCTATTTTCTATGGTGTCATATATTAATGTTGTTATTATTTATAATTGTTTCATAATTTTTTTTCCCACTTGAGATATTAAAATAGCTAAAAGACCCAGAGAAAATTATAGAGAGGCAAAAATGGAGAAATAGCTTCATGTTTTCTACTTGGCTTAGAAGAGATAAAGAATACTTAACCATAGGATTATTAAAGGATCACTCAGCTAGGTATTGCTAACTTTAATTGAGTTTTGTTTAATCTTGACAGAAAGCTGTGTACACACAACAGCAATATGTTATCAAGTGAATAAAAGTGATAGGAAACTATATCCAGGCATGTAGGAGGTACAAAGAAATATGTCTGAGTGAGTAGAATAATGGTTCCTTGCCACTAACTCCTGCTGCATTGCTTTCTATCCCCCAATCATCTCCTGGTCATTCACACTCTCACAATTAACTGACTGAAGAATTAGAACTTAAGCCTGTTCAAATGGTTTTTCAGCACCATTACATGCTGGTGTCATCCCAAAGTGGATGACTCTGTCATTACAACCCTGCTGAGCAGTGCATCTGAAGTAGAGTGACAAAGGAAAATCCTCCCAGTGAGCAGAATTTTGAGGAGTATAATTTGTTTTCCACTTTCATTGGCTAAGAATACAAATGTGCTCTGATTCATAAGCAGCTGTTAACGGTTTGTTTGAAAGGTCAGGGACTTGGATGTAATAAGGTTGGAAAGTTGGAAGTCTGGGGAAGGGGTATGATGCATCTCTCAGAATGAGCACAGAACTTGAAGATACTTGTGTGTTTCATGGATAAGCAGCAAAGGTGATCCACTGCTGGAAAAGCTCTAGATGCTCATAGGGCCAAAATGACAGTCCTGTGGTATTCAGCAAACTTTTTCGGGCCATTCTGGCAGTTGTTAAAGGGGCCTTTAAATATCATATGTGTAATATGAAGAATGGGGACTACCAAATGAATTTTAAAAAATATGTTCTACCTCTTTACTGTTAAAATAGACTAATGTACCAGAAGCAGAGACCATTTCTGACTCCCCATTCTAAAGCCATTCCCCAGGGCAATAGTCAAAACACTAAGTGTCAGGTTGAGTATATTAACCTCTTCTTCACAAAGGGCATAGAGATGTGTTCCCACCGCCCCCCCCCATTGAGTTTTGCACTTATTTTGGGAATATATTTGCTTTACCTCCCAGAATTGCTCATGCCAGGGCTACTATCATCAATAGACTCCAGGAATTCTTATCCAACATCATTTCATGCCACATATATTGCTTCATATAAAAAAAAATTCATCTCATGGAAAAGAAAGAGAGGCAATTGACAGACACTCACATAATTCAGTTGTATTAGCACATTACTAAGAAGTAACTGGCTTGTAGAAGGTGAAATGGCTTTCTGAAGATTCAATTACAGTGCCAATTGGAAGGCAATGTTTAAATCAATGGAAAACCATTATCTGGTATGATTCTTTCATTGCCAGAATATAAGAAGACGGAGTGGGAGTCTTCCCTACTGTACCTAATAACCCATTTGTGAAATCCATGCTTCTTGTTTCCAGAACTTTAAGTTCTGCTAGTGTTGAATTACTTTTTTTCCTAAAGAAAGAACACTACTACCCATTCATACTATACTGGATCCATTGAAGTGAAAGATAAGAATGCCACTTTTTGTGCACCCTATGACATTGACTCAATGAATAGGAATTTGACTAATTAGTCATGAGTACAGAGGTGAAAATAAATTTTTAATTTTAAATGGCCCCAAAGAAAAATTTCTATAGAACACACAGGAGTTTCAGATACATTCTCTCTGTACTGATAGATGAAACAAATTAAAAGGCTAGTTGAGAGGTCCACCTTGCATAATAAAAGTTTGAATAGTCATCCCACCTAGGAAAAAATCTTGTCCAGGGAAGTGTTTGAGAACAAGGGCATATGGAAATGCTACTAGAAGATATTAATTATGAGTGTATACAAGAGGCAGAAACACTTCAAAATATGGACTAAAACAATTTTGCACTACCATGGGCCTAGTCATTTGTCTAAGAAAGGAATAACTTCACACTATAAAATAAAGAATAGTGATTTAATATTCATTGAAATTATAAAGTTATTCATTTGCTGTATGAAAGCTCACATTTCATAATAGAAACACATAAGGAGTTGATTTCATGATAGAGAATGTCTCTTATCTGGATGTGGGTGGCTGATGTCTGTAATGTCAGCACTTTAGAGGTGACAATAAGACCAGTGGTCTGGCCTACTTTTGTGATGCTAGAGCTGGACTTGATAACTATTAGCCATTCTTCCTTGGCCAGTCAGGTGTTAAGGAAGGATCATGAGGAATGTTGTGAAAGCAGAGAAATGGGAGGGGAAGCTCATCTCCTGCCTCTGGTCTACTGTTTTCAATGTGACAGCCAATGGGAAGCCTGGCAGCACTTATCTCAGGAGTACTGATGGACAAGCTGTGGACCACATGTGTGTGTTTATGCACCACCTGGCAGGCCACCGGCCGAACAACCATAGGTGTGTTCTCAAATAAGGATTTCCAAACCATGTGGTACAATGACGTTCTGAAGTTCCTCAACAATGACAATATATGAAGTACGTTTTCACCTTGTCAAACATAATGCTTGCATTAGTAGGGAGCTTATCTAAGGTTTTAATCTTTCTTTTCCATACCATTTGGTCTTCTTCTTTTTCACCCCTTTGAGTGGTCATGGATTATTTATGACAAACTTTTTCCTATTTTAACTCTTAGTCTGTTCTCTGTTTTCTGACTCTATCTCCACTGACACAAATACTAAAGATCTCCCTTGGAATTTAATGATCTTATAATAGAATGCAGCAATCAGAAATGGAATAAGAAGCCAAGTCTAATTACATGCTGAATAAATATCATCATGAATATTGAAGTTTATAACACCTGATGAAATTAAACGCTTGCAATAATATCACAAACTGGAAGGAGGATTAATGTGATTAAATAATTCCTAGATGTTTATATTTTCTAGGAAGTGTTAATTTTTAAAAAATTTTAGTGTCAAGATGAATCTTGTTATATTGAGGGTAAACTACAACAATATCCATGCCGTGTGCAATTAGAATACCGATGGAATGGAATGATGCAGTGGATAATAATAAATTATCAAGAACAATAATGGTGACTAAAAAAGAAGCTAAGAAAAAGAAGCAACTGTATGAGAAAAAAAGGACAAAGTTGAGATGTTAAATGTTAAACTCTGATACAATCATCATTATAAAGGCACACAGATCTGAAATTCTAAATTAGTTGTAGATGCCAATATGCTATTGGCTTAGCATATTATCAAACCTAGTTCCATACTTACTACCTACCAAGTCAAGATTTAGAATTTACTGAACTGAACAAACAAGGAAAGTCAATATAAGAAGAAAATAAGTTCGTTTTTCGACATAGCATCTTATTGCAATGGATCCACCTGTATCCCTATTTAAACAATTTGTTTTTCTCCTTCCCTTCCCCAAATTATACCAACATCAAATGCGGGGAGGGGGTGTAGTCGTGGAGATGGGAGGGCAGGGATGGTGGGGGAAAAACAAAGGAGGAGGCAACAATGCTTAATAAGAAATTACTCATTACCTTGCTCATGTAATTGTAACCCCTCTGTATGGTATTTTCACAACAAAAAACTTACTTAAAAAGAAGAAGAAAATAAAAGGAAGAGAAGAGACAAGTCATAAGACAAGCAAAATAGTTTTTTAAAAATCTGACAAACTAGGTCAGATTTTTTAAGTATATATCAAAATGATAAGGAACTAAATCCTTCAGATTTAGATTTTTAATTTCTATATGCATCTCTGTTTCCTTAAGATATATGAAGTCAAAATTTATAGATTTATAGGGAGAATTTGTGAAATCCATTATAATAATAGAAAAGTCTAAAAGATTACACTATATTATAGGAAAAAAACTTTTCTCTATGTAATTTATAGAAACCTTTAAATTTCAAAGGAAGTATCAGCCCTAGTTATCTGAGAAGTGTACTTTTAAAATTACAACACAAGTTTATTTTTATTAAATAAATTTCCTACATGTTTATGATATTGAATATACCCTTATGATTGGTCACTCATTTTCCTTTACTCTATTTAGCGTACTACTAATAATTTTTATTCTCCAATGAAAATGAGTTAATAAACCCTTTGCTTTTGCTCTCCCTTCTCTTTTATTCTCTAAGAGAAATTATGGACAAAAGTAATTTTTGGTAATTTCAATATTTGAAAGAAGTAGCCTAAAAAAACTTCTAGATATGATCATTCATTTTTATAAGGAGATTTTTAACAACTGATTAATAGTTAAAGTGACTATGAGACAATTTCAATATGCATTTTTTTCTTTATATAGCTTTGGTAAATTGCATTTACCAGATAATTTAATTAGCTCTTGTTGCTATAAGATTAACTAATACAGTATATTACAACATTGTATTCTTATGTGTTTTCAATCTGCAAGTTTTAAATTAGTGCACCTTTATTACTCATGAAAATACTGTCTTAATTTTCTATTATGTTTGCATACATTGATTTCCAAGAAATAATGAAATAACTCTATCTTTGATAATCAATACTATTTTGAAGATATATAATTATTTTATTATGATGACTATATTAGTTTTTCATCCTATTAGGTTAGTATTTGGTTTTATCTTTATTGCATCCAATTAATTTCAGTCAAAATCCTTAATTCACTAATTCTGAATTTTTCTGTATTCTGCATATTTTATCCCATAATTTTATTTCATTCAAGGGTCAGTATTTTCAACTTTTATTATTTTTCATTGTTGAAAGAGTATTTTTTATTAAAGTATAATTCTCCTTAGTGATTAACTCTTTTATTTATTTATTGTTTTTGGTCATGGGACTTGAACTCTGGGCCTGGGTGCTGTCCCTGAGCTCTTCAGCTGAGGGAAAGTGCTCTACCACTTAAGCTATGCTACCACTTCTGGTTTTCTTGTGGTTTATTGGAGATAAGAATCTCAGGGGCTTTCCTGCTCAGGTGCTTTTGCAGATTGATCCTCTGATCTCAGCCTCCTGAGTAGCTAGGATTACAGGAATGAGCCACTGGTACCCAGCAGTGATTAAGTCTTTAAACAACTGTATAGACACTTACAAACTTAGTGTCAGTAACTTCTTCCCTGTCTAGATTCTGAATCATTAACAGTACTCTATACATTTCTTTTTTAAAAAAACTTATTTCTTTAAATTTTCTTTAAACAATTATAGAAAGGGGCTTCAACTAATCCTGTCAGCTTATAAATACAATACATCTTAATCAATTCACCCTTTCCATCATTCTCCGCTCATCTATCTCAGCTCGACGCATTCTCTCAAATTATCTAATTCCATTTTTACATCTGTACACTTAATATTTCAGGGATCATTTTACAGCTTGTTACTCAGTATATTTCTTAGTGGCTTAGGAGTCAAGTTCATTCCTAACACTCTCCCTAGAACTGCGTACAATCTTCCAGATACGACATTTTTAGTTTAGTACATATGTAAGATTCAGTACACTGTTGCATGTGGCAAGAGTTTAATCTGTAGTTTAACATTATTTTATTAATAGAGTTGCTATGATTTATTTATAAATTATGATTAAAGAATATTTTAACTCAAGTATAATCATTCTATGAACATTATGACTCTTGGATTTTATAAATATGCACCTCTTCCTACTGGAAATGGATTGGAACTATGAAATTACAATTTCTAGCTAGAAAGGGAATTATGGAACTTTTGGAATATAAAAATGAGAGAGGATATAGATTGTGGTCAGATCATTTATTCTATATGTTCTTAAAATGCTATAGCATTTCTTGATGCCAACTTCATGAGTTGTCATATTATTCATCCTCATAAATATTCCTTTAAGCATTCATCAATTTTGTATGTCTTTACTTAGTGAGTTCCTGTAGTTCACTGTTGTTTATGCTTTTATCATCCATTATGTCTTATTATTTGATCAGGTTCTTTCTAAGATATGTGTTAAAAAAACACCTAGCAAATTTGTAGAATTAATTTCATTTTATTGGCTACTGAGACCATTTTTCTTTAAATATTTTATTTGTATGAATAATAGCGTGTGCTTTTAGAAATGCTGAAAACAGTTAAATCATAGTACAATGAACCTGTAGTCAGTTTTACTTGTGGTTTTTAATCTGATACAGATTTAAGTACAACATATTTTACTTAGTTTATGTTTGGATATATGTTCCTTTAAATATACTTTTCCATCCCATTACTGTTTTTCTTTCTTCTTAAAAAATATTTATCCATAACTTAGATATAAACTTCTCCATTTCTGAGAGCAGTTTGTTTTATTTTCACAAAACATGATTGAGTTTAATATGCTTACATTTATTACTTTTCCAGTAGTCACTGGCCATTTTTTTTACTTTGGAGAAAATTTTAAAACAATTAAATGGCTCAAGAGATCTTCACATAAAAATTATATGTACAATTTGTAGTATATTCACATGATTCATATTAGGATGTTTGATATATCAATCAAAAATTGTCAACGCCTCCAATAGAGAATAATACAGTTACTGTAGATTTATTTTAGACAACACATTATTTTTTAATGTTTTTCTAGATCTACTTCTAAAATGGATAACTCAAATAAAACTAATTTTTTCTTAAGAATTTCATGTCTTATTTTTTCTAAATCAATCCAAAAATCTAACATATTCATCAGACTTTTAAATTAGAATAACAATATGCATATTAACTATAGAGTATCTGAAAGTTTTCTAGGTTTCCTCTTCTATAGTAAAAATAATTTTAAGTCAAATTTCTTTAAAATTTTATTAATCAGAATTTCCTATCCTGGCATGAATTACTTTGCTTTTAAAATATTTCTACGAGGAATGAGGTAGGTTGAGCACTTTTAAAATGGATTATTTGAAACTATCAAACTAAATCAATCGTAAAGCAAACATTAAATTATCTTCTTATTTGGTGTTATGAGATGATATGGCAACATAATGTGGGTTAAAGTGGCTGAATGGTGAAACTAATAAAACCAAAAACCAAAGATGTATGATTAAAATAACAAGCTAAGATACAATGTAATATAGGGCTTTGGAAAAAAATAATTTTTGAGTGATATAATCATATTCAAGATAACAATAATAAAATTATGCACATGCATTGGTTCCATGAACTTTTTCATGGCTAGATCTGACTATAAGTTATTTTGAAATGAAAAAAAGAATTAAATTTATCTGACTAATATGAAACTGCTGCTTTTAATTCCTTGTTTAGTTCTTGTTCATTTGGCATAAACAAAAATGACTTTCATTTTTACCTGAAACCTTTTCTTTCCGTTTCCCTTGCTGAACAAGAAGAGAGTTTATATACACATAGGAAGTATTTAGTTCTTTCCTCGGCTCAGATGATCTTTTGCTACAGAAATGTAGAGGGTGTAAAGATGGCTATTGGTAGTACTGATCTTAGTGACATGATCAATCTGAAAGGTCAAAATGTTCTTCTTTGTCTTTTAAAGTCAAGCATCCAGACTGAAAAGTAATGGCAGAGAAAGTGTCTGTCACCTTTTTTATATTTGAATTGAACTGCATTGTGCCATAGCTCTTCAGAGAACTTTCAACAACACCTTTGCCTGGCCAATATTCATCTCAGTCTAAAACGAAAATAGTAAAAACTATTTCAAAATTTCTTTACTTATTTCAACATGACATTGAAGATATAAATATCATTTCAAAACAGATTATTTTTTCTCACAATATGAAAGATAAATCATTCAAATAAAACAAATCCACAGAAATTAATTTGGCGCAACTCAATGAAAATATAAGTCAGTTGTGATAAACATTTGTCATCTTTGAAGCATTCAGAAAAACTTGGTTTGTACATTTCTTTAAAAGATACATGTAATTCTTGTTCAGCACAAACTTACTGTTGGGAATTCTCCCTTCATAAATTGATTGCATTTTTTATGTATGTTTAGCTCTGTGTGTGTGTGTGTGCATATGTGTGTGTGTGCGCACGCGTGTGTGGTCTGGCAGGTTTTCATAGAATATTTTAAAGGTTCTTGACTGAATTTGACCTGGTTTAATAAAATTTATCATTTTTGTAGAATTACCTGGGTTTGCCTTTGCTTTATTATTATTATTATTATATTTTTGATTAGAGGTCAGGGACTGGGGCTGTATTACTCTGTATACCATACACTGGCCTATAACCTTGCTACATAGCCTAAGCTGGTTTCAAATTCGACTCCTGTCTCAGCCACCACCCCCAACAGCTGCTGGGATTACAGAACCTTAGTGGTCTTATCATTTCCTTCATGAATTTCTTCATATGAGCCCCTTCTATGCATAAGCATTGATGAGGAAAACATTTGGACTTAGGTTTTTCTTAAAACAAAATGTGAAATCTTCAAGGATTGAACCACTGAAGAAACCCTTGAATATAGAGATACACGCAGCTCTTCTAATACAGAATTTGTGTTGAAGAGATTAGCATAATATCCAGACATATATCCAGCCCTTGGCTTCTTTTGTGCTATGCTCACACAGGAAAGTTACTGTGAATTTCATCTACATTAAATGCTACAGCATGACGTTTATTGCTATAATCTGTTGACTCATCAACTTGAATAAGGAAGCTGTGCTTTTCTTTTCCAGTTTATTACTCAAACTCTCTTCACCATTCTGTGGCACAATCATCAATAATTTAACAACTGTACTTAGTGGGTGTGGAATCTTTTCAAATTTTCAATCAAAATCTTGTGTAAGCAATGCCTTCACTATAATGTTACACTTTGTGTTATTAAGACATTGCAAGCAGGGGTTTACCCTAAGAAAATATTTCCTCCTTTAAAACAAATGTTCTTTTTGCTGGGTGTTGTTAGCACATTTCCTTAGCTCAGATAATCTGGATACAGTTTGTAATTGTTGCAGCCTGGGCAAAAAGTTAATGAGTTTCCCACTTCAACCAATAGGCAGAGTATGGTGGTGCAGAGCTGTCCTATTAACATTACAGAAAACATGCAAACAAAGTGTCACAGAACGGTGATATTTCACAAAAAGAACCAAGTGGGCTATCTTACAATTTCCAAGGGTAAAAAGTCAGTATCTAAACATTGTCTAGTAGCTACTTATTCTCTTTATTATTATAATGATTATTATCATTATGTTTATATATTTTTATTGTAAAAATATGTATAGAGCAGTTACAGTCACATGAGTAGGGTAATAAGTTCATAGAGAGCATTGCTGCCTCTTTCTTTGTTTTCCCTCTATCATCACTTCCCTCCCCACTTCCCCAACACCTCCTGCCCCCCCACCCCGATATTGTAAAGTTCGTTTTCAACATAGTGTACTGTACATTTCATGGTCACAATGGGTCAACCTGCATCTCCATTTAAGCATTCCGCTATATGCCTTCCCCTGCCCAAATTACAAAAATGTATATACAAAATGCAGAACATCAAGCCGGGCACTGGTGGCTCACACCTGTAATCCTAGCTACTCAGGAGGCTGAGATCTGAGGATCGCGCTTCAAAGCCAGCCCGGGCAGGAGAGACCGTGAGACTCCTATCTCCAATAAACCACCAGAAAACCGGAAGTGGCGCTGTAGCTCAAGTGGTAGAGCGCTCGTCTTGAGCTGAAGAGCTGAGGGACAGCGCCCAGGCCCAGAGTTCAAGCCCCACAGCCGACCAAAAAAAAAAAAATGCAGAACATCAGCATCAAATCCAGTGAAAACAGGGATTATACCATGGGGAAGAACATACAAAAGAAACAAAAGAATCACATAGAGCATTATAAGTATATTAAAAACAATAGCAAGAAAGAAAAAACACTTCTGTCCCTAATTTGGGGTACATTTTGCTTAATATTATCTCATGTGGCCATATGTACATAGCCTTTGACTTCTCTGCTTGTCCTAGACATGTACTAGTCATTGCAAACAAGGGAAACTATGGGACCTATATTTTTGGGGGCTTGGTGTACTTCACTTAATATAATTTTTTCTAAGTCTTTCCATTTCCTAATGAATGGGGCAATGCCATTCTTCTGATGGAGGCATAGAATTCCATATATCTACAGATAGATAGATAGATAGATAGATAGATAGATAGATAGATAGATAGATAGATAGATAGATAGATAGATAGATAGATAGATCACATTTTCTTGATTCATTCATCTACAGAGGGGCATCTGGGTTGGTTCCATATCTTAGCTGTGGTGAATAATACTGTGACAATGTTGTGCTGGTAGCTTTGGTATGACCTTGTTTGTGATCCTTTAGGTAAATGCCCAAAATGGGATTTCTGGGTCATAAGGAAACTGTATGTGGAGTCTTTTGAGGAACCTCCATACTGCTTTCCAGAGTGGTTGAACAAGTTTACACTCCCACCAACAATGTAGTAGGATTCCCTTTTGGCCACATCCCCTCCAACATCTGTTGTTGCTAGCTTTCTTGATTATAGCTACTCTAACTGGGGTGAGGTGGAATCTCAGTGTTATCTTGATTTGCATTTCCTTTATGGCTAGAGAAGTTGAGCACTTCTTCATATGTCTATTGGCCATTCTTATTTCCTCTTCAGAGAAGTCTCTCTTTAAGTCTTTAGCCCACTTATTAATTAGGCAGTTGTTTCTTTGAGAATTTGTTGTTGGGGGATTTAGTTTTGAGTTCTCAGTATATTTTAGATATGAGGCTCTTGTCCGTTGTATGGCTAGTGAAGATCTTCTGGCAGTTCATGGGCTTTCTATTGATTTTGCTAGCTATGACATTTGCCTTGAAGAAGCTCTACAGCTTCATGTAATCCCATTTGTCCAACATTTCTTTGACTTGTTGTACTTCTGGGTCTCTATTAAGAAAATTTTGGCCTGTGCCAAGGAGCCCTAGAGTTTCTCCTGTTCCTTCCTGTAATGTTTTCAGGGAGTCTGCTTTTATTTAGAGCTCTTTGATGCATTTAGAGTTGATTCTGGTGCAGGGTAATATATGCAAATCTAGCTTTAGTTTTCTACAACTGTTTAACCAATTTTGCCAGCATCATTTACTGAAAAGGCTGTCTTTAATTCGATTTCTTTAGCTCCCTTGTCAAAGATTAGGTGGCTATAGGTCATTTCTGGGTCTTCAGTCCTATTCCATTGGTCTTCAGGTCTGTTCTTGTGCCAGTACCAAGCTGTTTTGATTATTATGGCTTTGTAGTAGAGTTTGAAATTTGGAATTAATATTCCTCCAGCACTGTTATTTCTACTAAGGATGGTTTTTACTATTCAGAATCTTTCATTGTTCCATATGAATTTTTGGATTGCTTCTTCTATTTCATTGAAGAATGAGGCTGGGATATTGATAGTATCACATTGAATTTGTAGATAGCCACTGGCAGTATTGCCATTTTCACGGTGTTAATCCTCCCAATCCAGGATCATAGAAAATTTTTTCCACTTGCTTAGTTTTGCTTTAATTTCCTTTTTTCAGTTTTAAAATTTTCATCATGCAGGTCCTTCATTTCTTTTGTTATGTTAACTCCTAAGTATATTAATTTTGTGGGGCTATTACAAAGGGGCTGCTTTCCTAATTTCAGTTATGCTCTTCTCATTACTAATATACAAAAAAGCCATTGACTTTTGAGAGTTTATTTTATACCCTGCTACTTTGCCAAAGTTTCCAATCAGCTCAAGTAACTTGGGAATGTAGTCCATGTGGTTCTTTAAATACACGATCATGTCGTCTGCAAAGAGGGAGAGTTTTACTTCAGCTTTCCCTATTTGGATCCCCTTAATGTCTGCATCATATCTGATTGCCCTAGCTAAGCATTCTAATACTAGGTTGAAGAGGAGTGGAGAGACTGGACATCCTTGTCTCATTCCTGAATTTAGAGGAAATGGCTTTAACTTTTTGCCATTATGTATAATGCTGGCTGTAGGTTTGTCATACACAGCCTTTATTATATTGAGGAATGTTCCCTGGGCTTCCTACTTTTTCCAGAGCTTTCCTCATAAAGGAATGTTGGATCTTGTCAAATCCTTTTTCTGCATCTATTAAGGTAATTATGTAGTTCTTGTCCTTATTCTCTTTTGAAGAATCACACAAAAAACTTCTCTTTGATTTTCAACCCAAGTTCCTCATTTTCTAAATAGAATTTACTGAAAAGATACAAGTTGACTCTATGAAGATTACTTATACAATATGATTGTGTGAAAGTAAATGATGATATTATTCATAGGAGACGAATATTTTGGTTTGGGGGGGAATTTGGGACCATAATCATAAAACCCTACCTAAATGCCTAGGCATTTACAGTTTTACAATGTCTAGTTTTCAGGCTCTATCCAGCACTGAGGCCCTCAGTGAGATTCAAAGCGATCATAAAGGACAATATTTTCTTTCTCTCTTTTCTCCAGCCTTGACATTGATTTTTGTCGATATCAAACAGTTTGGTTTCAGATACTCAAGTAGATTCTTAAGCTTTAGAGTTGAAGCTAAATGCTGTGTATTCAATGCTTAGTATGTAAGTACTTCTGTAAAGATGGCTTTGCCAACTTTTTCCTATATACTTCTGATAAGTTACTAGCTAAAATACATAATTACATTTTATCTATATCCTATTGTTTAGGATTCATCAACATTGATAAGCCAAATAGAAAATATAATTATAAAACCCAGTGTCTTTGAAAATCTGTAAGTTTGCAACTTTTGATTCCTAGGTAAAATGGGAAAAATAATTTATCAAGTATTTATTACATCATAAAGATGTTTGCTTGAGACAAAATGTATTTATGAATCATTTATAAAAGATAAATAGAAATTTAACTTATGAAGCAGTGAAAATAGCCTAAATTACTTTATAACTCTTCTAAAATATTTTTTAAAAATTCACCATTGAGCTGGGCGCCGGTGGCTCACACCTGTAATCTTAGCTACTCAGGAGGCTGAAATCTGAGGATTAGGGTTCAAAGCCAGCCCAGGCAGGAAAGTCCGTGAGACTCCTTATCTCCAATAAACCACTAGAAAACCAGAAGTGGCACTGTGGCTCAAGCGGTAGAGCACTCGCCTTGAGCTGAAGAGCTGAGGGACAGCACCCAAGCCCAGAGTTCAAGCCCCATGGCCGACAAAAAAAAAAAATCACCATTGATTCTCAGGGAATTTTATATCTGAAATGAAGATACCCTAGATTTTCCTGAATTGCTTCCTAAACCATATAAGGAGTTAACTTTAGCATATTCATCCTTCTGCATCTTATAGGAAAACTTGTTTATACCATAAAGCTGAAGATTAACAGAGATGAGTAATTCATGTGCTATAGCTATATAAATACATGTATATTATTTGGACAAATTACTTTTGTAAACTCATAGTTTATAATTCTATTTGAATAAACATGTTGGGTATTTAGATTCTTCTGTATAAGTCTAGATCTATCCTTTGAATACCCTCCTCATGCCTTAAACAAATGTTTCCAAATAAAAGATACACTTAGCAATAATGCAAAAACCTAAGAAATAAACTATAGAATATATATTAATAGTTAATTCGGGGAATGCATTTCAAATTCATGGTTGTCTTTATGCAATTTTATATCACCTAATGGAAATAAATCATCAGTAGGTTCACAGGTATTAAAATAACAGAAGTTGGTCAGCAGCTTGCTTATATAATAATGCATATATAATGATAATATGATAATCTGGTGTTTATGTCATATTGTAGAATCTACTATTTCTTTAACATCTTCAGCTTATGGATTTCTAGCATAGCTAAATCATATTTCAATAATGTAGATTTCACTATATTTTGTGCCTCAAGGATCAGAATTAGAATATTTTTCCTCTTTATCAAATAATAGAAATGTGTTTGCATTCTTTTGGAGTCAAATATTTCTGAACATAAAATTTGTCATGACATAACATACACTAGAGGAAAAAGAAAACAGTATTTGTAAAAGCCATTAAGGATTGTCCTGGAAGGCTTTGAAATTCAGATATTATATCCATCTTAAAATGACTTCAGAAGAACAATATTAGTTCAATGGGAGAAATATATTTTTGTGTAGCATCAGATGGAGTTATTATGTTTACAAGTAGCTAGAGAATTAAAAAGTGGAAATCTTATACATTTGACTCTTATTATTCATGGTAAAGTTGCTATGAAGCATGAATTAGCAATATTGAACCAGCTCTTCTAGGGGAAACAATTCCAGGTTAGGGTTCCCTCTAGCTTCCAGTTACAATATTTTTAACCAATAGGGAAATACAATATACAAATTTGTTTAGTGTGTGCATGTGTGTATGTATGTGTGTGTGTGTGTTGCTCCTTAAAGATGCCATTTAAGGGCTGGGAAGGTAGCTCAGCGGTAGAGTGCATGCCTTGCAAGCATGAGGCCCTGGGTTCAATTCTTCAGCACCACATAAACAGAAAAATCCGGAAGTGGCGCTGTGGCTCCAGTGGTAGAGCGCTATCCTTGAGCTGAGGAGCTGAGGGACAGCGCCCAGACCCAGAGTTCAGGCCCCATGACTGGCAAAAAAAAAAAAAAAGATGCCATTTAATATATGATGTAGACTCACTAACCTAAAATTCACCATCAACAGTGCTATTACTTATAAGTTACAAACCTCATCCAAGATGTACTTTCTTCCTGTCCTTAGACAATGCTTTAGCACCGTCTCTGAAGGCCGTTGTAAGCGATGAAAACCACCAACAGAACATAGAGAATGCAAAACAGATCAACAACAACAACACTCAAGGGACTAAGTAGATCATGAATGGGCACTTGTTCACAGACTATGAACCAAAACAAGAAAGAACATGACCTTGTGGACTTCCCATGGCAATGTTCCAGTTATAGATGCTTTTTCTCTTCTATTGTTCTTAGCACCTCCCCCCTTTCATAATGTCCATGACACTAATTTGAGATGACAAAAATGTTATCAAGCAGACAATTTCACAGAAAGGGAATTCTCAAAATACTTAGAATAGACTATGTATAACAGGCAAACAGAAAAGTGGTCATCATCAGGCATCTTCTACCAAACACCAGTAGCTCACTGCTGTAACTCTTCCTACTCAGGTGGCTCAGATCCAGAGGGTCACAGTTTGAAGGCAGGGTAGTGGTGGAGGTGGGAGGGAAGAGATGGTAGGGGAAAACAAAGGAGGAGGCAACAAAGCTCAATAAGAAATGTACTCATTACAAGACATTATGTCGAAGGACGAACTTTACAACTTTGTCGTTGGGGTGGGGAGACGGGGGCAAGGGAGGAGGAAATATGGGAAGGGATGGGAAGGGGAAATTTGGAGGAGGAGGAGGAGGAGGAGGTAGAGGAGGAGGAGGGGGTGAGGAGAAGGGGGTGAGGAGGAAGAGGGGGGGGGAGGCAGCGGCAGCAGCAACAATGCTTGGTAAGAAATTCACTCATTACCTTGCCCATGTAATTGTAACCCCTCTGTATGGTATTTTCACAATAAAATAAATAAGTATTTTTTTTAAAAAAAGAAGTGTACTAATTACTTTGTTCATGTAACTGTAACCCCTCTGTAGAGTATTTTTACAATAAAAAAATGTACAAAAAAGAAAGCATCTCAGGAGAAAAAGTCAGGAGAATCCATCTTCAAAATAACCAGCAAAAACCCAGGCTGGAGGCATGCTTCAAGTGATTGAGTACCACTTGAATAAGCAAGAGGCTGTAATTTGCAAGCCCTCCTTCCAGGAAATAAATAAATAAATAAATTTTAACAGCTAGATTTTCAAATTTAACTTATATAGTATTGCCAAAATATTTATAAGAAAATTATTTATCTTGTAGCATCAAGGCAGGGAAAGTAAAAATCATTCTATTACTTCTAGTAACTTCAACTCCTATGTAGTACTTAACCTAGTAATCCAAATTCTCCACCTATCTTCTAATTTAATGTACACCAGATTTACCTTGGTGGTTCTCAAAGTGTGGGATGCTGTTCTCAGGTCTGGCTGGCACAGGTTCTCAGAGTATTCGGCTCTGAGGTGATAACACTCCAGAGCCTCTAAGTACTGATCAAGATGACTTTGTAAATCGACAAGGCTTAGACTTAAAAGAAATTGTAAGAGCTGTCTTTGTCCTTTTTGCCCTGTCTCCTTTCTCTCAGGAGATGGTGTTACTCTCTGTCACATATAGAAAAGTCAACTAACACAGTAGACATTTGACAAAGAAAGAGATATTTTATACTTTAGAGCAAGATCCACCATCTCTGCATTTCCCAATTCCTGAGATGTGAGCCTGCTGAAAAGTAGCCTTTGCTTACTCTATTAGATTCATGGTGGTGTTAAAGAATGATAGAAAACATATGAAATTGCATAGCCTGAATTATTGGGAATTCAAAACCAACAGTAAATATGTCACATGGACTCAAGATAATGTAATTTCTTTCCAACACATTAGTACTTCAAACTCAGAATCTTAACACTAAGAACATTCTTTGTGAAGTTGAACCCCAGTGAGTAAATATACAAGAAGCTATATAATTAAGCAGATTTTAGAAGAACATTGGAGCTGTGAGCATGGCTCAAGTGGTCAAGTGGCTATGACTTCAGACTCCATTATTGCTGGAGAAGAAGAAGAAGGAAGATGGAGAAGAGGGAGGAGACACAGGAGGAGGGAGGCGGGAGGAAGAAGGAGAGAGAAGGGGATGGGGAGTGGATGAGATGGGGAAGGGGGAGGAGAGAAAGTTTTCATCGTTCATTCCAGATATATTATTAACAAATTTGAAAAACATGAAAGTTTCTGTCTCCATTTCACAGCTATCAGACCTATTTATAATATGACTACAAATCTAATAATATCAAAGAGTGTGGCTCCTTACGTATGTGACCCTCCCAAGGCATGTAACTTCCACAGCTAGCATATTTTTAATTAACATTTAAGAACATAGAGTCAGTCAAACATCTGTAACCTTTTACCATTGCTTAAAATTGAATAGTTCAAAAAACGTTTTAAAAAACGAGCAAAGCACTTGAAGAGACTGTTCTCCGAATAGGATACATGAATGTCCACTAAACACATGGAAACTTGCTCCACATTCCAAATGATTAGGGAAAAAAAAATTGTGGTGCAATACAACTTCACACGCACAAGGAGAGGTACTGTAGCCTAACTGGAACCATCCTGCAGCTGTTTAAGGAAATTCTTTTTCTAATTTGGGTGCTCTCTTATTTTAAGAGGGAAAGTAATCCTAATGTCCTTAGATTGCTGAAATACAATGTCTCGTTATTTCTGAGTGCTTTCTCAATGAGAGCTCTTAATTTGAAGGACTGTTGGCAGGACAGATCCGAATACATCAGCTCATGCACAATATGTTGTTCCTTCTTTGGAACTGTACATATTGTTTTTCTTCCTCTGTGGATGTTTATTTGAAGGATGAATCGGTCACTCTTAGCGGGAGAGCTCATCATGTGACTGCCAGATACAGAAGACAGATGAGTCACTTCCACACAGACTACAAATTATGCATGCTGGATAAATCTATATTCATATTTGCATTTGACCTAAGCTTCAACTTTAAAAATAGATTTAACAGAAATTATACGGAAATTCAAAAATTGTTTTGCTAGGAAGCAAACAAGTTATGCAATACAATTTTAAAAAAAGAATGTTCCCTCTGCTAGAAAGAGATCACATTAGCAATGAAATACTATATGTCAGCTTGAGCTTAAGCCCAAATTCAAGAACATATTGTACACGAAACTCCTGAAATCTATTTATCTGCTGTATGATTGATAGCTATTGCCTTGGCTCTGGGACCTTAGGGTGATTCTGACACTCCATCGTTTGTCATTATAGAATATTCTTTGAATAGGAAGTTGTGTGCTCTTTCCAGCCAGGGGGAAATAGCCCAGGTGCCTAAATACTAGTTAAAATGTGAGGATGTGAGCTTCATCACAATGAGCTGTTTTCAAATCCTACTTTGACTTCTAAATTGAATGTATGGGTAGATTATTATTGCTTTAGTTCACTTACCTAACAACCATAAGTTAACTGGAATAGGGCTTGCCTAATAAATATGAGTCCCCAGTTCTAGTCCCAGTATTACAAAAATAGATGATAGATAGGTAGGTAGGTAGGTAGGCAGAGAGAGAGAGAGAGAGAGAGAGAGAGAGACAGAGAGAGAGACAGAGAGACAGAGAGACAGCGAGACAGAGAGACAGAGAGACAGCGAGACAGAGACAGAGAGACAGAGACAGAGACAGAAAAACAGAGACAGAGAGACAGACAGAGAGAGACAGAGAGAGACTGAGAGACAGAGTAAGACAGAGTTTGATTTTAACAGCTGCTACAGGCAGAGGTATGGTGAGATTTACATGACATAAACTTTGATGGACTTAACACTAAATCTGAATGATACTCAAGGAACATATGCTACCTATGCTTGTGTGTGTGTGCACGTGCACACACACACACACACACACACACACATACATGCAATGGATCTGGGGATTGAACTCAGGGCCTGGGATCTGTCCCTGAGCTTTTTCTCTTTTTATTCAAGGCTAGTGCTCTACCACTTGAGTCACAGATCCACTTCCAGCTTTTTTTAATAAAAAGATTATTTTATTGTAAAGATGCAGTACAGAGGGGTTACAGTTACATGCGTCAGGTAACGAGTACATTCCTTGTTGAGCATTGTTACCCCCTGCTTTGTTGTTCGCCTACTCTGCCTTCTCTTCCCCACCTCCCCAGTTCATCCCCGCTACCCAAAGTTGTAGAGTTCACTTACAATATGGTGTCTTGTGAGTATCATTGTTGCAATGGGTCATGCTGTGTCCTTGTTTCAGCATTTTGTTATTCCCCTTCCCCTCCCCAAGTTTGGTAAATGTATATACAAGATGCACGGTACCAAAATCAAGTACCGTGACAACAGGGGATATACCATAGGGGGGAGAATATACCATAAAAATTTCCAGCTTTTTGAGGGGGATTATTTGAAGATAAGTGTCTCATGGACAATCCTGCCCAGTCTTCAGATTTGAGCCGCAGTCTTCAGATCTCAGCCTCTTGAGTAGCTAGTAGTTTTCTTTCAATGAAGTATTTCTGTATTGAATGATAAGCCTCTCTTGTGAAGATTATGAGTCCTTTAAATTTTTTATTAACACATTTACAAGCTCTCAGAAACCCTTGCCTGTTTCTTTTCCAATTATATACAAATAGGACAAAAAAAGTCTCCTTTTAGGAATAGCTTCCATTACTTTATTGAAAAGTTTTATGTTAAATAGGGATATGATGCTCAAGGCAGTAACAAACCTGAATTGCCTGTTCCATGTAAGAGCTAAAGCAGCTGCTAGAACCAGGGCTAAGAATATCTCAGTTTGGAATTGCCTTTTTAAAAATATGATCTGGTAGACTTCATCATTTCCTTCCAAAATAGATTTCAGAAAATGAGCTTCTTCAGGTTTTAGGAAAAGAAACATAAAACAAAACACAGGACTTATAGGGCTACATTAGGATAATGTAATATGAAATAATATAAATAAGTAATACTTTTGAAGATTTTACGTTACTGATTTACAGACATTCTGCTGGTTGGGTATTATTATTTTAAGCTCATCAGTGAGAGGGATGGTAGCTGATAGCTGATAGGTTTCCACTGATGATAAGTGAAGGGATCAGAATTAGAACCAAATATTCAAACAATATTGCTTCACGATAGTAAAAAATAATTCTTTAACAAGCTGGAGATCCTAAACTTTTTTGGGGGACCCTATAGGTACTAAAATAAATGGATAACCAGAAAACCCACTCCTATGTTTGTAAATTCCAGAAAAGGTACTGGGTTTAATATACAACATTCAGACATGGATACTAGTATATCTCTGATCTATAGGGTTATCTAAGGGAAATTATCAGATAAAGCCACACTCCTCCAGAAATTTAAAAGAAAGAAAATTGTGTTCCCAAAACTGGACTTTATGGAAACTAATAATTGGTTGAAAAAGAATGTTGGTAGCTACACAGGGATGATCTTGTCGCAATCATTAGATGTTTTTTATCTAGAACAAAATACATACTTTTAGTCATATTATCTTGTCATCTGCTGCTGCATTCTGTTATCTTTTTGTAGTCAACTTTGGAGAATGTTGCATGGGCTGCTAAAAGAACATATATTCTGATGCTGCTGGGTGAAATATCCTATAGACGTCTGTTAAATCTAGTTGGTCTAAGCAATCGTTTAGCTCTGAGGTTTCTCTGTTGAGTTTTTCCAGAGGTGACAGTGGTGTGTTAAAAGTCACTAACAATCAATGTGATTGGATCTATGTGTGATTTTAGGGTAAGTAGTATTTGTTTGATGAATTTTGGTGCTCTGGTATTTGCTGTATAGATATTTCGAATTGTTATATCCTCCTGTAGGGAAAATCCCTTTATTAGTATGCAATGTCCTTCTTTATCTCTTCTAATTTTAATTTGAAGTCTATTTTAACCGGTATTTGGATTGTAACTCCAGCCTGCTATTGAGGCCTTTTGCTTGATAGATTTTATTCTAGCCTCTCACTTTCAGAATATGTTTGTTTTTGTAAGCAAGATGTGTCTCTTGAAGACAGCGGATAGATGGATCTTGCTTTTTGATTCAACTAGTCAATCTATGTCATTTAATTGAAGAGTTAAGTCCTTTAATATTGAGAGTTAGGATTGAGGGGCGTTTGGTAGTTCCTGCCAAGTTATCCATTTTCTTAGAGGCTGTGTCTCATCAATTCTTACTATGTTTATCTGATTTTCTGTTTAGGGGCTGTTTCTCTGTCTATATTGTGTTCTTGTTGGTTTTCTATGTATAGGATGCCTGTAAGTACCGTTTGTAATGCTGGTTTGGTAGATATATTGTTTCAATTTTTCTTTCTGGGAAGGATTTCATTTGTCCCTAGGTTACAAAAATGGTTACACCATTTTTGGAATATTAGTGTTTGTCTATAGTTCATGGTGTACTTCATTCCAGGCTCTCACTTTCATGGTCTCTGCTGAGAAATCTGTAGTTATTCTGATTGGTATTCCTTTATAGATGATTGATCTTTTCTCTCTGACAGCTTAAAGGATCCTTTCCTTGGTCTGTATTGATGCTGTGCTGATCACAAGTGATCTCTTTGTAAACTTACTGCAGAGCTCTCTTTGGTTCTTTGTGTTCTAACTACATCACTAGAATACCAGAGGGGACTTATTTGAGTCACAGAAGAACAATTTTATAAGAAGTTTTAGTACATGCTTAGTTTTGTGAAATTGGCACAGATTTTTCTTCATTACCAATAGTGAACATTCTGAGATTGGCTTTCCATATAAAGTATAAAGTACTTTAAATGTACCCAAGACACACACACGAAGTAATTAACTTTGGTGGAACCATTCCCATAGCTGGGCAGTAAGATATTGCAAATGAAAATGCAAGCCAGCATCAAGCTCTTCATCATCTCATTACCCTTAGGAGGTAACCACTGCAGTGAAAGACATGGCTCACTAGGGTTTGTTAAAACTTTCCATGTGGTCTTAATAGAGTATCCCAGGCTTTTAACATTTCAAATGTATTAAATAGATCAGGGTAGGTTTTGGTTGATGACCTTTACCTAGAAAAGTACTTATGTTTAGCTTATTACATTTACCCATTATTTAAGGCTTTGAATTTTGCTATCTAATTGTCTGGGTATTTTGAGATGACAATATGGCTTTTCTTCTTTAATTTCTTTTTTTTTTTTTTTTTGCCAGTCCTGGGGCAACCACTTTTGCTCAACCACTTAAGCCACAGTGCCACTTCCACTTCTGGCCATTTCTGTTTGTATGATACTGAGGAATTGAACACAGGGTTTCATGCATGCTAGCCAAGCACTCTACTACTAAGCTACCTTTTTAGCCCTTCTTAAATTTCTTGATTTGATAATTTCCTTATTATGTATATCTAAAATCAGATATCCTTGGGTTTTGTTTGCTTATATTTTGCTCAATTGAGGTTATTTATATTTGGTTTAAAATTTGTGCATTATGTTCTAGGTAAGGAGTAACATGAGACTCTGAATTTCCTCTGTGTTATAGCTTATGTGAGAAATACTTGAAAATTAGCACCAGATTTTGTTAAATTTTGGTGAAAGCTATCTATAAGAAAGTCTGGGATATTCTCTCTTGATGTCTCATCCTCTCTTCCCATTTTTGCAGATTTAGATTCTGATACTGATTGAATTATTTCTCTTCCTCTCTGTATCTATCTATCTATCTATCTATCTATCTATCTATCTATCTATCTATCTATCTATCTATCTATCTATCTATCCAGGACACATAAAATATATTTGATATATTATATAATTACATATGTTAAATATATAAATATATATTATATATAAAATACATTGATTGTTAATTTGTCTTTCAAATTTGTTACTGTGTTCTTGTCTAGTCATGTTTTTATTTATTTGTCTCAATGTAGTTAATAGTATTTACATTTATTGGTTTCTGTATTACTACTATATTTAGAATGTGATCTCCATTTTCTCCATTTCCATTTCCATTTTTGTTATTGTTTCTTCCTTCTTTCTCTCTTTCCTTTTGTCTCTTTCCTTCTTTATTTCTTTCTTCATTTTTTAAGTATTTTGTGTATTTGCCAGTCCTAGGGCTTAAACTCAGGGCCTGGGCTAGTCCCTGAGCACTTTTGCTCAAGGCTAGCACTTGAGCCACAACTCCACTTAAGGCTTTTATGTTTATTAATTGGAGATAAGAGTCTTATGAACTTTCAGGCCCAGGCTGACTTAAAACCAAAATCCTTAGATCTGAGGCTCCTGAGTTGTTAGGATCACGGGGAATCACTAGCATGTAGCCTTACATTCTTTTATTCATAAATCACCTCTTGGGTCTTTTATCAATTTTACAAGTCTTACTAATGACCAAACTGTTTTTTGACATTCTTACACAGTATTGGATTATGAATTCAAGCCTGCTATATGATTTTGCCTTTCATAATATTTTGTGGTTTGTTCTATAATTTTTTAAACATCTTGAATGACATATTCACATTTCTGCTTATTTTTGTATACCTTGATTTTAAACTTTCAATCTCCTTCTTGATTTATTTCCCCAGGATTCTGCTAGTTTGCCTTGGCACCACTTTCATTAATGTTCATAACTAAATGTCTGATTTTCATTTTGACTGCTCCTTTGATCCTTGATCTAAGAGCATGACTTTTCATTTTCATTAATTATCATTTACTTTTATGTCCACCTTAATTACACTGTTGTCAGAGAAAGTACTCTTCCCGGTAATAATTCTTTGAAGTTCAAATTGTGTCTCTGGGCTTGTGCATAGTCATTTTTCTTTATGATACCATGTGTGTTCTTGAGAAGTATATGGACTTCCAAATGAGATTTATCATCCTATATGCATTTCTTTATGGCACTAATTCTATTGAGCATTTCTATCCAAATGACTGCGTTACTGGGGGATGAGTGACAGCATCTCTCACAGTAGTGATGAATTCAAAAGTTTCAATAATTATAGTAATTTCTGCTATGTACATTTGAGCCTCTATTATTATCTGATGACCAATTTAGAATTGTTTCTTCCCAAAGTCTGTACACTGAAACTATTTATATTGATTCATAATAATGTTATTAATTTGCTTTATTTTATAGAGGATTTTATTGTTTTATGTATATAATCTGTCTATGTATCTATGTGTTCTATCTATCTATCTATCTACCTACCTACACCTTAATTTTTTCTTTTTGGTCATAGATCTTGAACTCTGGGCCTGGGTGCGGTCCCTGAGCTCTTCAGCTCAAGGCTACTGCTCTACCAATTGAGTCAGAGTGCCACTTCCCACCTTCAAATTTTCCATACATGTATTTAGGCCTTTTCAAGTAAAGAATATATAGTTACATTTATCAAATCCTCTATAATCTTTTTCTTTTGCTGGCAAATCCAATCCAGTTGTATGCTTTCTGTAATTACTTTTATGTTTGGATTTGTATTAATATATTGTTTACTCTTCATTTACTTTTATAAAAGGTAGACCATCATGAGTCAGTATTTAGTCTTACCTTGCTTTAATGTATAAAATTGACCATTCAGAACATTGTTTCTCTTGGTCAAACTTCATGTAACTCTACTCCTATGCTTGCCTTCTTGTGTGTTTTTAGTAAACTGACCTTGTTACTTCTACTTCCTTCTGGATTTAATTTCCTCCATCTTATGTTACATTGTTTGGAATTTTGGAAATAAATGTCTTTTAGTAATAAGTCTCTATTTTCATTTCTTTGGCCTAAAGATTATTGTTGGTTTGTCCCTATTCTTAAATTATTACATAGGTAATTGGACGTTCTATGCTGAGATATTTGTGTCATCACTTACCATAAGTGATTGTGTATTTCTAGACATTACTTTTATGCTGTTCCTTTGGACATATTCAGTAAGTTTAAGAGATTTTTCTGAGCATAGTTAAATATTGTTTTTCACATGAGTATTGATTTTCTCATATTTGACTCAATGTAGAATTTTAAAGTCATTTGTTGGTATAGAAATTCCTAGAAACATATATAATTTAATTTGCACATTCGCATGATAGTGCACTTCTTTTGTTCAAATGGTTAGGTTATTGCCTTTTGCATTTAAAAATGATATTTATTAAATAGTGCCCATGATGTGTAGCGTGATTTATTGAAGCATTTTCCTCAGCATTTTGCACTATGCAGAAAATTAGGGTCTGTTGAGTTTGATTTTTATTAAAATAGTGTACACGTGTCTTGCTCACCTCACCTTTGGTAATGAATTCAGCGTTTTCATTGTGCTTTTATATGGCTTCTTTTTCTATTCTGTCCTTTTTACCTAGCATTGCTTAAAGAAAAGGGAAAAGGCAATGTAAGGTTCCTTGTAAAGAATTTCAAAGGAAGAGAAATTTTGAAAAATGCTTCTATAGAAAACACATTTTGAGTGCTTAGCACGTGTGTCACTCACATAATGGGACTTATTACATATTATTCAGTAACCACAGACTAAACCAATTTGTCACTCAGTCAATTAAATTGAATTTTATACTAGAAGAGAGAGATTTATGTTAAGTTCTATATGACAAGGGAGTTATCACCTGGGAACAAAAAAATGTTCTCACTATGAACATAAGTTCTTAAAGTATAAGTTCTATTTGATTGAATTTGCTTTAGGATTTCAAAATGTCTAGAGCAATTTTAGTCCTAAATAATACTTTCAAAATTAAAAACTTTTAAAAAATATGGTAATGTGTTTTTAAAATCATAAGTAATATTTAAAACATAATAGAAGCTCTTCATCTTTTCCTACAATTATTGAGTATACTTACCTAACTATCTATCCTAAATATATTTGGCCATGACAGATGAATGAATAGAAAATGATCCAAAAATCATATTTTCTGTCGTTTTCATCAAGTAGAAACAAAAGGAGATATGCAATTTAGAAGACTTCAGTTAAAATTATAAGCAAGGCAAACCACTAGCATGAAGAATATTTTTAAAATCATGTTAATTCTTAACATGAGAGCAAAATGACTTATTTTCCCCAAAAAGTGTTATGGTCACATGATTATATTTTATTGCCATATAAATTATACTAGTGTGATGTGATGAATGAATATACCAAATTTAATGTAAGGTAGAACTCTAAAGAATTAGTTGTAGTTTTGTTTTTCTATCAATTCTTCCACATCACTACAAAGACTGTAATAAACAAAAAAAATATCCACAGGCAGCAGCAACAATAATATTGACAAGTATGAGATACCAGAAAAATCCACCAATAGTATAAGAACTTTTATGTGTAAGCTTCTTTGATAGGGAAAACTAACGTTTCTAGCACCTTGAGAGCTACACATTCTCAATCATTCACAGATATTCATTAAATTATTTAACATGAAAATCTTTAGTTGAAAAAGATGACAGATTCTTCTTGTCCTTGAAGCAACAAAGGAAAGGAAACAATACAAATAAAGCTGAGATGACAAAGAAGTGGCTGAGTTGGTCTATAGTGTGTGAATCCATACCAACTACATGAAATTCCCACTTGAAGGAGCTAGGTGGGTTCAAGGGGAAAGAGGTAGACGTGAAGAGGAGAAGGGGGAAATACAGACAAGAATCCAAGGCACATCTGACAATATCAGGAAGCATAAGAGAAGAGGTGGCTAGGAGAGGCCTACATGAGAATGCTGAAAGAGGTGTAACTACTTAAAGATAAAATAAATAAATAAATGTTCTCCAACATTAAATGTAACACAGAGTAATCAATAGGTACACAGACTACCATCAGCTCTTCAATATGAGTTTATGAGAAAAAGCCACATAGAGAATGTCTACAGTTGAGTAATATTAATGTGAGGAAAGTGGTAGATGGTTACAAATATACTTGTACTTTCTTTCTTTAGGAGAAATTGCACTTATTTCCCAATAATATAAAGTACAGTGGAGATTTTAGGTAGCAGTGGAGAAATCAATGCTCTCATTTTCTGTCTCAAATCGTGACAGTGTTTTCTCTCCTATGTCTCTCCAAACCACTTTGTAGTTCATCTGACTCCAGTCCCAAAGAGTTGGAGCTAATATTTCTGAGAAAAATTTGCAAAATTAAATTGACAGACGGTTGACTATTAGAAAAGAGAAATCCACAACTGAACTCTCCTAACTAGAAGATCAAATAGTCATTTGTCATCCAGGCTCGACGGTTCATCACTTGTTTCCAATTTTTTAATGAGTCCAAATTATAAAGTAAATATTTTTACTTGTTTGGGTAAAAGAAAGTATAGGATGAAATAATAAGAAAAATAGACAATGTTCCCTAATTTCTTTAAATTTCATACTAAAAATCATGTACATATTTTATATGAATGCAAAGAAAATTTACATAAACATCAAAAGATATTAAAGTAGGCTGGGATGGTGGCTTAGTGGTAGAGTGCTTCCCTAGCATGCATGAAGCCTTGAGTTCGATTCCTCAGTACCACATATACAGAAAAAGCCACAAGTGTCGCTGTGGCTCAAGTGATAACATGTTAGCCTTTTGAGCAAAAGAAGCTCAGGGGCAGTGTCCAGGCCCTGAGTTCAAGCCCCAGGACTAGCCAAAAAGAAAAAAAGAAAAAAAAAGATAATAAAGTAAATGAATTTAAATTTTCACTGACTTGTAGGCTAAAATAGAAATTATTCTTAATGGAGATAAGAGAGAAATTGAATGTAAAATCTAATAAAAAAAACAGCACAAAAGATCTTCAAAAACTCTATAGCTTTGTTCAGTAAGCACATTTCTGGTAATAATATTGATATTTCCTGGAACTATTATACATATATAACAAATACCATGTCCAAAGAACATGGTAATATAAATAAAATGAAAATACTAAATTCTTACATTTGAATCCTAAATATCAGTAGGAATCTGTGATATAACTTCTACTATAGTTCAATCACTCTAATGCTTTAAAATTCCAACACACAATGCAAAAATCCATAACTTTTGATAGACTAGAACAAATTCCATCTCTCCATCTACTACAAAATCTCATGTAGGGCTGTTACCAGATCTATGTCAGGAAGTGGAGAATATAAATTTTAAAAAGCAGGGTTTTTTTTTTAAGTAGCTTTTTAAGATTGACTCATGAACTATAAAAAAATGATTCTAGGATTGGGAGGAGTGGATAGAAGCATGATAAATATGTCACAATTTATACATTAAAAGCATTATAACAGGGCAGGGAAGTTGGCTCAGTGGTAGAGTGCTTGCCTCACATGCATGAGGCCCTGGGTTCAATTCCTCAGCACCACATAAGCAGAAAAAAGCCAATGGTGCTGTGGCTCAAGTTGTAGGGCACTAGCCTTGAGCTGAAGAGCTGCGAGACAGCACCCAGGCCCAGAGTTCAGCCCCCAAGACAGACAAAAAAATCCTAAACATAGCAGTGAATAAAAGCAGCACACTTCTATGGGCATATAGTTTCTGAACCCAGGACTAAGTTCAGTCACACTAACAATTTCTTAACTTTATATTGCCACACACAGGGCATACCACAGGAGACCAGTGGTTCATGCCTATAACCCTAGCTGTTCAGAAGGCTGAGATCTATAGGATGGCAGTTCAAGACTATACGAATAGACAGTTCGTTAGATTTTACCTCCAAAAATCAGCAAAAAATTGGGCTGAAGTTGTGGCTGGAGTGGTGAAGGGCCAGCTTAGTAAGAGTGAGGCTATGAATTTATATCCTAGTACTGAACAAAACTGACATGCATTCAGTAGAAACTCTATTTTGAACTTTGGTTATTGGTCTTTTCCCAGATTAGTGTTACAATTTATAGGCAATGGCTGAGAGGCACAGCACCCATTAAGCACAAGACCAGAAACAGGAACAGTAAGGAAGAAACTACAATGTATTTTGTTACTAAGCTGTGTTGTGTAGGTTAAGTGCATTGAGTGCATTTAAAGTTTCCACTTAAGGTTAGTTTAATGAAGATATAATGCCATTATAGCTTAAAGGTATTTAGAAGATGATACATCACAAAGCCATTGTCCATGAAACTAGTAAGAAAAGGGAAAGAATCAATCCTTTCTCCTGCCTCTCTGTAGGAACAAGGAGACCCATTTGACCTTTGTGTTTTCTTGGTGTGCCTTGAAATTTTCCACAGCAAAGACAGAAAGCACCTCTGAAACCGGGAAAGCCTTATCTCATTTGACATAGAGCACGCAGTCTATCTTTCTCTAAATATAAAAGGGCCAAGAAAGCCCATCTAATTGATCATTGCAATTGAGTGGATCAAGCTTATGTGCTGGAATAAGAACACAATTAATCTTATCTTGTCTCTTGATACATGCAGTAGGAGACTTTCTTGGGACAAGAATTACAGCTTTATTATTGAAACATTAAGTCTTACCACAGCATTTGCAACTTCAAGCTGGTCAGTGTTTCGATTAAATAGAGGAAACACATCAATAAATCCGTACAATTATTTCCAAAAGGAAATCTTGATTAGTTTATTTAATACTTTTTTTAAAAAAGTTATTACTACATTAGAGAGACCCAATTACATATTTTGAAAGATTTAAATCACCTCATTAACAGAACCCACAACTTATTGTTTGTTTAAGAGACGAATAGGGTACTTGTTTATAAGAAGCTTTTTAGCTTGGCACTATATGTTGTCGGTATACATTTAATCTTCCTTAGAAAAACTGAATATTCCTAGAATATTCCTGAATATTCCTAATCTTTCCCTTGGATGGAGAAACTAATAAATGCTTAAATAACTGATGAAAATGACAACAGACAAGAACTCAAGAATTCATGTATAAACATATTTCTAAAAAATTTAAAGAATCTGCACAATGAATAAAGATTAGTATATGTTGATATTTTGATTTTAATGACAAAAGAAAAGCCTGTACGCCAGAAACATAAAATGTTATGGTTGAAGAAAACATATATTAACCAACTCTGAGGAAATGAACTATATTCAATCACAAAAAAGGGGCACAGGTCTGGTATCTGTCATACTAAGCTGATATAAAACAAATGAAAATGCAAATATGCTCTTAACAGGTAGGGCCCATGAAGAACCATCATGGATGGTATCATCTCTAAAGTCGCTCAAGATCTAGCAACAAACTAGACTAATGGAAGAAAGAATTTTGATCAGCTGACATAAGAATTCACATTCATTCCAGAGTTAATTTTCATAAGAATGAGTAAATTATTTTTCCCTAAAAGAATATGTGTTATCTGGAGCAATGGACAAGTCCTATAATCATAAGTACTCGTGAGTTTATGATCAAGGAATCATAGTTTCAAGTTAGATTTGGTAAAGAGAAGTTTGTGCGACTCCATATCAACCAAAGTCTAGCTGTGACACCTGTTATCCCTAGTGATACTGGGAAAGACAAATAGAAGAATTGGAACTCAGCCCCACTTTAGCTTGTAGTAAGATCCTAGTTCAAAAATAATTGTTTCTAAGGTGACCTGGAGATATTGCTCAAGTGTTAGCTTGCCTGCCTAGTAACCTCTTTCCTCAGAAGTATACATTCCTATTAGATCCATCCAAAATAAATTAATTATAAATAAATATGTTAAAATAAGAATTTACCATAGTGTGTTTTAAGCATGAATCATTTCTGAATATACTAACAAAAATTGCACTTTGGAACTGCCTGAGAAATATCGTCACAGCTCTTCTATACAATGAATTTCTGCCAGAGGGACATGTTTAACCTTTCAATCATTCTGATGAGTCAGAAAAAATTAATATGTGAGTACTGGGGCCATATCTTCTAAATTCTAATCCTGTCTTACTGATAGTCTTTTAATAACCTCATTATGTCATATTTTGACCATACACAAATGTATTAATAAAATCACTTTATGAATGTCATTATTATTGTTGTTATTCCTTCCACTTTCCTAGCACCTACCATGTTTCAACAAGTAATGATTCACTTGAGGCCCTTCCAAATGTTTCATATTTTGCCTACACAAAAAATTTCCTCTGGCAAATATTTGTCAACCAAGTTTACCAACAAAAATATGCATGTTTTCAAATGTCATTCTTTTCCACATATATTTTTTTAATGTTTGTAATGAGCAACATGAATGTACAAAATTTTTGGCAGGTAAGCCAAAAAAATCATGCCATCTAAAGAAAAGAATATTTCTCTGCAGGGTAATGAGGTTTTTTTTTTTTTATTTTAAAAGATGTTTATTTTTCAATTCTTCTTGCACATGCTGATCAAGAACTTTTGTAGTACAGCTAATATTATCATCATCATTTTGCAAACAAAATTAGTCTTTGAGATGCCAAATGAATTCCTTGAGGTCACACAGTGTAGTGAGTGTCAGCTGGGTTGAGATGCAGCCACCATACTTACAGTGGTTGTATCTTTTGTCCACCAAGCTGCCTACAACACAACACTGAGCAATTACACAAGAATAAATGTAGACATATATAAATGTACTCCTGGGCATGTAACAATATAATTAATATAGGAGCTTACTGTAGATACAATTGTGTCATCCTGAAATTCATTTGGGAGTGCTTCAATCCTCACTGTGCTTCTATTTAGAAACAGAGACTTTATTTGGGAAGGTGACTATAACACAATTGGGCTTTGGTCTTCTAAGATTCAAATGAGACCCTAGAAAGCTGTTTCTCTTCTACATCACTTTACTCTGTATCACCTGGTTTCTATTGATCTCTCTCTCTCTTTCTCTCTCTCTCTCTCAGCCTTTCTGTCTCTTTCGCTCCTTCTCTCCCTAAAACACACACACACACACACACATCTAATACCTCCTCCTGTGTGGGAACAATGATTAGACTACAATATTCAAGTATGAAAAAAAGGACCCAGTACTACCAGATTTTAATATAGACTGCTAGTCTCTAGAGGTATAAGAAAACGTATTCTTCTTATGTAAACCATCCATTCTATGACATTTTCCCACATCAGCAAGTTGACTAGTAGAGTTCAACTCTCATTCTCAAAAGCATCACCTGGATCTGTATAGACTAGAATGGAAAAGACCCAGACATTCCGCACCTTGCCGATGTTTTAGCCTTTATTCTCAGTTTGATCTTAGTGCTCTCTGGTATGTTCAGCTTGCTTGTCATTTCTTATGATGCCTGGGTATTGATTTATTAGTTTCTGGGTCACAATATAACAAGGCACATTCCACAGGTCCAGGTTAGTTAATTTTCCCAACTGTGGATTTGGGAGCAATTGTGACGATATTTTCATTAAATTTCAGTTCCTCACAAGATCTTTCTCTTTTATTGTTTGGACATAGTGCCTGGTGATAATAGACAGGCTATGATTTTCCGTCTGTGCCCTGAACCAGAATTCAAATGAAGGATATGCTAAACACAGCTGTTGCTGACTATAATGACATGCGGTACGTGGATGCTGCATCCAGCTTCCATTTTAAGGCAGCCATCTGTCCTTTAGCTGGCAGAATAATGGAAGATTTATACCTTAATAAAGGCCCACACATAAGTGCAACCCGCACTCCTTCGTGTGCCCTCCATGGAGCCTCAAATTCATTAGTGCATTTTCTTCAGACTTTTTCGAGTTTTAGGACTGAGATGAGATGCTTCCTGCACTGTTGGTACACAAGGATTTTGCATAATATATTTTAGATTCATAATGTTTCTCAGTAAATCTTAACCAACTGTCAAAAATGTCATGAAATATAAAAGATTAAGAAACACAATTTCTTTGCTTTTTAAACATGTACAGACACTTGTTTGTTCAGCACTGGTAAGTTTATACACATCTCTTAAAATTTTGTTGTACTTAGTAACTTGATGAGGCATGGGGGTGTTTCAAGGTCATCTAATACATTTGCAAAGAATTCAGGTGCCCTAGTGTTCTTTCTCCATATTCCTTGTCCTTTTCATTACCTCTTATGCTTACACCAGACATGAACCAAATTTTTAATATTATATCTGTTGTTAATAATAATCATTTTTCTTGCCATGTGCCAGGAATTTTTGTTATTGTTTTAACTAAATTATTCCATTTGACACAGTATCATAATGATAGATGCTACTTAGTTGAAGTATCTTATCTAATATAGAAAGTTATAAAATAGAATTCTTTTCATATACAATATATTCCCTCTTTTACCCTCAAATTCAAATAAACAAATGTATTTTGTTTTCCATTTTGTGATATAGTCTATTAATATTTCCTTTGCTCTCAATTACTTACTTAATTTTTCCTGATTGAATTCAGTTAGGTTTTCTCTGTATTTTTTTTTTAAATCACAAACTGAGAAAGCTTGCTTTTGGCTAATTAATTTTGCTTTACTATATTATTAAATGAATCAGTATTCTTTGTTCAACTTCCTATCAACTTTAATTAGTATTGGATTTTTGTAGTTGATTTTCACATTGTTAAAGCAAAAAGGCATACAAATATTACATGGAAACTAGTTTCCATTTTCTATCTCAGAATCCATTTCAGTTCATCAACCATTCACTAAATAAATAATTGTTGAATGTCTGTCAGGTGCTATGTGCTATCCAAACACCAGATTTAAAGCAAAATGGTCACAAGGAAATATGCCTTGGTAGAACACATGCTCTACTGCAGACTTCTTTTCTTTCTACACATTTCTGTCATCTTATTGTTGTTCCTCTGTACTTTTCAGTGTTCTGCAATGCTGATTTAAGATATTTATAAACATGTGTTTATTACTATCCTGTTATTGACACTGTGACTCACAGATCATTGGTGGGCTTTGTCATTATTTTGACAGAGATACCAAGCTACAAGGCCTATGGAATCTGTTTAAACCATGACCTCTGTGATTCCTGAGACAAACAAGCTAAAGGAGCAATGATTCATTGTGGCTCACAGTTTCAAAGGTTCCAGTCCATGGTCAAGCTCCATTGTGTCTAGGCCTTTGTTAAGTAGAACATAACGGACAGAGGGTGTTGTGGAGCATGCATAAATGCTAGGCAGCCAGGAAGGAAGGAGGAGGAAAAGGAAGGGAAAAGAGAGAAGAAGAGAAAAAAGAGGAAGAGGAGAGTAGGAGAGGGAGGAGGGAAAAGAGGGTAATGGCGGGAGAAAGAAGAGACAAGGTACATCGATCTAGGCCCTAGTCTCCATGACTCACTTCTTTCAGTAAGACTCATTACATTTTGTAGTTAGCAAGCCTTAAAGGTATTTACACTCACATTGCAGTACAGATATTCAATAAAACTATTTCATCTATGACATCCATGAATCTATCTAGATTCCTGAACATGCTACTAGAAGGAATCACATAGTTTCTTTGACTTAATTTCAGTGCCTGAGATGTCAGATTCTTATTAAGGATGAAAGGGCTAGCCATTAATAATATTTTACTGAATGAATGAAAGAATGATCAAAATATCACTGAAACTATTTTGTAAATTAAATTGAGCTAAATTAACATTGTAAAGTATAAAGCACGTGCCGGTGGAGTAAAACATACCCATGAAATCTTTATAATACAATGAATGCTGAAGCTGTCAAAATGTACATATTTCCCTACACAGGAAAGGACACATAATAGTATGTACTTGTGTACCAACATTCCTTGACAGTGTTAGAAAAAATGAAAAGGACAGTTTCCCCCCTAAAACCACTATTTCCCTACTACTACAGAAATTGACACACAACTCAGTAAAGGATAGCCACAATTTTCCCTACCGTTCATATTTCACCTACTAGGCAAGCTTGTTTATAGTTATATGAGGAACTTTGCCTTATATTCAAGACAGACAGCTCCATCTTTCACTCTGCATGATGGAAAAGCATAGTAACCTCATTCCTACTTAATAATAATCAAGGATTCACACAGAAAACCCAGCACCAAAAAGGCAAGATAACGGAGTTATCTTCTTCAGAACACAATAATTAAGCATAATTCTGTATTTCTAACTTAGAGCTGTAAAAATCTATTTCAAATGAGAATTTAAAACTAGCCAATGCTTGTGTTTGCGCATATGTGTGTGCCAGTGCTTGTGTGCTGGTGCTTGTGGGCTTCCTATTAATCTAGAATATGCATTGAATTTTATAGGAACATTTTACCTCCTTCGTCTCTTTACTGGTCTACCACCCTCCTCTTCCTCACACTCTTAGAGTTCATGCTTCCTGGCACTTACTTTGTTAGAATGAGAGCCTTTTTAAGGAAGTTTGTTATTCCTTAAAGGAAACCTTGTTGATTTCTTCCAGGAGTACTGTTTTCCCATGAGGAAATAAAAAACAAATAATGCTTAGGGATAAATATTTCCAACCAGAAATATCAGCTGACTCAATATTTTATTTTTCTTAAATATTGGTGGTTTTACAGACCTATAGCCATCTAATCTTCGATAAGGGAGCTAAAACAATAGAATGGAAGAAAGACAGCCTCTTCAGTAAATGGTACTGGCAAAATTGATTAACTATTTGTAGAAAACTAAAGCTAGATCCTTATATATATCACCCTGCACCAGAATCAACTCCAAATGGATCAAAGACCTCGAAGTCAAAGCAGACACGCTGAAAACATTACAGGATGGAATAGGAGAAACTCTAGGTCTCCTTGGCTCAGGCCGAAATTTTCTGAATAGAGACCCGGAAACACAACAAATCAAAGAAAGGTTGGACAAATAGGATTGCATGAAGTTGCAGAGCTTCTGCATGGCAAAGGACATAGCTAGCAAGATCAATAGAAATCCCACGGATTGGGAGAAGATCTTCACTAGCCATACAACAGACAAGGAAGGGTCTCATATCTAAAATATACTTGGAACTCAAAAAATTAAATCCCCCAACAACAAATCCTCAAAGAAACAACTGCCCAATAAATAACTGGGCTAAAGACTTAAAGAGAAACTTCTCTGAAGAGGAAAGAAGGATGGCCAATAGACACATGAAGAAATGCTCAACCTCCCTAGCCATAAAACAAATGCAAATCAAAACAACATTGAGATACCACCTCACTCCAGTTAGAATGTCAAAAATCAAGAACTCTAACAACAACAGATGCTGGAGGGGATGTGGACAGAAGGGAACCTTACTTCATTGTTGGTGGGAATGTAAACTTGTTCAACCACTTTGGAAAGCAGTATGGAGGCTCCTCAAAAGATTTCACATAGAGCTCCCCTATGACCCAGAAATCCCACTTTTGGGCATTTACCCAAATGTTTACAGACAAGACCACACTAAAGCTACCAGCACAACTATGTTTATTGCAGCATTATTTACCATAGCTAAGATATGGAACCAACCCAGATGCCTCTCAGTAGATGAATGGATCAAGAAAATGTGGTATATATACACAATGGAATTCTATGCTTCCATCAGAAAGAATGACATTGCCCCATTTGTTAGGAAATGGAAAGGCTTGGAAAAAATTATATTAAGTGAAGTAAGCCAGGCCCAAAGAAACATAGGTCCCATGGTTTCCCTTATTTGCAATATCTAGTATATGTATGAGTCAAGCAGAAAAGGTCAGATAATGTGATGTCAGGAAAATGAACCCTTAGATATGTATTTAAATGTTTTTTTTCTTTCATGCATGTGTTTCTAACGCATTTATAAGATTATCTCTTTGTTGCTTTGTATGTCCCTCCCCCACAGTGTAACCCCGCTTTCGCTATATTTGATGTCAGTATAACGTGTGGAGGAGATGGGGAAAAACAAGTCGTTTAAGGATACAGGTGGACCTGTTGCAACAATGAGAAGTACAAGTTGTCATGTGGAAAAGGAGCTCTACAATGTTGGTGGGGGGGTGGGTGGGTGGAGGGAGGGAGAGGGGGAGAGGATTGGGTGAAGGGGTTGGGGGGAAGGCTGGGAAGGGAGGTGAAGGGTAAACAAAGGAGGAGGCTGCAATGCTTGATAAGAAATGTATGCATTATCCTGCCTATGTAATTGGAACCCCTCTGTACAGTATGTTCACAAAAATAAATAAATAAAATAAAATAAAAATAAATAAATAAATATTGGTGGTTTATATCTTTGAGTCTGAATCTACATCACAGTCTAGTTTTAGATGTAAAAGACAAAAGAGATAATATTAAGCTAATGTCTACATAGATTCCAACCAATAAATTCTACATTTAATAAAGATATTATCCCAATTTGAAAAATGAAAAAGTGGGAATTAAAAGAAGTTTGCTCTCTTTTGAATCACTGGCAACTATTCCCTGTATTTTATGCTGTTATTTTAAATTTTAATATCCGTTTCATGTTTACATGAGAACATTCTGCAGTTTAGAATAATTGACAGGTATAGCAATGAAAATGAAAACAATCCACAGTTCACAAAAAGCTTTTGCAGAGGTTTTCAAACAATAGCTCCAGGCTAAATTTGGTTTAAGTTTGTTTTCAAACCTATACATTTAACTGAGCAAATAATGGTAATAGTAAGAATAATAGTATTAATAATAACAGGGTTTATAAACCATAGAATTAAAATACAACTTCTTGGCTACAGTTAATAAATGTTTATTGTTGATATCACATACTACTTAAAAGGTAAGTGTATTTGAAAGAATATTCTCTCAGTGGAGTGCCCTCATTTTATCACACAGTCTGGATTTACCTCTAGTTAGTACTATGGTTAATGTAGTACACTGTAATACTATTTTCCACACATCAAACCATTTCAAATTAGTTTGGAGCACAAAATATTTCAGTTGAAAAAAAAGTTTTAATATCATGTAGGCAAAGTAATTTCTATAAACACCAGCTCATGTGTGTTAAAAGTTATAATACTGACAAAATAAAATATATTAACCAAAACTTTTGGCTTGGGTGATATGCATTGATATAAATTGCAGCTCAAAATTATTTCCTCTCCGTAATGACTTTGAAAGATTATTAGAGCCGGGCGCCAGAGGCTCACGCCTGTAAACCTAGCTACTCAGGAGGCTGAGATCGGAGGATCACAGCTCAAAGCCAATCCAGGGAAGGAATTATATCCAATAAACCACACAGAAAACCAGACGTGGCCCTGGTTCAAGTGGTAGAGAGCTCAAAAAAAATATTATTAGAACTGAGTGAATTTTAGTTTCATTTATGTTTATTGAATAACATAATAATTGTTATAACTTCTTTAAAGTGAGAATAAAATAAGAATGTGAATTGAAGTACAGTTACAAATAACTCAAGTTAACTTCTCTAAGTGGTTGTACACAAATGCAACTATGATATATACATATATACAACATAAGTATTCATATATATGTATACAGGTATGTATGTATATATAAATATTCATACACATATGTATAGACATATGTGTAAATATATATTTATATAATATATATCCATATACACATATATGTATATAAATGCATATGCGTATATGTGTATGTATGTATATATAGCTATACACATATATACACACATGTGTGTAAATATGTACATATTTGAGGACCTCCAGTAAAACTGAGTTGTTTCTTCACAGAAACAAATGAAAAGGAAATTTTTTTCTAATGGTGGAATCATCCACAGATGGGAGTGATGCTAATATTGCTGATTTTCATGCTTTAAAAAAAAATTAAAAGGACATAGGTCTTTCTGTATCAAATGCAGAATTTAGAGGTGAACCAATTTCAGTTAGAATAGGAAGTATCAAATACATGGGAGGCACTGTTCGTTCTTCTTGTTGAGGAGACAACGATGAGGAAAAGAGACTGAAAACTTGAATATGCCTACATCTTCCTGGTAAGAGACAGCAAAGTATTAAGAAATCAGTCAGTCATGTCAGGCACCAGGTCCTGACATTATTAAACAGGATCTAGAGTTAAAGTCACTCCAGGGTTTGGAAGCTGCTCAAGGAAAGAATGGAGAAGATTCCTTTAAGAGTAGGTTCTGGAGTTAATCTAAATGACAAAAGCATCAGTGGAAAAGCTATTGTGAACTAAAGCAAGACAAAGAAAAATAGTATAAAGGGATGCACTAACCTCTACCTCTTAACTTACATGTTAATTCTCTTGGAAACGTTTAATAATTTATCACTCAAATTATTTCTTATTGATTTGGTTAGCCTTTTTGCATTGTTATTGTTATTATTAACTAGTTGGACAAAGGGGTTACGTTTCCATGAGTCAGGCTAGGAGTGCAGACATCTCGGTTAATATCACCCTTTCTTTCTCTCTCCCTCATTTTCCTCCTCCCATCCCTTCATCAAGTCACATATTTTATTTTTTACATCATATACATTGAATACAATGACTGCATTTACTTATCCTTCTCCCTCCATTCCTGTATACTCTCTCTTTGCCTACCACCCCCCCAAACATAAACATGTTTCCAATTCCCAGTGTTTGTTTTGATTGAAAAGTACTTGAGTTTAGAGGAGTTATGTTTAATAGCTCTGTGACCTTCAAAATGTTCACTGGCTTGCACTATGGAATCGTCATTGTTTTTCAGTTTATTTATCCCTGGTGTACAAGTATCTCAGACAGTGAGTCAGTTGCCGTGATTCAACTTTTCTTTCTGACTCATACTTTACTCTTTTCCTACCCCTTCTGGTCCTGAGTGTATTTCGTACTATAAACTTGACAGTTATTTTCATTACCCAGAAACACACTATGCACAAAAGAACTACTTGACTCTTTTCTGAAAGTGATGTCGGGGACTGACTCATGAAAAAGATCTTGCATATTCTATTCTAGAATTGTCCTGAGTCATCATTATGTCAAAAGTTTGGTCTTCTGAGCTACCCAGAAATATAGGTTTGGGATTAGTAAAGTTATTATGAACTCTAATTTTAAGCACACTCATCTATATTCCTGTAGGAGAAATGCTTAGCAAGTTGAACAGATTTTTCTTTTAGTCATCACAAGTATTTCCATAAAATTATAAGTAGAACATGAAAATAAAATAGTTTTAAAATTTTACTTTATGCACCCTTTTGGATATTCAGTGAGCTTGTTAATAAAATCAAATTCTATAAAAAATCATCAAACACTATTAGATTTGACTAGAAAAGAAAAAAAAAACACAAATATACTCATTGTATATTTACTAACAAACATCCATTTCTTTTTAGTGTATTGTGGTCCTCCTCCCGTCTCCAAAACTTAATTCAAACTACTCCTCTTTTCGTTATATTGATACAATTATATAACACACAACTTTGTATTTGCAGAAGAATTTCATGTGTTTTAGTCAAGACATCTGTAGTATTACTCTTAATAATTTGATTCTAGGATTGCATCAGTTGAGAAAGTGAAAGAATAATCATTATCAAGAGCAGATTTAGTGTGTGGTGACTGCATCAGAGGGCGAACTATCTCCCCAGAATGATGCAGTTTTCAGGTCAAGATTTCCAACTAAAATTACTAACCACCAAAACAGAGCAGAACAACCCTTTTTCATAACTTCAAATAATATATTCATCATATTTCAGATCTTAGCAGTTAGTGAATGTATCCTAGCCTTTGACTACACATAATAACACACTATTTCCTTATTCCTAGAACTTGGGATCTAATTAATAAGGGAGTAACTAGACCAGTTTTCTTTGTAAGAGTTCAAGGATTCAAATATGGTACCCTTCATTTTAGGAAATTGCTTACACTTTGTTTTTTTTAAAAAATTGTTATTATAAAAGAGATATACAGAAGGGTTAAAGTTAAATAAATCAGGTAATGAGTACATTTCTTTTTGGACAATGTCACCCCTTCCTTCACTCGCTCCTAGTTTTCCCCTTCTATTCCCACATACGAGTTGTATAATTCATTTTTAACATTGTGAAAAGTGAATACCATGCTGCCTTTGAATAGATTTTATTTTTTAACATAGAAGCTTGTCATATTTCAGTGGTCAATAAAAATTCTCTTTATGTAGCTTCACATGAACATAACACATAAAACTGAAAAATAAAGAACCCTGATTTATAAATACTTTCAGAAGAAAATGTAGGATATGAGACATGCATATGAGTTTTGAACAAGTAGTAATTAGTAATGAGCAATTAGTAATGGGTGGTTTATGATCAAATACCTCTGAGAGATTGTCCTAAAGAAAAGCAATGGGGTCTAAGATCAAATGCAGATAGTGGCCACGTCTGGTTGCAGGTAGAAGGAGAGCTCATGTGACGGGCAAATTGCAGACGTGAATGTGATGTATGTAAAATGGCAGATGTGTGGGTCTTTTTATTATTATAATTACTTAAAAGGCATAGGTAATAAATGTAACTCTTAACATACGAGTTTTCAACAAAAATAATTATGAATGAAACACATAGTAATATAACAAAAAGAAACAGGATAAAATTTAGAGTATCATTAAATACCAGTAAATCAGCTTTCATTACATAAACTGGATTTCAGTCATATCATTGGTTTTAGATTTGTCACCACCTCTCTTACAAATAAGTTTAAATTTTTTTTTCAAAATCACTAATATAGCTGTAATTAAACTATTTCCTATATTTTTCACATTGTTTTCAACTTCATAACATTTAAGTCATTGTAAAGTGTATGTTGATGCTACAGATTCCCATCAACTGAAGAAAATGAAGTGTAACCAAACTAAGCATAGCATGGGAAATATCAGAATAAGATATTCATTGATACAAATTTTCTTATTTAAAAACTTCCAAAACATGTAATTAAGTCACAAAGTTGGAAATAATAGCTTTTTTGGATATTAATACAATACTTTAAAAATGATGACAAAGGAAATATGGCTTATATCAATAAAAATTGTTCACATTTGTTTTTGTTTAAAGCAAGAGCATTTTAAATTCATTTTTTTGTTTGGCAATTGTTTTTATGTAATGTTAATTGACTTTGAGTAACATCTGAATTACTTAGAATTTCCAAACAAGGAGATAAGACTTGGACATCTTTTTGAGGTGAAATGTTCTGTATAAAATTTGCAACAATAAAGTCAGCAGAAAGGTTAAATGACGTCTGTGCTTTCAAGAGTTCACATCTTTTCCTTAATTATTACAGAATTATTTGGAAGGGAATAAAGTTATTTCGGTTATTTCCTTTAAAAAGAAAAAAATGCTTAGTAGTTGATAAAAATCTGAGCTATAAAAGTTTAACCTACAGGCAATTAGAAAAATCATTATTTTAATAATATGTAATTTCTAATTATGAATAAATCACATTAAATTACCACAGTGCATTTTGCAAGTTTATTACCATAGTATCCAAAAAGCTGATTATAATGACCATTTTCAATATAATCAGTACTTTATATCTGACCTTATTTCTCATCAGAGACTGAGGACTTTCCATGGGAAACTCAGTAGATCAATTAGTTGCCTGAATGCTCTGCATAGTAATGAGGATGTTGTAAGGGGAACTGATATTATAGAAATGAATATCAAATTAGGTACAACATTTTCATATTACGAAAATAAATAACCTAGTAAGAAAAAGAAAAGATGAAATTACATTTCACACTAAGTATATTCCTCATTTTTTTTCATTCCTTGTAGAACACATTCAAAATTTTAAGTTATCTAACACTAAATAACTTAAAGAATTAGAAAATACAGATAGGCAATATGTCATTTTTCTTTAATTTATTCTAAGTAGGAACTTTTATATATTTCCAAACTAAAGGTTTAATTTCCTCTAATAGATTTTGGATGGGAGGAATTTTGTGATTCTTGAGTCAATCCACATAACAATTTCTTTTAGTTTACCTCTCAAGTATATTGGGAGGAGGCATATTACATTGTCTTTTCAATTGAAATTCTTTGATATTAAACAGATTTTATTGTATAATAAGTTTTCTTAAATCTTTAGGCTGAGTTGGGCTACTCAGTCTAGTTGATATCATGCAAAGTATGTTTTATTACTCCAAGTCTTCTTCCACTATTCCCTGAAAGGGATAGTTGATAGATATGTGATATTCTTGATTGGCTAATATGTAACATTTGCAACTAGCACAACATAACATCTATGCACACATACAGAGGCCCAGGCATGCAGACACAGACACAAAGACATATGATGAAATTGCTCAATTACATAACAAAGTAAAAATGTTTATCACTGAAGGCTAAAGTTAATCCTCCATCAAAGTCATCACTGCTGTCTAGTTAAAAAAAAAAAAAGAAAAGAAAAGAAGAAAAAAGAAGAAGAGGACAGCAATTAATCTATGAGTAACTTTTTATGCTCACATTGCATTCTTAGTTCTACTATTGACTACTAGAAAGCTAAAGCTACATGGATGGTTGTTTCATAACTGATATCCCAGAGAAGATTTTAAATTGAAGTTTGTGTTCATGCTAGATAATTCATATATGCTAATAATCTAAAGTCAGGGCTAGAAGAGTGAGACACAGTGCCCTTTCCATCAAAGGACAGATAATAATGAACTCCAGCTAAGAGGGACTTTTAAAAGATTCCATCTAGCCCTTGAAAGAAAGGTAGAAATTTAACTGCACATATAATGAGAGGGAAGAACATATCACAGGATGGAGAGTAAATCTTGAAGCAAGTAGCATCTTTGGTAATTCAAGGCGTTTGAAACAAAATACCATTGTAGGGTCAGGAAGTAGTAAAAACAGTCCTTGAGATATGAGGCTGGAAGTAACTTTTTATAACAACAATATAAGCATTAACTTGTGATTATTAGAAATTTTATTATTCAAATTAAATCTATCACCAATGGCTTTCAAACAATTTAGTCATGGGGAGTTACATGTTGTACTTTTGCAAATGATTTGATGGGAAGTTATAACTGCATTTTTCTTACTTTTCAAAAATGATTCATCATTAAAATCAGGTTCACATTTTTTATTCATTATGCCTTCATTTGTATTCACTTTTTTTAAATTCTCATTTCAGAAGAAATAGAGAAACAATTTACTGAGCTGAAGTTAAATTCCATAACAGACTACCTCTAAGGAATTTTCCTTATTACACAAAATTGCTTTGGGTAAAATGGTGCAAAGGTCTCATTCATTTCAATGAGCTTTTGCTTATTAAAAATAATGTGCATTTATAATATGAATTTTCTCCTTCTTAACAAGGGAATGCTTTCTAACTTAAAAATTTCCAGAAATCATAATACTACTTTGTGGTCTACATTTATTATTCTTAAACAATTCAAGTTCTCTTTTTCTCTGAATTCAAATACTATTGTGAATTGTATTTGCAAAAATGTAGCCTGCAATAAAGTGTAATGGCAAGATTTGATAGGTTAACTATAAATCATTCCACAGATTTTCCAAAACAAATTGTCTTGATCACACCTAACCAGTGTTGAAGGAGAACAGCCTAGAGCAGTTAGGGAAGAAATGCAAAGATAAAATGAAACTGACTGTAAATGGGTCTCTGTAACATGGAACTTACCCACTAACAACTCAAACTCTGTCCAGCATATGAGACGGCTCACTGAGAATTTCTTGCTGCTTTAAATGAAAACAATATATGCATTCTTCTGATATATACACATATATATCTAGATATACATGTATAGATATACATGTACATATAATGAAATTCTTAATGGAATAATGACTGAGAACCACCAAATCGTGAAGAATTATGTCCATTCTCAGATTGTAACTATCTAGAAGATGCTAAATAAAATAAACTGTTCATGACTTCACAGATTTAGATAGCATTAGAAAACTTTAACAGCATCAAAAGCAAAGGGAATATTTTCTGTCTCTAAAAAGAAGAAAATAAAGACACATTTAGAGAGAAACTTTTATTTAAATACATTATGATTGTTAGTGTGCAAGATGATTTAAAGTTACAAATTACATGTATCATAGCATAAAGCATAAATTTTATGTCCATTTAAATGTAAAATGAAAATATTCTTTTTAAAAATGTTTCTTATTGGGAAAGTACTGTACAGAGGGATTACAGTTACATGAGCAAGGTAATGAGTACATTTCTTTTCTTTTTTATTGTGAAAATACTGTACAGAGGGGTTACAATTACATGGGCAAGATAATGAGTACATTTCTTATCCAGCATTGTTACCTCCTCCTTTGTTTTTCCTCTACCATCCCGTTCCTCCCACCTCCTCAACTACACACTCCCTCCTCCCGCCCTCCCACTGCCCCCCCCCATCCCCGGCCCAAATTGTAAAGTTCGTTTTTCGACATAGCGTCTTGTACATCTCTTTGTTGCAATGGGTCAATCTGTATCCCTATTTAAACATTTTGTTTTTTCCCTTCCCCTTCCCAAATTATACCAACATCAAATACAGTGAAAACAGGGGTTATACCATGGGGGAGGGACACAAAAAGCAACAAAAAAATCACTTGGTACCTTATAAATACGTTAGAAACAATAGCAAGTAAGGAAAAAAACACTTGTGTCCCTATTGTTGGTGGGAGTGAAAATATTCTTTTAAAATTTTTATTGTAAAGATACTGTACAGAGGGGTTACAATTACATGAGTAAGGTAATGAGTACATTTCCTATCAAGCATTGTTACCCACTCCTTTGTTTTTCCCCTTCCATCCCTTCCCTTCCCTCCCCACCAACTCCTCCTTCCACCTCACACACACCCCTCTCTCCTCCCCTCCCCTGGGCCTGAAGTTGTCAAGTTCGTTTTGAACATAATGTCTTGTACACCACATTGTTACAATGGATCAACCTGTATCCCTATTGTTAACTGTATCATAGATCAATACCATCTAGTAAAAGGTGAATACCTTTTAATTGAAAAAAAGTATGTTTTCCTCCAACAAATAAAAGAGTGGAATTATCATACAAACACAGAATAAATAAGATGTGAAAGAATATTTGCTATAATTATTCTTTTTTACAATGTTTTATTATTATGTATAAAGCAAAGGTCGATCACTGTATTATGTATTATATCATTTCACAACAAACTTAAAAGTACTATTTTCATCCTCAATCCACTGATGCCCACTTAGGAACTGAATTTTCTGATTACATGTACTAAGGCTGGAACAGAAGAGGATAGGAAGAATGCCTTGTCATTTAAATGGTAGAAGGTATATTCTCCTAATAATAAGCTTATTATCCAACTCTAGAGACTCGACATGAGATCTATCACAGTATTAAAGAAAGGGAACAGAAAAGACAATAATACAATTCAACAAGAAGAATTTTGATCTCTTTCTAAAAGTGAGGGAAGAAACATTCAAGAAAAAAAGATCATAGAATTTCAATTTAGGGAAACTATAACTGAATACAAAATTAGCTGCAGTTATTTAAAATGGACTAAACTGGGGCTGGGAATGTAGCTTTGTGGTACAGTGCTTGTCTAGCATGCATGAAGCTCTGGGTACGATTCCTTAGTACTACGTACACAGAAAAAGCCAAAGTGGCACTGTGCCTCAAGAGGTAGAGTGCCAGTCTTGAGCAAAGAAACTCAAGGACAGTGCCCAAGCCCTGAGTTCAAGCCCCAGGAACTGGTAAAAAATAAAATTAAAAAAATTAAAAAATAAAATGGACTAAACTTACCCAAATGTAGATGTTTGCTTATTGGTAATGCCACTTGATGGAAATTCAGTAACATATTTTCTATGATGAATATTCTGAAATTCTGAAACTGAAAGGATGTGAAGTTCTATCATGCATGAAATAACTAGCATATGACAGAATAGACAATATATGTTTATGTAAAATCGATTTAAATTGAAATTTGTCAATTAGAATTGAATGTCCATTTTCCCAATGGAATAGAAAACAATTATTATGAGAACAATGATACAATATAAACTTAACAAACCCATTGATAGATAAAAAATTAAATTGATTAAATAGATAAATAGAAATAAATAGGTAAAACAGTAATTCAAGTGAGAAATTGTAATGTATCACTTGAAAACCCCAACACTCACCAAAGCTTCTTTCTGTTCATTATTGTTTTGGCCTGCAAAATGGATGTACTCTCAAGTGTCAAGGTGATGAACAAACAATTCCTTCTTAATTGAGATCTCAAATCCACCTTATGGCAGGTGCACTGCAGGTAACTTGTGAGGAGATTCATTCTACATTCTATGCTGTTGTCAGAAAATATTCTCATTTTTACTTTTTAACAGTTGTTCTGACACCTAAGGACAAAGAGTAAGAGAGAGGACTGGAAAGTTGGCTCAGAGGTAGAGTGCTTGTCTTGCATGCATGAGACTCTGGGTTCAATTCCTCAGCACTACATAAGCAGAAAAAAGCCAGAAGTGGCTCTGTAGCTCAAGTGGTAGGGTGCTAGCCTTGAGCTGAAGAGCTGAGGGACAGTGCCCAGGTCCAGAGTTCAGGCCCCAGGACTGACAAAAAAAATGAGTGAGAGAGAATTTGTAGTACTACTGGCATGAAATATCACCACCCAAGATAGAGAGCAGAATCCACGGAATGTGTATGAAAAGAGAAGTTTTCTCCTTGTAAGCTTATAAATAAATAATTACACTGCCAATTCTTATAGCTAAATATCTCCAGAAGAAGCAGTTTGAAACAACAATTGTATTTTTCTAATAGTTTTCTGAGTCAAGAAGTTTAACACAGCCTGGTAAGGCTCACTTGAGTTTCTCACAGTTTTGGTGGATGTCACTTTATGGCTGCTGACTTTGGTTGGGCAACTCAGTGCCAGGACTCAGTACCAGGGCAGGCTTTGGATGTTTATGCTTGGTTAGACCTGGAAACTCATATTTTTATGTTGGGCACATAGGTTCCTGTGGCATGTCTCGTATGGTTGCAGTGAATTGTAAGATGCTAAGTATTTTAATGTGATATAAATCTGTTGACCTTGAAGAGGAACAGGACTAAATTTTAAGATGTTTTACATGGTCATGCTACAACACAAAATCCTAGAGAGCCAGGAGGATGTCATATCATTTCTTGTCTGACCTCCAAAACTACTAAAGGTCACTTCCAAGGGTCATCTTTTGGTCATAGTAGCCATAAGTTCACCAGGGATGAAGAAAAGAAAAAGACTCCACATTTTCATCTGTGGACATTTGATTTGTGGTCATATTTTAAAACTATTAAAACAACTACATTGGGGAATCACAATATATTCCAAATTAATTTAAATACCCACAGGCTTCACAGAGAGTTTATTATACCTGTCACTGTGAAGTTGTCCAATAGTCTGATGCTATCTTTGCTTCGAATGTGGGTTTGTTTGTTTTTTTTTTTACACAGATTGAAATAGATGTCACACAGACATGTTTCATTTGACTCAGTGAACATCAGGAAAAGAAGCATACAGTGAAGTTTGATGTTTTTCTCGCTTGAACTATCCTGATTAGATAGTAATGGAGAATGAATCATGCAATTACCTGCTATGAAGACTTATCTTTAAATAAATCTTAATTTTTGTTTATATGGCAAACAAACCCTAACAGAAAGACATAATCTATTCAATGTACAGAAACCAATTATCCTTGTGAAAATGAGTCAATATAGTAGCAAATATGAAAAATATTTATGATAGCAAGGGAACGTAGAAGAAAACAATGTTAAATTAAAATTTTATTATTGTTACTTTCTAAATATGGCATTTAGAAAACCGCTGATTACATACTTCTGTGTAATGCAATTCTGCTACCTCTGAAAGGGCAAGTGACAGGTTTTTCATGTGTGATCAAACAAAGTAATGTTTTTGGACCCCACTCTTACTTCAATTCTTAAAAAAAAAGTAAGAAAAGTGTATATTAGAATAAGTTGCAGGTGACAGTTTCTGCAAGATCCATTGTTTACAAACTACATAAGAAAAAAATTGTTTACAGTTCCCTGTAATTCCTAGTCGCTGGATAAATCTCATCCATTTAGTAAATGCCTGATAAGCTCACAGAGCTCTCATTTCATTCATAATTGATTAAATTTGCCACTTAAAGACAGATTGTTTTTGAAGTGATTACTGGCGTTTTCCTCAACTCCCAAAGCACTTCTATTTTTCTTTTAAAATATGGTCATTTCTTTAAGCAAGGTCAGTCTTTAAGGGAATAAAACCAAGGAATCAAGAAACATGGTTTCTTGCTTGCTTGTTTGAAGACTCGGAGTCCTATTTGAAAATAAATGGAATCATAAAGCATGTATTTTCTTCATTTCTTACCACTCACTCCCAAATATCAAGCACACATCTCAGTGAAAATGCTACTTCTAGAAATTCATTTGTGAGTAGTGTTTTTGCTCTGTGTAGTCTTAGTGATAGAAACATTTGGTTTGAAGCCAAAAGAGGCTATTTTAGGCTCAGTATAATTTTCCAGCTGTTGTTGGAGAAAGTATGCTACAGTTCTCCACCCATTACACTGACACACTCATCTATACATTTATATTTTGCTGCTTTTTCAAATCAGTAGTGCAGCTGCCACAGTATGCCTCTTCCTTCCAGCAGGTGGTAAATTATCCTCTGCATATAATGACATCATTCCCTGGCTTGTGGAAAACAAGCCCTCCGAGCTGCAGAAAGGGCAGAGCCATTATGGAAAAGGAAATTTAGATGATTTTACCACATTGTATTTATCAAAACCATATCACATGTTTTGGAGACTGAATAGCTAAGGCAGTAAATCCAAGTTATTAAGGATATTTGTAAAAACCATCAGTAAATAGATACAATTAAATAAGATTTCCACAGTAAAAGGCATAACATTTGGCCTCTTCGGAATCAATTCGAGGAGAAACCTAATTAGCTTTTACAGCCTACTCCTGTCTTTCATTCCCTCCCCAACAAACGGAATTAAAAAAAAACAAAACATTTGTCTTACACTTAAGATAATTTTCCTGAGTATGAACTTCCATTTGAATGGTGATTTGCTCATGTTTTAGTAAAGGCAAACCATAATAAAATTTTCCATTACCGTTAACCCAATGACTTAAAATATTTCTCCTCCCAAAACAATGCCTGTAATATGAAATAAAGAAGGATTTAAGATAACACTCAGTTTTAAAAAGATAGAGCAGTTACTAAATTTTTTGTAGCCTATTTTAATACGCATCTTATCAGAACACCAGCCCACATTAATTATAACTGATAAAATATTTATTTTATATTACAATTCTTTTTTAAAAAACTAGTAAACTCTAATATGTTTGTTTTAACTAGTGAACTAGTAGGCTAAAAAATATATAAAATACAAAGTAATAATTTTTCCATTTCTTATCTCATTGAGTTACTAAATATCAATAGCTTAATAAGCATACTTTCACTACTTTTTACTTTTTCACAAATATTTGAAGAGGATTTATACTGTTTTCTTTGTATTAAGGTAGAATTGCCTCAAATATACAAGAATCAGGAACTTTTTCACTGAGAAGAGATGGCCCATACATCAAAAGAGAAATGGTTTAGTTTTTCTTTTAAATACTGTCTGTAATAAGTACAATACAGATTACAGAAGTAATTATACATAGATTGATTATTTTTCATGGATACATCTTCATTTTTTTCCTATTTTCCCCTTAAGCCATCTGTTTTATTATTTCTTAATCATTATTGGATGTATGTTTGTACATGATTGCATTCTTTGTCTATAATTTTTTTTCTCTGTCTCTTACATACATATACACATAGAGGCCCACACACAAGCACACATATATTTAATGAATATATAAAACATTGCATGGATAACACCAAATACCTTTTTATACCCTTGCTTTTTGTTGCTTTTGTTTTCATCTTTTTGTTGTTGTTGTGCTTTGTTTTCCTTTGTGGAGATTGTGTGGATAGAACCTAGGGTTTCATGCATGAATGGCAAATGTTCTACCATTGAGCTACATTCCCAGACAATTGTTTTTAAGCTAGCAATATAATCCCTGGATCGCATTAATAAAGTTTAGAAGTTGTGATCAAAGGTGTTCTGTGTTCTTAGTTTGCATGAGGGTATTTAATATTATATATAGAATTACTAAGGAGGTTAATTCATGGTACAAAGATGTACCATGATACTTTAGATTGGGCAAACCTGCATCTCAATTTGACAGAGATATTCCCAACCACTGGATCTTGCTTCATCAAATGCTACAGTTCTCACTCTTAAAAATGCATGCAGATTATATGATGAATATTTTCATCATGAATTCACTTCCTAATGACAGTTGCTGAAATAAATGGCCATAAATTTCCTGGCATAAAACAGCACAAATTTGTTATTGGATAGTATTGGAGGTCCCAAATGAAGTTTCCCAGGCTAAAAACACCAACATATGCGGGACATTAGGAGAGTCTGGGGAGAGCCCGTTTCCTTGTCCTTTCCAGCTTCTACAACTCAAGGCATGCTTCCAGCAGTGACATCATTCCAATTTCTGCTGTCATCACATTTTCCTTTTCATGACTTTCTCACATTCCTTTCTTGCGAAAGGAATAAATACTTTGGTTGTATTAGCCCACCTGGATAATCCCAGATAATCCCCTATTTCAAGATCGTAACCTTAATCATATTTTCAAGATTTCTTTGATGGCTATGAAAAATATCCACAGGTTTTGAGATTAAGTGTGGACATTTTAGGGAATCATTACTCTGCCTTACACCCTAGCAACAAATGAAAGTATACATACAGTCTGAAAGATCTATGAATACAGAGGCTTCTGGAATAACTTGCTCAGTGTATGCATTGGAATGTAACCCATTACCTTGCCAAGAATCAATACCAGCCATCTGCTGTTACAATATAGGAAGAGTGGGTATAGAATTTTATGCTCATTGGCCATAGCTTGGGATAAGAGTGGAAGTTATATACAAAGTATATATGAACATATTTTTTTTATTAGCTAGACTTTTCTCTCCTGAACTTGAATTTTCAACCTAAGCAAAAGCAGGTGAGGTTAGGAGGCAAAATAATAAATTTTCTGAATAAGATATTTTGGTAGCTACAAGATCACAATATCAGTTCACTGATTTTTTTTCTGTCTTATTAATTCTATGACACCCTAAAAATATTAGACAGTTTTAGAGAGTCATTTCCTTGAAAAGACTAAACAATAAAGTAGTATAGGAATAGCCTCAAGAAAGTGGCAGTTTACACTGGGAAAAGTGGTCAAACAAGTAGTAAAATGAATATATTTGAACCCTTGTTATCAGATAAGTCTTTAAGCCTCCATCTTATTTCCAACAAACCACCAAAGATATTTATAACGTCTCATTCAAACGCTTCTGTATATTTTAAGTGAAAACTGATTGTTGTGTTATGTTTTTATTCACCAATGACTGAGTAAAGACTACTTTTATCTGTGGTGAATTAGAAATGGCCACAAGATATGTTAAAATAACTCAGGAATTAGTGCTATCCTTTGAATTCTTCTAATCAGGGTATAGAATAGGACCCTGTTATACCTATTCTGGCTATAGATTTTAATAATGTTAACAACTTCATTTTTCCTGTTAGAATGTTAGGTAGAAGTCCTTCCTGATTTCTCCATGTTGTCAAATTCAGCGTGGTACAAAAAGTGTCTAGTGCAGGTATTTCTTTATCGCTGCCCATTTTTACTCTTAATGTCTTAGGGAAATCATTATATCATCCATGTTCTGTCCACATATCATTTTTCCCCTAATTTATTATTTTCTTCAGTTGTTTTATTTGTGATATTTTCTGCTTGCTTGGTTTTAGTCAGCTGATATTCTGTTATTGATGTATTTCCTAACTTTTGAACCTGGGTTTAATCCAGACTTAAAAGTTGTATTTTATTTTATGTATATCTCTATATTGTCCAACTTAGTGCCCTATAGTTCAGCCAATTCCAAGACATAGAACTGGGAGCTAACTACACACAATCCATGGTGTGTTCAGAGTAATGAATTTTAATTTTATTTTGTAAACCTGGTCTAAGAAGACATTATTTCAATACACAGAGAGTAAAACATTTAAATTTTACATTGAAAGGTTTTAAACTTGTAAACCAATTGTCCATAAGACTTTTGAATTTGTATTACTTTCACAGTGGAAAAAGATAGAAAAAAATAACCATTCAAAATTCACTTTCCCAGACACATGGGTTTGTTTAATAGTAAACATTTATTTTTTGTCTACTGTTAAACTACTAGAATGATAGGAAAAATCTCTAATATTAGCAAGACTATATGGAAAGATTCCTTTCATGTAATTGTAATTTTAGTAGTGAGAAATATAAAAATTAGACATAAATAAACAAAAAATGTGGCATTTCTAACTTTGCTTCCTTAATGGTAGTCACTGGCCACTTGTGGCTATTTAAATTTAAATTAAACTTAATGAAAATCCATTCCTTCGGGCACCTGCTCTCTATCAAGTGCTCCTTAGTATAATGTACTGGTTACCATCATATCCCATAGTACAGATTTTGAAACACTTCAGTCTTCACAGAAAATCCCATTAATTAGAATATAAAAGCAAAATAACAATAGGGGCTCTCAATAATTTTAAAATTGAGACTAGCAGTATATATCTCTCTAATATTGAAATCTCTTTAAAACACCTCCTAAAATCAGAATGTTCAAGGGATAATGAATTTGCCTGAGCAAGTTGAAAGAAATAAGTGAATTAGTTGTTCCACAACATTCACTAAAAGATATGGTTTAGAGCTGTGTCATTAAAAAAAATCTGTTTGCAATAAAGAATCAGAACCTTTGTAATACCTACTTCTACTTTGTTATGAATTATACAAAGTAGTTGGAGATGCTATAAAATGGGAAATCTCTTCTATGTTTATTGCTGATTATAAAAATAATAAGAAAGAATGAAATAGAAACAAAATAATGTTAAAGCTTCAACTTTTGTCATTTTCATTCTAATTTTATATTGATGGAGGAAACAGAACTCATAAAGTATTTATTTCCATAAGATATTTCAAGAGGAATATTTATTTCCAGAAGATAGAATTTTAATATAGGGAAGTATTGTTGAACAAAATAAATCAACCTTATGCCGCTAGCTAATTGGATTTTGATTGCTTTTTGTTGTCATCTCCTGTCATTGGTTCATTAAAAAGGACTATATCAGCATTTAAATTTTAGTAAAGTCATTACATCTTACATATTTATATTTCTAAATTATGATCATGTTATATTACCATTTAATTGTATTTTAGGTGAAATGTTAAAGAAATGGAAATTTTGATACTCTGCCACTGAATGAAATAAATGTGATATTACTATATAGAGTACAAAGAACAAAATATTATTGATAAAACCTAGGAATTAGTAATAATGATAGAAAGTCATACTAAGTTTAGAATAAAGAAAAAAATTTCAATCAGGTAAAAGTAGCTGCCAATACTCCTCAGCAAATTTATTTGCTGCTAAATTAAAATGACAGTGTAAAGCGCAATTTCATGACATGAAATGCCCTAGCTTTAGGCATGTACAATTAATAAAAATATAATTCTTAGATATCATAATATGACTATTAACTTTAGCATATAGATGTCATAGATGTATTTCCAACAAAAATAAGCTATATTTTAGAGATCTCACTTAGGAGAGCTAATGGTATGTCATAATTATAACCAGGAAAAAATGTAAAATATGATTTATTGAAAAAATCTTCAAATAAGTAGAAAATATTTAAGAAATCTTAAACAAAAGACATGAAAAATTATGTTCCTGGATTGAACTCCACTCATACAGATTAATATTCTATCCTAACAAAGCTATTGATACAGCAGAATTTCAATCAAAATATCACCATGTTGTAGAGACATTTAGGCAGATTATAAAATGAGAAAGGAAGAACCAAGAATAGGTAAGATGTGAATGAAAAGGAAAAGATTGACTGAAAGCAAAGAATCTTCTATATGGAAAAACTATCATGAAGTTACAATAACAGGAACTGTTTTAGCTCAAGGATGAACAAATATGTTAGTAAAGATAGAGAGATAGGAAACAGATCAATCCATACACATATTTGATATATATATAAGTGATATGGCATTTATAATTAATCAGAATATTTTATATCTCAAAATAGCAATGTAGGTATTACTTATTCACTAGAAAAGAAAAAAAATTATATCTGAGCCTAAAATAAAATGAAGAATAAAAAGTTAGGACCATATAATGAATACCTTCACTCTCTCAGAAAGTAAACAATTTCTCAGCAAGGCACAGAATACATAAAAATTCAAGAAATTTAATAATTTTTTTCAAGTGTAATAAAAGTAAGATATAGTTATCAGAAGATCTTTAGAGTAGGAGACAAGTCACACACAAGCAGAAAATGTTTGCAGCATAAAGAAGAGAAAAATAATTGTTATCCAAACTACATAAATAATTCCTACAGACCAAAAAAGACATACCACATAGAGAAATATAGATGAGTGTGCAAACACAAGGAAACATGTAGATATATTCTATTGTATTGTTCACAGAGAACACCAATTGCGCCTATAATTAGATGTCATATTAAAGAACTCGATTCGTAAAAGTTCAAATCATCTGATAATACAAAATGTTGTCATGGATACAAAATAGCAGGAACTCTAATAAGCTACTGGCAAGCTTGTAAAGTATAAATACCTGTGAAAGCATTTGACAGTATATAATAAGGTTAAAAACATATTTAAGGTAAAGCATCTTACTCTTAGATAAGTAAGATAGAGAAATCTCTTGCATATGGCATACAAGCATATATATAAACAGTATATTTGTAATAGTAGAAAAAAATCTGAATATATATATTAAGAGTTGGATGGCCAGATATACACTAAAAAACTAGTGAAGTGGAACATAATATATAAAAATAATTGAAGTAGTGATGATGTATTCTATTAGTATAATGAATGAAAAATCTTATATATTAGAAAACTCATTACATGATTTCGTCTATTTAATTTCCAAAAAGAGGTAAGCAATTTATTATTTAGGAAAAGAGAAGAAATAAACAAGTAGATTACATGTATGCATTTCATTTGAGAAATTAATAAAGGGTAAATTTTATGTGTATTAATTGCTTGAGAAGTAATTTCTACATATTCTTTTAAATTTTACATCCTGTTGAAGATATATTGATACAGACAAGCATATAGTCAGACATACACACACCAACACATCATAATTTAACTCATTGCCTTAGAAACGTTTAAGAGGTAGTGAAGCTTTCTGTGGGATGGAATATTAAAGAGAAAGAGAATCTAGAAATATGTATCACTTGGAGTGCCTTTCTACTGAAGAAGTTACATGTTTGTCCCAAGGACTGCTTTCAACAACGTCTTTGAGCTATAGATTTTTCAGCAATAACAATTTTGCTAGCCAGAAACCAAAAACAAGCAGCTTCACAGAGAGAAATTGATGTCCTGATGCCACAATCAACATCAGAATGACTGTGAGCCAGTTGGGAATTGATGCAAACCAGGCCACCGTGATACTCCATTACAAATATAAAAGATTGAGCGGATCCAGAGTGTCAGAGATTGAAATGGTTAAGAGCACATTCTGGCAACACAAAGAAATAACCATATCAAGCACAAAGATGACCTGATCAAAAATGACATGATCAAAGAGCAAAACCTAATTACTCATGGGATAGACAAAATCTCTGATTTACAAACAAAATCAACTTTAAAATCTACATGAAAGCACAAAGGACCACAAATAGCCAAAGCAATCCTGAGCAAAAATTACAATGCTAGAGAAATCATGATATCTTACTTCAAATTATACTAGAGAACCATGGTAACAAAACCTCATTGTACTAGAACAAACCCAGACACATTGACCAATGTAATAGACCAAGATATGCAGAGTAATTCCATTTAGCAAGAGACACCTGATCTTTAACAAAGGTGTGCAAACAAAATGATGCTGGAGTAAGTGGGTACAATTTGCAGAAAATAGATGCTAGATTCCACTCATCCCCTACCTAAACCAACCCAGGTTGATCAAAGACCTTAATGTAAAACTTGATACTTGTTAACTATGATGAGAAAACATGGGAAATACACTTTCTGAATATAACTCCACTAACTCAAGAAATAAAAGTAGAAATTAACATATTAAATGGAGTTTAATTGAGAAACATGTCAGAAGAAACAGCCAACAAAAGGAGAGACCGTCATTAAGAATGGAAAAGTTTTTGCCAATTATTGTCCCGATAAGGATTTACTAAACATTAAACACTAAGAGAACAAATAATCTGAGTAATAAACGGGCAATTGAATTGAACACACATATATGAAATAACCAGGGATATAGTTTATAGGAATGAAACTGATATAACTTAGATTCCAGTAGTAAGTCTTGTTACCTTACATTTTATGTGCTACATTAGAAATATTTTTTGTAATAAAAGTTTTATATCATTCTGCTTATCAGTCATATGTAGTAAAAGAAAGACGTTTTGTATAATTGCATACTATGATTTCAAAGAAAAGCAGAACTATCCCTTGCTACTTCTCAAGTATGAGTAGAAACATTCATTCTCCAAGCTAAATTTGGAGGTTGATACTGAGAATAGTTCAGTGTCACAAAGAAATCTCATCTTTCATTAGAAAGGTTTATGAAAGATGACTAATGTACTTGGTCAAGTCATGAAAAACACTTGTTCAAACCACTCCTACTTTGGTCTTTTACAAAAAAACAAACAAACAAAAAGATCAGACAGCATCCCAATGCATTTTGCTCACTTGTCATACCATTCATCTTCCATTCTTTGAAATATATTTCTATCTCATTTGCTAATTCCTTTATTCTAATTATTATTAAGTTAGTATAAGAAGTTAATCTTTACAATATTATCACGTAGTTTCAATGTGGTATTTTATACATATACATATATATACCTTATATATATGTATGTTTATTTACTCCTACATTAAAATTGTACTGAATACTTTTTTAGTCTGCCTAGTCAGAATGTATAAAGCTTTATGGTCTATTTTTTAATTGAGGAATTTCTTTTAGTCAGAATTCATTCCTTCTGAATTCTTCTTAGGAGAATATTTTATAAATAAATAGATGATAGAATGTACTTTTTTTTAGACTGGATTTTAAACAGCAAAAAATACTCTAGAATTACTATAATATTCCCGCTAATCATTTATATTTCATTCTGTTTGTCACCACTCTGTTACTTAGTTAACAGGAGAAATGTGGAGAACAGCCCCCTACTGACTCTTAATTATGATACAAGGAGGAGTTTACTGAAGAGAAAAGATACAGATGTATCTGGCTACTGGAGGTTTGGTTTGAGTAAGAGCATCATCCACAAGCAGAACATGGAAGTTTGGAAAACACTTATAAAGCCTCGCCTGTAGTTTCCCACACAGTCTGCATTAATATCTTCCTCTGAGTTGGAACTTTCATCACTCTGTGCCTCCAATTCAGACTCTGGTTTAACTCTATTATGGACGAAATCATAGAAATGTTAAGACTTACTTTACAACCAGACTAACGAGAGAATAGTCTTATATTCAATATGAGTTCTGAAATGTATTATTTCACACACACTTTAATTGAGTATATATATATATATATATATATATATATATATATATAATTTGTTTATATTTAAAATTGTGTTTCTTTTACAAATTGATGTTCTTTTATTTGTATTACAAAACTATTTATGCTACAATTTCCAAATAGGCTGTTTATACCTTTTACTTCTTGTAATTTTATTTAAATGGAGGAAGGTCTATTTGATATTTATATAATATTAAACATTCTGTTAGCAATAATAATTTGGCATTATAGACCAAATTGTTGGACAAACTTCAGCATTTTTCCCCTTCCATCTTTCTAAATTCAGGGAAATCAGTCTGCTTCAGACACTGCCTGAAGCTTTTTGGAAGAAAGGCACATGTTTTCATACATTTTATGTAATTTACATTCAGCAAAAATTTTAAAAAGTAATTGAGTACAGATTCATAAAAACTTTATATAAAAATTGTTAGGGAAAGTAGCTCCCTGCTAGTAATTTAGGAAAAATTATGTGAATACATGAAGTATGCTTTTAGAACCAAATTTAATGAAACTGTGCTAAGATATGGTTTATCTAAAATATTCTGCATAATTTGTAGCCCATGAATACATAAACACATTATGATTCCAAGTTAAAATGTTCTAGTGTCAAATTTGGTAATACTGCCAAAATATTAACTGAAAACAGAATATTTGGCACATAGAACATATCAGTATTTTTGAATAATGCTAAAACTTATGGGAAATAGACAATATTTTTCATCAAGCAGTAATGTTGCTACTCGGTTGTTGAAATAACAGAGAACTATAAAGTGGAAATGAGTTATCATAAGCTTTTAGTGCCGAAATTTTAGTGAAAACAAAACTGGAAAGAATTCCCCATATGAAAACTATTCCAACTGCCTCACTGCTTTAGTACACTGAAGAACTCAGAGTTGAAGGGGGCCTGTTAGAGGATTTCTGGATATATGTTATAAATTCTACTGCATTACATTTAACCCATTGATGGCATATATGATATTCATTTTTTTAGAACTGAACTTATAACTTAGTAGAAGATAAGATGCAGCTTCGAAAGGTAATGTTAGATGAATTCTTGGTAGAAGTTTGCTCCTTACCAACAGACCATTAGCTGTGATGGATGAGACAGGCTAACAACAACAAAATAATGCTGATAACAACATTACAAGTGCACACAATCTTTGCAATAGGAAGTGAGAGGAGATAATTTCATAGTTTCTATTTACATGTCAACACCACACTTTATAACCAAGTGAAAGAAATTACCTCTATATAACCTCAATTCAGGTAGAGGTTTTAAGAAAGATTTGACATTGAGTTTCTAAATCTGAATGAAAGAATATCTATTACATATTCTTAGGAGTCTTAACCATAGTATATTTGTTCAGAGTCTAATATATGAAGTATCTAACTATTGTAGAAAAAGTATTTGATTATTTTATATATCCCATGTAGATCTCTTTGTTGCTTTTACATTTAACGATCATAAATAAATGACAAAGCTCAAAACAGAATATGATGCTGCAAAAGTCCATGTTCATTTACTAAATCTACGTTTTTAAAAAATCACTAAATGTATCTATATTCCTTTGGAAATACCTTTAATGGTTGAATTCTATGGAGATTTCAGTTATAGGAGGGGGCAAATTGTCCTCAAAATTCACACAGCAAATACCCAGATATAGAAGAAACATTACATTTAGGGCCAAAAGAATCCACACATATAACTAAGAATTTTATCTTAAAGTGGAGAGATTATCCTTTTTTTAAGCCAGTGGACTTTATTAAATTACATGAGTCATGATGGAGAAGGTAACAAATGGAGAATTAGAACTCATGACCATCATTGCCAAATTAGGTTGCAAGAAGCAATATGACAAAAGTATAGATAATAAGATTGTCTTCCTGCTCATGCCAGTAAGGACATAGGTACTTCTGCCATACAACCCAGGGAAAAACTCAGTCCACTCACTTGCTGAATGAGATGTAATCAGACGGTAAAAATCTAAAAAGGAACTGAGGGAGAAACTATTTTGAAAAAAAATGTTTGTGTAAAATTATAACAAATACTACACATCTTGGGAAAGGGGTTATGGAAACTCAAACCAGGGAGGCACACAGAACTTCTGAACACCACATTACAGATCAAATGCAAGTCTAAGTTGGATGTTGTAGCTCAAGCTTGTAATCCTAGCTACTTGAGAGGCAGAAATTGGGAGAAGGCAGTTTGAGGCCAACCCAAGAACAAAGATTATGAGACTTAGCTTGATCCATGGGTTGGTGTGATGGCAAGCACCTGGCATCTAAGCTATGTGGCGAAGCACAAATATAAGAATCATGGTCTTGGTCTGCTCAGGCACAAAGCAAGACTGTAACTTCATAACGACCAATGCAGACTATGCCTAGTGGCACAAGTCTGTAGTCCTCACAACTTGTAAGACCGAGTTAAGGGGATCAGAGATATCCCCTATCCCAACAAAGAATAAGAGACTCCATCTCTCCAATGTGTCCTCACGATCTAAGTTATGGAGACGTATAAGGGTTGGGCTTAGTGATACACTTCTGTAGTTCCCAGCAACATGGTGAAACGAGTACAACATGAGCCCAAGCCAGCCTGCGAATGAAGAAAGATCGTATCTCAAAAGTAATCAATGGGAAAGCGACAGAGAGTGATGGGTCATATGAGAGACTACCTTCTTAGTAAACTTAAGGATCTTTCAATCTTCAGTACTATTCAATAAATAAATAAATATCTATTTTTTAATAGCCAATGTCAAAACGTCAGGTGAAGTAATTGAAATGGTAGAATGCTGGCATGGTAAGCATGAGCCCATGAATTCAAGTTCCAGTACTGTCTGGAAGTAACACCACCAACAATAAAAAACAACAAAAACATGGCCAAACTAATGAACAAAGAAAAGATATTGAAAGTTGCAATGGAGAAAAACACCAACTTACTGAAAAAGGCAAATACATTCAAATTAACTCAGACCTCTAACTAGAAAAATAAAATCTAAGATAGAGTGAATGATATATTTCTAACTCTGGAATTTCAAATTCTTTTTTTGGGGGGGAGTGGAATTTCAAATTCTTGAAACAAATCAGTTACAAATACTGGCTAATGTAATCCAACAAGGCCAGATATGATGGTTTACATTTTTCTTGGCAAGCAGCAATGGGACAAACAAAGTTTCAGAAAAGTCCTGTAAAATCTTAATGAGACCACATTTGACAAAACACAAGTATCATAACACATCTATGTCACCACATCAAAAATAAAGAGTATCATGGTGTGAGACTGACCCAGGGAAAGCTTGAGACCCTATCTAGGAAACAAAAAAAAGCCAAAGGAGCTGGGAGTATACTTTTAGTGGTATGGCACTTGCCCCCAAAGCCAAAACCTCTGAGTTTAAATACCAGTGCTGCCAAAAAAATGTATGGAGAATGCCTTCTAATATAATAATTACATGAAGCTTAGTGTGACCACTAATCCATCAACTCAGGAATCACAGAAATTGAACACACTGAAAAGGAAAATAGAAAGTCAAACACACTATACCCCCAAAAAAGACCTGAAGAAGAAGATAAATTTCATATGAAACACAAAGGACATGGGTTTAAGACCCTGTATGATCTCATTAATTTCAGTGAAGATGACATTTAGAGGAAATACTGATCAATATCATCTACTATGTTTTCTAGATTCTGTAGTCACATTCTCATGCACCAAAATATGGGGTTGCCAAAAAATATTGGCTAATGTGGGGGGGGAAAGGAACCCTAATGTCAACTAGTACAACAGCTCTGGAGAGCAGTCTCCAGGTGACTTAAAAACTAAACATAAATCTTTCCTATGACCCAGCCATACCACTCCTGGGCATCTACCCTGAACATCACAAGCCAGGATATCATAAAGATGTTTATTGCTGTGGAAAGAGCCCAGATGCCCTACAATAAATAAGTGGATCTAAACATTGTTGTACCTATACACAATGTAATTTTACCCAGCCATTAGGAAAAGGAATATCATGTCATTTGCGAGGAAATGGATGGACTGAGAACAAATCATGTTAAGCGAGGTAAGCCAAGCTCAGAGAGAGACAAATGGCACATCTTTTCTCTCAAATGTGGAAGCTAGATCAAAAATACACTGGGACATGAAAAACTAGACTTGTCTCTAGGCATTCACACACAGTGAAATCAAAAGAGTGTACTTGTAGGAGAGAAATAGAAAGGCGTGATAACTATGTGCAAAGGGTCATACAAAATAATATATGTCGAAATGAACACCAAGAAATTAAAACAAGAGGTTTTTTTCTTTCTTGCTGTTTTTTGTTTTCTTTCATTTTTGATCTGATTGTTCATTTATATATCTTTGGGGGTATATGGGGACACATAGAAATGGAGGGGCAAAGGGTGAACAAATGTAGGTAGCCATGTTACTCACTCACTAGATTCTATGTTGAAAATGAATGAGGATGGGAAGGAAAAACTGGGATAGAGCAAGGGAAGGGGTGACATTTTCTAAGAAGAAATGTACTCCTTACCTGACTTATATAACTGTCACCCCTTTGTTCATCAGCTTTAAAATAACAATAGAATGTTTAAGAGAGGTTGCATTGTTTGATATTATATATCTACATTATGTAAGTTGGTCATTGACTGTCAAACAATGGGTTCCTTTTACTTTTTTACATTTTCTCATCACAATACTTTTTAGTGGGCTTTATCTATTTTTGTCTCTTGATGGAGGATTAAGTATTTAAATCTAAGGAATTTGTCAAATCAAACACATTAAATAATGTACATTTTTCTCAGAATTTATTCATTTTGATCTACAACAAGGTGTTAGTGTCTTAGATGTATCTTAGATAAGAAAATTGGAAAAAAGAAAATTGTTTTATATCAAAGCACAATGCTGTTATCAATCAAATAAAATGCATTAGAGTAAATATTTCTTCATGTCCTTTATGGCAAAGTCAGTGTTGGAAAACTTTAAAAATAAAATTATGTTAATAGCATTTGAGTTATTTTACATCTCCATAATAGAAATTGCTTTGTTCATCTATAATTAAGTACATAATAATATCTATAGATGAGTATTGATAGCACAATTCACATACATTCGCATACAGTGTGCTTATTAATTTAATATTCATTAAACTAAGAGACAAAGCACTTATTTTCAAAAATTAGAGTTCTATTTAAAATCATTATTTGGACTTGTCTGTGTGTTTAGTTATAAAATATGATAATGCAGTTGTTGTATAAAAACTAAATTATAATTGAGAAATTATATCTATTTAAATATGTTCAGTGTGGTGTCCCTGAAAGTAAGAATAGCAAATTCAATTCTATAACATACAATTATTTTGCTCATCATATACAGATTAAATTATTAAAGATGAGTTTTATAATTGTATTTTATTCAAATTCATGAGTGTTATTCCCAAATTGGATTAATCTGTGTGTTTTGATTATAGAAAATATTATATAAAAATAGTTTTAACATCTATCTCTCCCTAACCATCTTATCTCAGTTTGAAGTGACAAACTGAAGGAGATGGTATTTTTTATCTTAACTAAGGCTGAAAGAAGTATAAGATTTCAGAATGATAATATAAAACAATAAAGAAGTGGAATTTTAGAAATAGGAAATGACAGCGTGCTTGAGAAAACTTAATTTGGCTGGAGCACTCGTTGGAAAGCAGTTGGGGAGTAAAACAGTAATTTTAGGTTGGGATCTAGAGTGGTTCAAAAGGCAAGGTGATCACTTTATAATGTTTCTTTAAAAGCCAGTATCAAAAAGTAAATATATTTGGGACCAGTACTGACCACAATCCCAAAAGAGAACTTCAAACACCTTACTTATGGATGTTGAAAGCCTAAAAATAGAAGGAAATGAATAATACAATGAGATTGAGATCTTAATGTTTGAAATTATGAAAGCCAAAACCTCAAGTGTGAGATTACCATGAAGAGATAAATAGCTTTGTAAGTTCAGTAGAAAGCTTAATATAAACATATAATGAGTATACACACGTGTGTATACACACGCATATATACACATGTATAAATATGTATTTTATATATGTTCACACATACTAGATACCTACATACATATATATATATATATATGTATATAATGAATGTTTTCAAACCTTATTCAGACCAAGATAAAAATTGCTGCTGTCTTAATTCCTATATAAACTAAAGAAGCTCCCTTTCCTTTAAATTTACACAGCTCTCTGATGAATTACATCTAGTTTTTCCTTTTAACATATAACTCCCCAAAATGAAATATGTTATACTCTCTATATAAGAATGTCTCAGAATGCATGAAAATCCTTAGTTCTTAATTGTCCCTAACTCAAAGTTTACCAACAAGATAGACTTTTCAGGCCAATAAGTAAACCTTTAAGAAATAGATCTTCTTAATGACATCAAAGATTATTCAAAGTACAGAAGAAAAGACACGTTTCTCCTTCTCCTTATTAGCCATTTTATAGTAGTACAAATGACATATAAAACTACACAAATTTCAAACACTGAAATTTAATAACTTGGGCAATTTAATATATTATGACACTTGCTTTTATATGTGAAACAGTCACCATCCTCAAGATAATGAAGAAATCCATCATTCCTGTGCCATTTTATAATTCTTCTTTATATCACTTTCCTGACCTTTCCTAAATCATCAATCTGCTTTATGTCACCTTAGATTAGTTACTATTTCACAGTACTTTTTTTTAGATAGTCAGCCATGTTGTAAAGTATAGCAACTATGTTGTAATTACAGTTATTTCATGTTGTTGTGAATAGTGTTTCAGTATGAAGTACCACAACCTGGTTTCATTTGTTTGAAATTTATCAATTTGTTTATGGACATTCTGGAATTTTTCTTAAATTTTGTACTTGTTGACACACATAAAGCAATGAATCCTTACGTATAAGACCTTTGAATGACATACATTAGTATTTCTAAACACCAAAAGATGAATGGCAGGATGTTATGGGAGATGGGTACTGAATTTTTAAATAAATATCTATAATATTTTCCAAAACTAGCTGTACCATTTGCTAACCTCCCTCGTGGGCAACAAACTGTGCTTATCCTTAAAATTAGAGCCCAAAAACTTTTATACTTTGTTTTGGTTCAACTTATGTTGTATGTCATAAATTAGCTGTACACAAGGGATTAATTTTCACAGGTCTTTACATGCAATAAAAGTACCTTAATCAGACTCAACATCTCCATCACTCTCTCCCTTCCATTGCCACTTCTCAAATCAGTCTTTCAGACTTCCAAAAGGTGTATACATCTATATAAGGATGTGTGCATAAAATTATAAAAACAATTATACATTATATAATATTTTGAATATAACTTATAATATATAATGTATAATATACATGATAGAGTATAGGTTTGCTTAAATTTTTAACTTTTAGATATAGCATATGATCTTTGTCCTTCTGATCTTAGCCTAGTTGAAATAACATGATGAACTTTAATTCCATCCGTTTCTCTAAAAATGACAATTTCATACTCTACGTTAAATAATACTTCATTTTGTATGTGTGTGTGTGTGTGTGTGTGTGTGTGTGTGTGTGTGTGTGTTTGATTCATTCATAAGTTGTAGGCATCTATACTGTTCCTATAGCTTAACTATTATGAACATGGATGTGTAGATGCCTGCATTATATCCTTACTCATATACTTTCAGATATATCCCAGGAATAGTGTCATTGGATTTTATTCTATTTTTAGCTTACAGAGGATCCTTCACATTCATTTTCTTTAAGCCAAGGACATTCTTGTTTTGAATAGCTAAATGCTAGGTTCTTAAACTGGGTAGTTTTGGTCCTATAGTTTTACATTTTTTGTCAATGTTTTCATTATTCCATTTGATATGCAGAATAGAGTTGTTATATTTTACATACTAATATGTTATAAGATTTTGATCAGGATTATCTGTAGCTTAACAATATTATCTTAACCATGTAACATTTTCCATTTGTTAATTTATTAAGTTTACTATTTTACAGAAGCTTTCAATCATTTTCATCTAACAAATTTGTCAAAATGATTCTTACATAATTCCTATTTTATATTTTACGTTTGAATTATTCTTTGTTGCTCTAAATGGATGCATTGCAACTTGGTATCACTTTTTTATCCCAGCACCGTGCTAAACCAATCCAGTAACTCTAGTCCATTCTGTGTGGCTTCCTGTGGATTTCTAACGTAATGACATTGTCTGCAAATAAAGACTTTTATATTACTTCCTTTCAAATACATTTCTTTTTTATTACTTTTTCTTTGACTTATTGAAGTGTCCAGAACTGTCAGTGAGATTCTAAAAAGGAAGTGATGAGACCTGAATTGCCATTTTTCTCTGACTGTAGGAGAAAAACACCTTAGGGTTAGTATAGGGCTTTTCTAGATATCTGTTAACAAATTCAGGAAGTTTCCAGTTTTTCAATGTTCATTGAGGCAATGCCATTATTTTTTGTATTTTTTTAATATGATAAGATATATTTGTTGATATTTGAAAATTAAATACCTGAAAATTATTGTATATGGTGATGTTATGTTATGGTTGATATATACATATGCACACACATATATGTATATATCTTATTGTCAAGGTGGTACAGTTACATAAGGGTTACAGTTACATAAGTACAGTAATAAGTACATTTCTTGTCCAACTTTTTACCCCCTCCTAATTTTTCTCCTACTTTCCTACCTCCCCCGTACCCCCCATGTTGTATAGATCATTTTCAATATATTATCTTGTGTATATCACTGTGGCATTGGTTTCCCCTTGTCCTTTGTCTCATCATTCTGTTGTTCCCCTTCCCTTTCCCTAACATATATGCAACACTGGAGTATCAAAATCAAATGCAGAGACAATAGTGGAAATGCCATAGAAGAAAGAACACACAAAAACAAGAAATCACATCGTACATTATAGGATCGCTTTTTGTATTTATCATTGGATTAGTCTGCCAATACTGATTAGGTTAAAGAACATGAGGCAGAACAGGAATGTAAGGTTCTCTGCACATCCACACTTAGGAAACGTAATGACTTGCCTACTGAAAATGATCTAAACTCCCTACTTTTACAATGTCATAAAAAAATGTAAGTGAGAGGAGCAAACATTTCCAAGCAGCCACAGATGCTCTGGTATTCGTTTCCACAATATTTATTTGCTATGTTTACATTGTGATGGAATTCACTATCTTTCAAAAGTAGAATAAATTTTTGTGGTAAATTTATATAATGGAAGAGTAAATATCAATGAAAAATTAATTACTTCTTTATATAATAATATGGCTAAATTTCACAGGTAAGATGTTGAATGCAAAAATTAAGCCTGCTACACCCTTCCATTTGATATAGTTCACCAAACTATATATAATTTTCCTTAATAGTATAGGGAACTAAAACTATAGAGAATAAACTATAAATTTAATATGCAATATTTAGACTATAGCGAATCAAAATGTTTCTCATCGATACTCTCTGTTGATCAGCTATAAAAATAAAGGAAGCTTCTGGAAGGTAGTAAGCATTCTCCATTCAGACCTGAGTATTGATAAACAAATGTAGAAAATAACCATTTATATTTCACTTAAAATGAATGAAATTTGCTGTAACAGTATATTTGATACATATATATATGATTTGTATATGATACATATTATAAGATATAATATATATTATGATATATGGATGGTATACATAACTTAGTGGACAGAAATGCCTGAATTAATTTGAATTTCATGTGGAAATCTGGGCAGAAAACACACATTTCACATATTTTTGTAGTATTTGGTGAATGAGATGTGATTCAAACTGAGGTCTTTTTAACTTCAGAAATATTGTTAATATTCATCTTCTTTGACCAGTATAAGGGAAATACCACCTACAGATTAAGACATGAAAAACTTAGTTAAGTCCTGGTACGACTGAAAACAAAACAGCATCATTTGTACAGTGGTTATTCTGGGAAATTAATTTATCACAGTACTCAAGCATATATGTTTTAAGTACATTATACAGATTATGCCAGCATTATGGTTTAAATTTTTTTTTGTCAGTTGTGGGGCTTGAACTCTAGGTGCGGGCACTGTCCCTGAGCCTCTTTGTGCTCCAGGCTACTTCTCTACCACCTGAGCCACAGTGCCACTTCCATTTTTTGAGTGGTTAATTGGAGACAAGAGTCTCATGGGGACTTTCTGCACAGGCTGGCTTTGAACCATGCTACTCCTAGCTCAGCCTCCTGATTAGCTAGGATTATAGGTGTGAGCCTCTGGCACCTGGCTAAAATAAATTTTAAAGTGCAAATAGCTGCACTGAATACATAGGTGATGAAGTGACACTATTTATCTTCATAACTAATAACTGATAAATGTCATTGCTACCATATGAGAGTAGTGATGAATGCAGTAGGCGGCATTACAAAGAACTACAAGATTTGCTTATTCGTATATTACAATATTTAAAGATTTAAGTCAGCAGATTTTAATTGTGACCATAATAGTTGTTTGTATTTATATTTCTTTTACCAAGGTCATTTATCTATTTAGGAGTGTGAAATATTGTGTAATTAGCAGAAAAATAAGAAAAGTACAAATGCACACATGAAGTTTTTTGGATATATTTTAGTTTACTCTCTACATATATATATATATATATATATACACATATACATATATATGCAGGTAATTGGTAATTTTTATTTTCCACCTGAGGAAAAATGAAATACAGCTACAGCCCACTATCTAGGATACTTTATCTGCTTTACAATATACAAAACAATAGACACAAAATACAAAGCAATAAGATACTAAACAATAGACTTGTATCAAAATAAAATGAGTAAAGTTTGGTTTAAGAAGCCCAGAATGAACTCCAGTGATCTCTAAACTTTAGTAACAATTAAGGATTGTTGAGTAGATAAAAGGTAAAGGAAGAGTATAAAGTTAAATGCTTTCCCTGGGAATAAATCTTTGTAGGACCAAGTACAAGGAGAGAGTATGTCATGAATGCTCAAACTTCCTCATCAAAGAATGGGAGAGATTAAAAATCTGAGAGAGTTGAAGGAGGGAATGAAAGGGGAATGATAACTTGGATATCGATTGGGTTCGGTTATTTGCTTTATGGGGCTATGATAGAAAACTCAAGCACTAAAAAATAGGTTTCAGGAAAAGTGGAGACGTGCCTAATGACATATAGAGAGGAGTTTAAAGTATGACGTACAAAGTCAGTTTCCAGCATCACTGCATGAGGTCATGATTCACGAACTGCAGACTCCAGATTCCATCAGGGCTAGCAATCAATAGACACATATCTGAATAGTTGTCTTTGAGTTATTTTTCCCATTGGTTAAATAGAGAAACAGTTTTTCAGGGTCAGGTAGATGTTGAATTTCTAAGAAATACTTAATCTTGGGAGCATAAAGCATAAATACCACAGAGACAAGGGCCCGATCCATGTGTTCTTTGCACAGGCTTTAAGGGGTAAGAGGTATCACTGATATGTTCATGCTAAATTATTCAGATTAAGGTTGAAACAATGCAACTGTGTTGACATAGTCACCCAGGTTCTATTCTTGCATAAAATCTCATCAACTTAGGTACTCAAAAGCACAACATTAAAAACTCTACCTGCCTGTCACATCTCTAAAGATCACATTGCTCATACAAATAGAAATATCCACTAGAGAAATCTGTGTTTTATAAGACAACTCAATAATGGAACAGAAATAGAAAAACCAGAAACAAGTAAATTTCCATTTTAAGTAATAGAAATCATATTTAAAAGTCCTGTCAAATGCATTTTTATAAAGAGAATACACAAGAAAGTAAAAAATAGGCAAGACAGGCATTATAAATGGTATGCTTTCTAGTGAGCCATATACTTTAATGACTTGTTATTTCATTTACTTTTCATAAAAGTGACTGTGCATGTGGCTACCATTTACATATAAATATCCTGAGGATTATATTAATCATTTCATTATATAGGTACTCAGAGATATAGTTATTTTAAAATTGCATTTATACCATCCGGAAATTTGACCACTTTAAAATATATCAGACTGCTTGCCTATTTATAACACTGACTATAATCAGATCACTTGTACATGTATATCATTCAGATCAAAGTACATACAATAATGATTTCCAATAATTCCCTTAATTACCAATTGTAGCTCATAATCCTGTATTAATGTATTTATGCATCTTTAATTTAGTGCTAGTAGTTTTCTTACTACTCAATTCTTTGTTTGGTTTCTTATTAGTGATTTTAAAATACACTCTAAATTCATTTGATTAGACAATAGGCTATTTTATAGTATTACTCTAGGCAATTTATTAATAGTTTGCACAGTGAAGGAAGCATAATTTTAATTATATTCTACTGAATGAATTCTTGTTTCCCTTTTTCAGTATTTCATTCCTATTCTTCTGTATTATTTTATGGGTGACATTAGTCATAATCTCCTTAATATAGACCGAATAATGAGTTTTTATGGATTAAATAGACATGAATGAGGAATGTTAAAATTACAAAATTGTATCTATCTTCTGACCATTCATCACTTCACATATATTTAATAATATCAGCTTATTCGCTCTGGTTGATAAACCAAAACAACAAACTCCTGGATATAAGTTATGCAGTTCTACTTTACCTAACTGCTAGTCTTTCAAATATGCCATTGGAACAACTTGCAGCAGAAAACTAAGAACTTGTAGATGTACATTCATTCTTCTCTCCCTAGACGTCTGAGTTACAATGACTGGGAGAAGGAGACAGGCCTATATTTTAACAGACTATAGAGGAGTTATTCTGAATATAAATTTTAGAGTACAGGATCAGATGAAAGCCAGAAGAGAGATACTAGCCTTCCTTAAAGTCAGAATGGCTACACTGCCAGAATGCAGACATAAATGGTCACAAGAGAAGTGGACATACAGGAGCAGCCCACATGGGAGGATGCTAACTGAAGGTAGCCTCTAGCTTCCATTTTTAAAACTAAATATGCAGTTCTTCATCCACAAATAATATTTCTCCAAGCCTTTCCATTTCCTAACAAATGGGGCAATGTCATTCTTTCTGATAAGTGAAGTAAGCCAAGCCCAAAGAAACATAGGTCCCATGGTTTCCCTTATTTGCAATATCTAGTATATGTATGAGTCAAGCAGAAAAGGTTAGATAATGTGATGTTAGGAAAATGAACCCTTAGATATGTATGTAAATGTTTTTTTTCTTTCATGCATTTGTTTCTAACGCATTTATAAGATTATTTCTTTGTTGCTTTGTATGTCCCTCCCCCACAGTATAACCCCTGCTTTCACTATATTTGATGTCGGTATAATTTGTAGAGGAGATGGGGAAAAACAAGTCGTTTAAGGATACAGGTGGCCCCGTTGCAACAATGAGAAGTACAAGTTGTCATGTCCAAAACGAGCTTTACAACTTTGGTGGCGGGATGGGGGGGGGGGGGGGAGGATTAGGTGGGAGGTGGGGGGAGGCTGGGAAGGGATGTGAAGGGTAAACAAAGGAGGAGGCTGAAATGCTTGATAAGAAATGTACTCATTATCTTTCCCATCTGATCGTAACCCCTCTGTACAGTATGTTCACAAAAAAATTAATTAATTAATTAAAAAAAAAGAAAAATAATATTTCTCCCAACCAATCAATGGGACTTAGAAATGAATCTTTCCCTGATCAGGTATCTGATATGGCCACAGCTATAGCTGAAAACTGATTTTCATATACACTAGTGACATTTTAAAGGAGAAAACCCAATTATGCTGTGTCCAAATCCTGGCCTACAGGAACTATTTACCATGAGATGATTAATGTGCATTGCTTTAAGAAACTAAATTTGTCACAATTTATAATGTGAGCATGTAAACAAAACATATATAATTTGTAACATAGATTTTTTCAAATTTCGTATAATACTCCTGTAAGGTATATGCACTAACATTTCCAACTCTACTACTGAGAAAATAAGAATTCAAATAATAAACATCACATGGGATTACTGAGATATCAGCAGAAATATATCATTCAGAAAGTTCCTGAGTTAGAACTCATTCTCTTATCTGATCCTTTGAAAATCTAGACATTAATATCATGAGATAATAGCATGTAAAGAATACTCAATAGCTATGTGCAATGATCATATAAAATGATGCTTATCAAAATGAACTCCTCCCCCGTCCTCCTTCTCCCCCCCTCCTCCTCCTTCCCCCCTCCTCCTCCTCGTCCTCCTCCTTCCCCCCTCCCCCTCCCCCTCCCCTTCCCCCTCCCCTTCCCCCTCCCTCTCCCCCTCCCCTTCCCCCTCCCCCTCCTCCTCCTTCCCCTCCTCCTCCTCCTCCTCCTCCTCCTCTTTCTTCTTCTTTTTCTTCTTTCTTCCCTTTTGTCATTGTTTGAGATTTCTGGAGCTTTCTCTTGTATGCACATTTATGTGATTTGGGGAGTGGAAAGGGAAGCACAAAAATAGGGGAACAAAGGGCAAACTAATTCAGGAGTGATACTCTCTAGATACTCTGTTGGAAATGAACTATACAACTTGGGGGTGGGGGGGAACCAGAAAAAATGAGAGAGGAAGTGGCCTTGTTCAAAAAGAAAAAAATGATTATTACCTTTTTGCACATCACCTTTACAATTAAAAAGACAGTAAAGATTTCTCACAGTTATTATGCTAATGTCTACCAAACAATTCTAATATTTTTTTAAATCAAGGAGTCAAAGAGTTTTTTCATGTAGAGATTTAAATTCTATCAATAGGGATAGTATTAGTGAGGAATTAACATCTGCATCTGTCATCAACCTCCTTCATAGTCAAGAAAGCACAAATGAGCCATAATCTGATATGAGGTCAAGAGTATGTAGATCTAAACTTAACCAACCAAAATTTGTGCCAAATTTGGAGGAAGGATTCTACAATAGGTAAGAACACATGACTGTGCTCATGGGAGCAGACTGGAGCTAGCTGCTGTAAAAGCCAGCATCCTGGCTCCCAGAAGGTGAATCTATTTAAATGAAGTAGAAACTCGGTGAGTAACCTGAAATCTGCTTGTCTCCTTCCTAATATCTCACTGAACAATTCAAGTTGACACATGTTAGACTGGATGGTATGGCCTAAGTTGTCATTTTGGAAATTTCTTTTTTTTTTTTTCTTTCTTACTATTGTTTTTAATGTATTTATAATGTACTATGTGATTTTTTTTTGTTTTGTTTCTTTGGTATGTCCCTCCCCCACGGTATAACCCCTGTTTTCACTGTATTTGATTGCGGTGCCCTGCATCTTGTACATACATTTTTCTAATGGGGGGGGGGAGGGGAAGGGAAAAAACAAAATGTTTAAATAGGGATACAGGTTGACCCACTGTAACAATGAGATGTGCAAGATCTCATTGGGGTGGGAGGTGGGGGAGTAGTTGGGGAGATAGGGAAGGAAGGGATGGTAGGGGAAAAACAATGGAGGAGGCATCAATGCTCAATAGGAAATGTACTCATTACGTTACTCATGTAACTGTACAGTATTTTTACAATAAAATGTATTTTAAAAATGTAAAAAATTTTAAAAAAGTCTGGGACACAACACAGGTAAGCACCAACACCTTGAACTTAAAGAATGCGATGGCCAGACTTAACGTGACCGGGCAGCAAGGAATGCGGTCCATATTTAGTGAACGTCCTGGGCACCCAATTAATTCATGTGTCACCTCCACAATCCCGACAAGCAGCAGCCAGAACTAACACGCGGAGGAAAGCGTCGTGCTGTCCTGAAAGTTCCATGACTGCTGAACCCGGGGCAGAAGGCTGGCGTCAAAGAGAATGAGCACTAGTCGGAGGGCAGCAGCGGAGACGACTCGGAGGCGCGACCACTCGGTGCTTTATGGTACAGACACCAAGTGACGCATTTTCCTCACTTCAAACCCCAAACTTCCACCCTGAAACAGTAACAGGTCTGGAAAGTTCCGAAGGAGTTTAGTCCTGTCAACGTTCTTCAAGGCTTGCCTACCCGGACAGCGTGTTTGACTCTCCACTAGAAAGCGGCTCCTCGCCCTGGCTCGCCACAGGTGCAAAGCAGCTCCACAGCCTCCACTTTTAGAGACATGGTGCGCGTGGTCACACTCATTTTGGAAATTTCTGTAGGGGACTTGGGGGACTTGCAGGGCTGAACAACACTTTCCTCCAACAATTCAGCACGCTAGGTATTCTAAATGAGGTGTTACCAAGCTCTGATCCATGGGCCACATCTTAGCCACCATCTTCTTACTACTGAGGTAAGAATGATAATTTTTTAAATTTTTAATAAAATCAAAGAGGTAGTGAAAGTATGGGTTATACCGTGTGGGAGGGACATACAAAGCAACAAAGAAATCGTCTTATAAATAATAGAAACAATTGCATGAAAGGAAAAAAAAACATTTGAGTCCTTATCTTGGGGTTCATTCCCCTAACATCAACTTATCTGACCTTTTCTGCTTGTCTCAGACATTCCCTTATTGCAAATAAGGGAAACCATGGGACTTTAATTTGTCGAGGGGAAGGGAAAAAAAAAATCGTTTTACTAGGGATACAGGTGGACCCATTGCAACAATGAGATGTACAAGTCGCTATGTCGAAAAACGAACTTAACAACTTTGGTGAGGGGTGGGGGGATGATCGGGTGGGGGGGGGGGAGGGGAGGAGTATGGGAAGGGATGGGAAGGGGAAACAAAGAGGAGGCAACAATGCTTGATAAGAAACGTACTTATTATCTAGCCCATGTAATTGCAACTCTTCTGTATGGTATTTTCACAATAAAAAATTTTTAAAAAGAAGTATTACAAATAAAAAATTATATTCAATTAAGACAAATTATGTTTTAAGGATATCATTGTACTTACCTCTGTAACCATTTTTGGTGACTTTACTTTCTCTCTCTTTTTATTGTAAAAATACCGTACAGAGGGGTACAATTACATGAGCAAGGTAATGAGTACATTTCTTATCAAGCATTGTTGCCTCCTCCTTTGTTTTCCCTTCCCATCCCTTCACATCTCTCCCTCCCTCCCATGCCCTCCCCTCCTGCGCCAAAGTTGTAAAGTTCATTTTTTGACATAACATCTTGTATATCTCATTGTTGCAATGGGTCCACTTGTATAGCTATTTAAACAATTGGTTTTTTCCTTTCCCCTCTACAAATTATACCAACATCAAACACAGTGAAAACAGGAGTTATACTGTGGGGGAGAGACATACAAAGCAACAAAGAAATCATCTTATAAATATGTTAGAAACAACAGCAAGAAAGAAAAACCATTTGAGTACTTACTCTCTTTTTCATATGGAGTGGTTGTGTCAGACCTAATGGTCCACAAATCTGAAGTTACTTACTGTGTGACCTTCCCAAAACACACTTGTTGAAACCTCTTCTAGAAATCTAATCACAGAGTACAGTCATACTATATATCTAATGTGATTTTTTTATTAGTTTACAACTGGAAGAGTTTTAATTTAGAAGTTAAAATCCTTTCTATTCCTACATGTGAAGAATTAAGAAAAAGAAAGAAACCCAAATTATGGCTTACACAGTTAAAAAATAGACAAATTCTAAGTATTCAAGAAAATCTTCCTCTAAAACACATTCTTCCACACACATACATGGCCACATGCATGCTAAAAATTAACAGGCTAACCTTTAATCTCATAATTCTTGAGATTAGGCTGGGCTTCATACCTATACTCTCTTCAAAGTGGAAACAAACATGGCATAGTAAATTTGTACTAATTTTGAATTTAAACAAGAATAACGTAAGTCCATCAGTATAAAATTTCATCACACTCAACTGAGTAGCAAATTAGCAATGATTTCCATATTTTAATGGAGAATGAACTGAGCCCTATTTTTTTTGTCAGTCATGGGAATAGAACACTGGGCCTGGGTGCTGTTCTTCTGCTCCTCAGCTCAAAGCAAGTGCTTTACCAATTGTGCCACAGTGCCACTTCCAGTTTTCTGGTGGTTAATTGGAGATACGAGTCTGCCCAGGCTGGCTTTGAACTGAGATCCTCAGATCTCAGCCTCCTGTCTAGCTAGGGTTACAAGCATGAGCCAGCAGCACCTGATTTTGAACCTTATTATATTCAACACAGACAAAATATTCAATATGCAAAAAGATTCTTTTCTTCCTGTACAAAATTTACAGAATGCAAATTTCACAACTTTCATGGAATCACACTTATAGTCCAGTAGAAAGAACAAACATTCAAAATAAATCCAAGAAACAAGCTTAATCCCTACAAGAAATATAGGACACAATGACAAAACCCAATTAAAGGTTAATATGTCTTGAGGACAGCACAGAGAAGGAAACTAAAATAACAGGAAATATATTAGCAGAATCCTAGCAGAGAACTTCCCAAACACCCTAAAGGATAGTCTCATTCATATACAAGAAGCCTTTACAACCTCACACAGACCAGACCAAAACAAGACATTACACCACCACATTGTAATTAGCATAAGATCGATAGAGACCAAGGAAAGGATCCTTAAAGCTATCAGGGAGAAAAGATCAGTTACCTATAAAAGAAAAGGAATCAGAATAACTGCAGCAGAGACCATGCAAGCAAGAAGAGCCTGGAATGAAGTATACAATACACTACAGACAAACAACTATCAATCAAGAATAGTGTACCCAGCTAAACTCTCCTTCATAACCCAGGGACAAATAAAATCCTTCCACAGCAAAGAAAATTGAAACAATCTATCTCCACCAAACAAGCATTACAAAAGATACTTAAAGACATGCTACACATAAAAAATCAACAATAATACAATGTAGGCAGAGAAACAGCCCTAAACAGAGACTCAGATAATCATAGTAATAATGGAGGAGGCACAGCTCCTAAGAAGGTGGATGATAGGCAGGAGCTACCAAACACCTCTCAATCCTAACATTAAATGTCAATTAAATGACATAAAATTTTATAGTTGGATCAAAAAGAAAGACATGTCTGTCTACAGTCTTCAAGAGACACACCTTGCCCACAAACATATTCTGAAAATGACAGACTATGAAGCAAAGGGCCCCCATAAACAGGCTGGAGTCACAATCCTAGCATCAGATAAAATAGACTTCAAATTAAAATTAATGAGAAGAGATAAAGAAGGACATTACATACTAATAAAGGGTTTTTTTCCCTACTAGAATATATAACAATTCTAAATATCTATATAGCAAATGCCAGAGCACCCAAAATCATCAAAAAATACTACTTACCCTAAAATTGCACCAAGATCCAAACCTATTGATTGCTGGTGACTTTAACACACCACTCTCACCTCTGGATATATCCACCTGGCAAAAACTCAACAGAGAAACCTCAGAACTAAACAATTACATAGACTAATTAGACTTAGACATCTACAGAATATTTCACTCAGAAGCATCAAAATATATGTTTTTCTCAGCAGCACATACAATTACCCAAAATGGGCCACATTTTAAGTCACAAAGCAAATCTGTGCAAATTCAAAATACTGAAATTATTCCATGCATTCTTTCAGACTGCAATAGAGTAAAATCAGAGTTCAACACCAAAATCCAGCACAGAAAATTCTGTTACTGATCGAGACTGAAGAACACATTTTTGAATCACCAGTGGGTCATTGAAGATATCAGAAAGGAAATTCAAACTTGCAAGGTATTTAACAAAAATAAACATACAAAATATCATCTCCTCTGGGATACAGTAGAGGCAGTACTTAGAGAAAAATTTATAGCTCTGGTTCCTACACTGGAGAAATCTTAGAAAAGAAAACCAATTTGATGATGTAATTTAAGCTCCTTGGAAATGAGAAACAAGCCAAACTCCTATCTAGTAGATGGTAATAAGTAATTAAAATTAAATTAGAATTAAATGAAATTGAATCCAAAGAAACTATAGCAAGGATCAACAAAGCAAAGAGTAGTTTCTTTGAAAAAATAACAAAATTGACAGAACTTTAGCAAATCTGACCAAATAAAAGCAAACACACTGAATTAAATAAAATCAGAGTTGGGAGAGTGGGAACATCATGAGAGAAAGAAGCAATTATCATACATTAAAAAGGAATATTGCGTAAACCTTTATACTAACAAATTTGAGAATCAAATTTGAGATTTTTCTAGCAAACATTGATATACCCAAAACTAAACCAAAAAGATCTAAACCAAGCAAAAATATACCCACATCAAATATTTAAATAAAAAATGACAATAAAAGTACTCCCATCCAAGAAAAGCCCAGGACCAGATGGATTCACAGCCAAATTATATAAGGTCTTCCAAAGAGAACTTACTCCAATACTCTTCATACTCTTCAAAGAAATTGAAAGTGAAAGATCACTATCAAACTCATTCTATGAGGCCAGCATAACCCTCATCTCAAAACCAGATAGGAACCCATCAAAGAAAGAACATTATAGACTCATTTATTTAATGAACATTGATGCAAAATAAATCAATAAAATTCTAGCCAACTAACTTCAACATCTAATAAAAACACCCATACACTATGACCCTATGGGATTAATTCCAGAGATGCAAAGCTGGTTCAATATATACAAGTCAATTAACATAATTCAGCACATCAATATGAGTAAGGACAAGAGCCACATGATCATCACAATAGATGCAGAAATGCATTTGACAAGATCCAACACACCTTTATGATGAAAACTCTGGAGAAACTAGGTATCTATGGAACATTCCTCAATATAATTAAGGCTGTATATGACAAGCCTACAGCTAACAAAGTTAATGGCAAAAAGTTAAAACTTTTTCCTCTAAAATCAGGAATGAGAAAAGGATGGCCACTCTCTCCACTCCTCTTCAATAGAGTATTGGAATTCCTACCAGAGCAGTAAGGCAAGAGACAAATATAAAGGGGATCCAAATAGGGAAAGAAGTAAAACTCTCTGCCTTTGCAGATGACATGATCCTGTATTTAAACAACCCCACAGACTTCTCCCAAGTTACTTGAGCTGATACAAAACTTTGGCAAAGTAGCAGGGTATAAAATTAACCCACAAAAATCAGTAGCTTTTCTGTATGCCAACAATGAGAAGAGCAAGGCTGAAATCAGAAAAGCAATTCCTTTTCTAATAGCCTCAAAAAAATACCTAAGACTTCACCAAAAATGTGAAAGACATTTATGATAAAAAATCTTAAAAAGGAAATTAAAGCAGATTTAAGAAAACAGAAAAATGTCTCATGCTCCTGGATTACAAGTATGAGACATCATGAAAATGGCAATAGTGTCCCAAGTTATCTACAGTTAATACTCATCAATATCCTATCAACATCTTTAATGAAATAGAAGAAGCAATCCAAAAATTCATTTGAAATAATAAAAGACCCTTAATAGAAGACGTGTAGCTGGAAAAACAGTGTTGGAGAATATAAAACTTCAAACTCTATTATGAAACTTTAGTTAGAAAAAGAGATTGGTTTGGCACAGGAACAGGCCAATGGCATAGAATTGAAGACCCAGAAATCATCCCACAGACCTATGGCCTTTGATAAGGGAGTCAAAATTATCAGATGGAAGAAAGATAGCCTCTTCGACACACGGTGTTGGCAGAAGTGGCTATACAGATCTTGAAAACTGAAGTTAGATCCTTATATGTCACCCTGCACCAGAATCAAAGATCATAGATCAAAGACATAGAGGTAAGAGTAGATGTTATAGGAATATTGTAGGAAGGGCTAAAGGATACACTAAGGCTCCTTGGCATAGGTGCAGACTCCTAAATAAAGATCCAGAAGCACAACAAATCAAAGAAGGGCTGAATAAATGGGATTACATTAAACTGCAAAGCTTCTGCATGGCAAAAGACAGAACTAGCAAGATCAATAGAAAGCCCAAAGCCTGGGAGAAGATCTTCAGTAGCCATACAACAGACAGGAGCCTCAAGTCTGAAATATACTTAGAACTCAAAAAATTAAATCCTCCAAAAACAAATCCTTAAAGAACCAATCACCCCATTAATAAGAGGGATAAAGAGAGACTTCTCTAAAGAGGAAATATGAATGGCCAATAGATATATGAAGAAATGTTCTACATCTCTGCCAATAAAAGAAATGCAAATCATTTTTATGGTCATGTGCATAGCTACTGAGCTATTTTGATTCTCTGCTAGGACTATCCTAGACCTATACTAATTATTATAAATGAGGGAAACCATGGAGCTTATTTTTCTTTAGGTATGACTCACTTCACTTCATATGATGTTTTTAAGCCTTTCCATTTTATTACAAATGGAGCAATTTGATTCCTTCTGATGGAAGCATAGAATTCCATGGTATATGTATACCACATCTTCACTCCTGAGGGGCATCTGGGTTGGTTCAATATCTTATCTATGTTAATAATAATGCTACAGTGAACATAGTGGTGCTGGTGGTTAATCAAAATGAACTCCAAGATATGGAAACAAGAGGGCTTTGTTTTGTTTGTTTTGTTTTTAATGTAGTATATGAAGTTATTTCTGTTTGTTTGTTTGTTTTTCTCCTTATGGTTTATCCATTGTTGTCACTGTTTTTTATTTTGGTACCCTGTATCTTGTATATACATTTATTTGGGGAAGGGAACAAAAAAATGGTAAAACACAGGACAAAGGGTGAACCAATGCAACAGTGATACAAGACACCATGTTGGAAATGAACTTTACAAACTTGAAGGTGAGTGTTGGGGGGGAGGAAAACTGGCAGAAAAATGAGGGACGGGGTAACAATGTTTGACAAGAAATGCCCTTATTCCTTTACTTACATAACTGTAACCCATCTGTAATCACCCTTAAATAAAATTTAATTAAATAAAAAAGAAATGCAAAACAAAACAACATTGAGATAACACATAACTCCAGTTAGAATGGCCATTATCAAGAAACTGATTTCCTAACAAATGGGGCAATGTCATTCTTTCTGATGGTGTCATAGAATTCCTTTGTATATACAAACCACTTTTTCTTGATCCATTCATTTACTGCGGGACATCTGGGTTGGTTCCATAGCTTATCTGGGGTAAATAATGCTGTGATAAACATAGTTGTGCTGGTAGCTTTAGTATGGCCTTGTTTGTGGTTGTTTTCGTAAATGCCTTAAAGTGGGATTGCTGGGTCGTAGGGGAGCTCTATATGGAGTCTTTTGAGGACAATCCATACTGTTTCCCAAAGTAGTTGAACAAGTTTACATTCCCACCAACAATGACCCAAAGAAACATAGGTCCCATGGTTTTCCTTATCTGCAATAACTAGTGTATGTCTAAGATAAGCCGAAGAGGTCAAAAGCTCTGTACATATGACCATATAAGCTGATGCTAAGCGAAATGAACCCCAAGATGGGGACACAAGACATTTTATCTTTCTTGCTGTTCTTGTAAATGTACTTATAATGTAATATTTGATGTTTTTGGTTTCTTTGTATGTTCTTCCCCCATGGTTAACACCTGTTGTCACTGTATTTGATCCCAGTGTCCTGCAATATATATATGTTGTTCTAATTTGTGGAGGTGATGGGAAATATCAAAATGCTGAAAAAAGGATTCAGAATGACCCATTGTAACAAGATGTACAAAACATTATGTTGAAAACAAACTTTACAACTTTGCCTGGGGGTGGGGGTGGTGGGGAGGGAGTCAGGGAGGTGGGGAGGACAGGGAGGGCAGGAGAAAAACAAAGGAGAGGGTAACAGTGTTGGATTGGAAATGGACTCATCACCTTGCTCATGTAACTGTAACCCCTCTGTACAGTACCTTTACAATTATATATATATATAGAAATATATATATATATATATATAAAGAAATATATATAAAGAAATCGAATAAAACAGATGCTGGAGGGGATGTGGCCAAAAGAGAATGTTACTACACTGTTGGGAATATAAACTTGTTCAACCACTCTGGAAAGCATTATGGAGGTTCCTCAAAAGATTAAACATAGAGCTCCCCTATAACCCATCAATCCCACCTGGCCATTTACCCAAATGATCACGAAGAAGAAGGCTACAATAATCCTTCGAGCAAAACTACAAGGTTGCAGCATTATTTACCATAGAAGATATGGAAGCAGCCCAGATGCTCCTTAGTAGATGAATGGATCAAGAAAATATGGTATATATACACAATGCAATTCTACACTTCCATCCGAAAGAATGACATTACCCTATTTGTAATGAGATAGAAAGACTTAGAAAAAATTATATTAAGAGAAGTAAGCCAAACTCTAAGAAACATAGTCTCCATTGCTTCCCTCATTTGTAACAATTAGTATCTATCTATGATAGTGCCAGCAGAGGATTATAATAGCTCAATAGCTATGTACATATGACCTAATAAAATGATGCTAATCAAAATGAACTCCAAGATATGGAAACAAGATTTTTTTAAACTTTGTTTTTAATATAACGTGTGAAGTTACTTATTTTTTCTTTCTTTTCTTTCCTTTGGTTTATCTTCTGTTGTCACTGGTTTTGATTTTGATACCCTGAGTCTCATATGTATGTTTATCTGATTTGGGGAAAGGATGGGGAATAACCAAATGGTGAGACAAAGAACAAAGTGTGAACTAATACAACAGTGAAGCTCACAGGACACTGTTGGAAATGAACTTTACAAGTTGGAGCATGAGGAGTCAGGGGTGAGAGAAAATGGCAGAATAATTAAGGAGGGGCAAACAAAGTTCAACAAGACATGTTCTCATTATCTTACTTATATAATGGTAACCCCTCTGTACATCACCTTTACAATAAAATAAAATTTAATTAAAAATTTTAGAAAATTCATTTTTTGTTCATTCTTAAATGAATTTATTATGTAGTGGATTATTGGTCATGAAAACATATTATTTATGGAAAAATCTATGTAAACTCATCCTAAAGTAATCAGGAATTCTTCCACATTAATATAATTCTGAAAATATTTATAGAGTATGTAGGACTAGTTTTCCATGTATGTGAATGTGTGCTTGTGTGTGTGTATGTGTATGCCAATCTTGCATCTTGAACTCAGATGCTGACACTGTCTCTGAGCACTCTACACATTGAGCCACAGTTCCACTTCTGGCTTTTTGATGATTAATTGGGGATAAGTGTCTCACAGACATTTTTTCCTGGGGCAAACTTTGAACCAGGATCCTCAGATCTGAGCCTCTTGAGTAGTGAGGCTTACATGCATGAGCCATCAATGCCTGGCTAAGATTTATAATGATTATTTTTAAGATAAACAATCTCAAAAACTAATCTATTTTCTGCCATGTTTGTAACATAGATGAGTCTAAATTTTTGTTATTTTGATAGGATTAACTCATTTGCTTGGGTGAGCTTTAGAAAGTAGTCCTTCTGCTTCTGCTCCTTATTAACTGAGAAAACAGGCAAGTGTTACCATGCCTACTCTAGATGGTGCTTTTTTCAGCATTTTTTCAACCCCCTAACATAACACTGACTTAAAAAATATATTAAGCCACTCTATAATTGTAAAAGTGTTGATGCTAAAATGTCTAAAGTATGTGCTTTATAAATTTTCCTATTGAAAGAACATGTTAAACTGCTCAGAGGAGAGAACTGTCAAAGGCATTCATATAAATGAAAATATTTTAGATGAAAAATTTAAGTCAATTTTGAGTTTTGAGGATGCTCTCCTAGATAAAGAAAAGCTCATAAGACCCTATACAAAAGAGAGGATTTGCCTAATCTTTCACACAAACTCCACTTTGAAACAATAATCTATGATAGACACATGGCCCAGGTATAAAAAATTTATACTATGCCTTGGGATGGTGGTACATAGTTATAAATCATCTACTTAGCAGGGGAATGTGGGAAGTTCATGGTTCAATGCCAGCTGGGGCAAATTTAGCTGGTAAATCTATCTATAACACAAAATGAAAGCAAAAGAACTGAATCTTATTTGAAGTTTTTCATTTAAATAGACAGATATTTTCGTTTACTGGGAGGAGTATCACTAGTATAATCCTAGTGTTTATTTTTCAACTATACAATGCCATTCTGTGCCAAAAGCATGTGGATCACTTGTGAGATTGATTGGTAATTCTATTTTAGAATTTTAACTAGTTTGCAAGGCAGCAGCAAAAGGCAGTCTTCAGATTCAACACGGTATTCTAAGGAAAGTAAGAAAATCTGCTTTGCATTTAAGACCATGATGTAATGTCTCACATTGGCAGATTATTTAAAATGAAAAACAGGCATTCACCACTTGGAAGTCGATATTTTCATTGGTATACGTGACAAGCAAAGCAAGAATATTTGAGGCAAAATAAGCGAATATGTAAACACACACAGAGGCATGTTTGTATATATACATAAGTACACAGAAGTATACCTCTCTCTCTATATATACATGTGTATGTATGTGTGTGTATATATATGTATAAATCTTTATGCTTATCCCCCTATCTCTACATATCTATTTTTATCTAAATATCTTCCAACTGTGGGCCTGATATCAGAGTAGGTAATGTTAAAGAATGAACAATTTCTCTTTACAAACCATTTCCCATGCTTTAATTAACATTTCTTAAAATAAGAAAGTTGTTTACCAGTGATTTCTCTGCAGCTGATTGCTGCTTACAAAAAAGAAAAATCCAAAACCAAACCAAAACAAAACAAAACACAAATCCCACACAACAACAACCAAAATAAAATCCCCTCTGAGACATGACAATACCCAAGGGACTGCTTTCATTTCATTGTTTATAATAACTCCAAACAAGGAGCCACTCATCTCACTTTGAGGCATCCTGACAATCTTCCAATAATAATGAGACTAGCATCAGCAATAATCTCAGTGCTAATCTAATGAGGGCCTACTTCATTCTCCCATTGATTTTATGGCAACTACTAAGCACCCATGTTTAGGATACACAAGCAAGAGGTGTTTCTCCAACCAGTTGAAGGATAATCATTCTCACAATATGGCCTTGATAGCATACCAACACACACACACACACACACACACACAAGGAAGCACCTTGTATATCTGTAAGAATTCTTAGTGATAGAATATTGTACCCAGGTTACAAGTTAATGAGGTCATCTGCTTTGCTAAGCTTGAGAAAGGCTCCATTAGTTGTTATTGTTGCCTATGGAATTTGGGTGCTGTTGTTTCCTATCTTGTTATCCACACAAATAAGAACATATATGTGATTTACAAACTCGCGTGTATAAGGACCATGTGATGTCACTTCCTTCACTTAGTTCCTGGGGTGAATGCAATTATGAACAGATGGGCAAATGACACCATTCCACTGCTAATGAACTTCCCTACTGAGCAAAAGGACAGTGCATTACCCTTTTGTACTTTAGACTATTAATTATAACTTTTTTTCCAGTGTGAATGTGACACATGCAAACATCTTTGAATTTAAGTCATGTTGATAGAGCATTATGGACATCATTAACTGACTCTGTTCTTGTCGGGAAGTAACAAATGCTCATGCATGCAAAAGAATAAGACATCTAGTGCAGGCAGAATTGTCACATTGTAAATTAACCTTCTAAAAGGAGGGGAGATCTCAGTGAATGTACCATTTGTTAGTAATAAATGTCAGAATGATCTTCTCATTTCCACTCCTTTTACATGCCATTATTAAAAAGAACCCGATCTTGGGAGTGAGTGTTGAGAATTTTATGTGTGCTTGAACTCATATGTCAGATGCTAACTCATGTTTAAATGTAACTAGAGTTTTAATCCAGTATTTTTATCATTAGAAATTATTCATAATGCACTGGTAATTGCCTTCACTAAGCTCTCATAATTTTGCTGTCAGAAAGTCATAGCATTCTTATAAAATCTACATCTTCATCTTAAAAAGCACCTGACTAGAGGGTTCTTTGAATGTACTTGTATTCACAAGAATGGTCTATTTTAGACAATTTAGGCATGAAATCTGCTTGGAAACTGGTTTGGACTACCTGTGTTGAAACTGAGTCAACATCAGATATAAAGCTGTGAGTATTTATAAACCTGAGAAGAAGTTCTGAGAACTGGCATCCCGGTAACATACTGAATATAATATTCCTCAAGATTTGGGTTATCATTTACATAATAGGAATGTATGACATTTAGTAAAATGTAAATTTGAGCAGCTAAAAAACTAATAAAATTTAGTGTAAATAGTCATCCTATGAAAAACAATACATTCTTATTTAAAAAATAGTATTTGTTATATGTGAATTCTCATTTAGTTGGGCAGCCCATATTTTAAACGGCAACCTATCCCAGAAAACAACAACAAATCAAACAATCCAACAAAACAGATTATCTCTATTTTTTTCAGCTCAATTATCTGGACATTTTAGTGTTCTTATATCTAAGACTAAATAGAAATATCATTATGACTTAAGTTTCAGTACCAGTCATTTAGTTAGGAACTTTACAAGTTGGTAGACTATAATAACTTACAATCCTTCATTAAATAGAGCCAATTATTAGGAACTTCTCAACTGGAAAATATAAAGGAAGTAAAAAATAACTTTCCCTAGATACTCTTTCTATGGAGCACAATTCAGAATTTTGTCACCATAAAGAGGAAAAACATTCTGTATTTTTAAAACATTGTCTTCTATTTCTCTATAAGATTGTCAACATTATCATTAATTTTATTTTCAATACATAATCATTTGATTGTTTTACCTATGACTTATAAATCATGTTTGAGATCCAATGCACTTTTGGTTTTGGTAGTATGGGGTATTAAATTGAGGGATTCATGTCTGTCAGGAAAGTGTTATACCACTTAAGCCACACCCACCATTCTTCTTGGTAATTATCATCATTTGTATCATTTGTTTTTCAACTAGTCTTGTGCTTTTGCCCATTCTATCCTCAGACCATAGTTCTCCTACCTCTGCCTCCAAGTAGCTGGAATATATAACATATATACCATACCTACCTTTATTTTCAGATAGAGTCACAACAATTTTTGCCTGGGATTACTTTGAACCTCCATCCTTTTAGCAATTCCTTCCAAGTAACTGGGATTACAAGTATACACCACCATACCTGGAACAGATGGAATATGCTTATAAGTGCTTAAATTATAATTGGAAATTCTGGCTGGGTATCATGGTTCACATCTATAATATTAGAACACAGGAGGTAAAGGTAAAAGGATTAATCCAGGCTAGGCTAATCTACATATTATGACTGTGTATAAAAAAAAGAAATTGAAAAACATGTAAAACTTCATGTGAAAAATTTCAGACAACAAAATAATACTTGTATAGTCAATCAAACAATATGATAGATACTTTCTTTCAATGAAAATCACATTTATTTTTCCCAAAATTTTGTTAGCATCACTTAGTTGTAAATTTAATTCCATATTGACTCACCTATATTTTCATCCAATATACTATTTTTTATTGTGAAAATACCATACAGAGGGGTTACAATTACCTGAGCAAGGAAATGAGTACATTTCTTATCAAGCATCATTGTCTCCTCCTTTGTTTCCCCTTCCCATCCCTTCCCATTTCCCCTCCCCGCCATTCCCCCACACCCCCGCCCCCGGCAAAGCTGTAAAGTTTGTTTTTCGACATAACATCTTGTACATCTTATTGTTGCAATGGGTCCACCTGTATCCTTATTTAAACCATTTGTTTTTTCCCTTCCCCTCCACAAATTATACCAACATCAAATACAGTGGTTATACAGTAGGCGAGCGACATAAAAAGCAACAAGAAATACCTTATAAATATGTTAGAAACAATCATATGAAAGAAAAAACATTTGAATACTTATCTTGGGGTTCATTTCACCTAACATCAACTTATCTGAACTTTTCTGCTTGACTCAGATATATACTAGTTATTGCAAATAAGGGAAACCATGGGACCTATGTTTCTTTAGGCCTGGCTTACTTCACTTAATAAAATTTTTTCCAAGTCTTTCCATTTCCTAACAAATGGAGCAATGTCGTTCTTTCTGATGGAGGCATAGAATTCCATTGTGTATATATACCACATTTTCTTGATCTATTCATCTACTGAGGGGCACCTGGTTTGATTTCGTATCTTAGCTACGGTAAATAATAGTGCAATAAACATAGTTGTGCTGGTAGCTTTAGTATGGTCTTGTTTGTGATCATTCGGGTAAATGCCCAAAAGTGGATTGCTGGCTCATCCTGGAACTCAAAATATTAAATCCTCCAACAACAAATCCTCAAAGAAACAACTGCCCAATATATAAGTAGGCTAAAGACTTAAAGAGAAACTTGTCTGAAGAGGCAAGAAGGCTGGCCAATAGACACATGGAGAAATGCTCAACCTCCCTAGCCATAAAAGAAATGCAAATCAAAAAACATTGAGATACCACCTCACCCCAGTTAGAATGGCTATAATCAAGAACTCTAATAACAACAGATGCTGGAGGGGATGTGGACAGAAGGGAACCCTATGGCATTGTTGGAGGGAGTGTAAACTTGTTCAATCACTTTGCAAAGTAGTATGGAGGTTCCTCAAACGACTCCACCTCCAATATACTTTGATCAGACTCGTCTCCTCCATCTCTCCCCCTTGATCTCCTGTCCCACTTCCTAGAGCAGTTTCAACATGTTTCACCATTCCATTCTCACACATATGCAGAAAATATATTGATCATATTCATCTTTTTTCACCCTGTCTGTTCACTCTCTACCTTTTCACTAGTCCCACTATCCTGGACACGGCCTATTTTATAGTCCTGTCATTCATTTAATGGGGTATGCTAATTATTTAAAAGTATGGTATTTCACAGACAGAAGTACACTATTTTAGTAAGGTTCATCCTCTTGCTCACGCTCACTTTCGCCCTCTTCTCTACTCCTTATTGTTCAATAGCTTTCAGCAAGTTTTCTTTGGCCATCTTTAATTAAAGATTCAATGCATTTCCATATTTTGTACCTTCTAATAGCTTTTCTCTTCCTCTCCACACAGTCCCACAGATACTGCATTATATTCCTTTTAGTTTTTGAAATGACCAGTCTCATTAAACTCCAATTTCAACTCAGAAATGGTATAATATTTATAAAAACAATATCATTTTTGCCTCACAGGTACATAATGCTGTGGTCCCTTGATATCTGAAGAAGTATGATCTAACACTGCTGGTAGTAGAAACTGTGGGTCTTAACTATGGTATACACGATAGCAAAGCATCTTTCTATAACATATACACATTTCCATGTATTTCACATCATCTCCTATAAATGCAGTACAATATAAATAGTTACCAGACATTGTGTGAAGAATAATGACCAGAAAGACATCTGTATATATTCAGTACAAACACAACTTTTTCTCCAAATATTTTTCATCTGGGGCTCTTTGAATTAATGGAAAAGGAAACAAGAAAGCAAAGATGAATTATAGCTCTTTTTGATGAATAACACTTCCAAAAGTTAAAAAAAACTCATTCATTACTCATAATTCCATAGGAGATAAGCATGATCTTACTCACAGAGAAAAAGAGAAATTTTGGTAGAGGGTAAACAAAGTAATTTGCTCCATTTAAAATAGGCGGTCAATTTTGAAGGTTCTTTAAATGTTTCTAAGAGTGTTCTTGAGCCATCAGTTAAAATACAAACTCACTTTCAGTGAAGACGTTAGCTTATGTCTCTTGATGATTTTCCCTTACCATGTGTTTAGTCATGAACACAGTCAGAAACCAAAAGAGAGAAAGTCTAAGGTCCCATGTTGCCTGCCTCCCCTCTCCTGTGCCAGCCAGGCTTTGGAGGTTACTCTTGTGAGGACAGTGACAATCATGGAGCCTCTAGTTGACCCTCTGATGTCATCCTGAGCTATACTTCCTCTTGCCTCATGACTTTGAGCTTCATTTTAACCAGTTAGACAGAGCTGACCTTTTTCAAGTGCGTAGAGGTGGGAGGGTGAAAAGAGAGAACAGAAATGGAAATAGATGTTGAAGGAACTTACTTTGTTCAAAAAAGATGATGCAATTTCACACATAACTCAGCTTCTCTGAGATTCTCTGCTTTGGGACTTGCATCCAAGCTTAACAAGAAAATATTAATATTTCTCTCTTTGGCACACTCACCTCTGCCTCTGAACCCAACTTTAAGAGCAACAGAAGGCAGTCTGCTGTCATTGGTGATAAGGCACAGACTAGGTCTCTGGGACACTAAATGGCAATATTTCCTGAAAGTACCAAGAATCATTAATTTATTTATTTATTTTTATTGTGAACATACCACACAGAGGGGTTACAATTAGATGGGCAAGATCATGAGTACATTTCTTACCAAGCATTGTAGCCTCCTCCTTTGCTTCCCCTTCCCATCCCCTCTGATCCTCGGCCCACCCAACTCCCCCCCCCCCCCCCACCAAAGTTGTAAAGTTCATTTTTCGACATAACGACTTGTACATCTCATTGTTGCAGTGGGTCCACCTGTATCCCTATTTAAACGATTTGTTTTTTCCTTTCCCCTCCACAAATTATACCAACATCAAATACAGTGAAAGCAGGGGTTATACCGTGGGGGAAGAACATACAAAGCAACAAAGAAATAATCTTATAAATGTGTTAGAAACAATCGCATGAAAGAAAAAAAAAACATTTGAATACATATCTTAGGGTTCATATCCTAACATCAACTTATCTGACCTTTTCTGCTTGACTCAGACATACACTAGTTATTGCAAATAAGGGAAAGCATGGGGCCTATGTTTCTTTGGGCCTGGCTTACTTCACTTAATAGAATTGTTTCCAAGTCTTTCCATTTCCTAACAAATGAGGCAATGTCATTCTCTCTGATGGAGGCATAAAATTCCCTCTGTAGATGAATGGATCAAGAAAATGTGGTATATATACCCAAGTATCATTTAAAACTCTAAGCATACCCTTAATTATCAAGGGTACTATTTCCATCAGAATCCAATGCTCATGAGCCCATTAGGATTTGAGAGAAATCATGGTGTTCACTTCATCACAGACAGGAAGCCTGCACTTACTTTGGGACATTCTACTTAGAAATTGTTGCTCTCACTCAATGATCTCTATATTGATAGTGAGGCTATGCTATTGATGAAATTCTTTTATCGTGCTTTTTTTTCTGCTAAAAAGAAAAAAAATAGAATAATGGAAATAATCCAAGCTTCCTGGATCATTATCATTGGCTCCTAGAAATAGCATTAAGAAAGTTAGTGCTTTTTAGCAAATACGTCCTTGTTGCTGACTAAACAAGCAAACAAAAGGGAGACAACACCCAAGATTCTTTTCACGCATTTGCTAACGTCCGGCTAGAATCTCTGTATTTTTGTCAGTGTATATATTAACTGGCTAATGAGCAGATGGGGACCATTAGTTCCAATAAGATGGAGAAAAAAAGAGCAATTCTTTAATGCTTTTCTAAATAGAATAAAATATAACCCACATTTATTGTTATTTCTAATGGACTAGTCCTATGACTATAAATGTCAAATACAAAGTGTCTATAAAAAACAAGTTATTTCAGGAAAAGGATTTGATACAATATTTCTTGCTGAAGCCAGAGCATCAGCACTTTGAGTTTTTTAGATATACCTATCTATATCCATCCCCAGAAAGTTGGGAGTTATATAATAACAAGTAGAAACATTCCACCAAAAACTATTCAAGAAAGGATTCACTGAAAATACATATTATGCAAATAAGTGCAATATCAGTGTTACATAGTTACTTTCATTTAGTAATGTTAATATGTAAACTTAGTCCTTTATGCTTGGAATCAAATTCTTCTACATTTTGTACCATTATTTTCTTGTCTTGTGTACTGAACACAATTAGGCATTAAAATTAGGGACTATGACAGGCATGGCTGTGCATGCCTAAAATCCCTGCTAGGAGGCAAAGACAGGGAATATCATGGTTAATGTGAACCAAGGCACAAAGTGAGAAGGAGTCCAACTGAACAAACAAACAGTGAGCATGATATATGTCAGAAATAGTAGCTACGTGGGAGGAATAGGTACGAGAATCACAGTCTAAGGTCTTTCTGGGTAACAGATAAAACCCTAACTGAAAAAGAAGAACTATAAAACACAGAGGGGCATTGTTCAGTTTATGTAGTCCCTACCTGCTAAAAGTAATCTTGTCATTGAAGCTGTGTGTGTATAGCAGTATTATATGTAGTATGTGTACATTTATATGCTATATGCACATATATATGAGATAGTAGATATGGAGTGCACATACATATAATATATTTCCTTTACTTTCTAGATATCTGGAAGAAAATGCTTTAGCACCTACCTAAGTTTCTTTATTTTTTTAAATTTTTTTATTTGTTAGTCATGGGGCTTGAACTCTGGGCCTGGGTGCTGTCGCTCAGCTCTTCAGCTCAAGGCTAGTACTCTACCACTCAATACACAGCGCCACTTCCTTTATCTTTCTTTTTAAATACTGGAAGGTGAAATAATTATTTGTTACAGAACGAAAACTTTATACAGTCTTATTGAAATAAAAATAAAATAAAACCCCTTCTCAATATTTATTGTAGAGTTTTATTGCTCACTATTTATGTCCATGTTCAACATCACTAAAAGTCATTAGGGGAAAGATAAATTGTGTTTAACAGATCAAGTCCTTTTTCTTCAATGAGATAAATGGTTAAATAAAAAGTACTTCATTCACCAAGAAATATTCCTTTTAACAATCATTGAACGATGTTATATGCTGAGAGATATGCCTGCTGTGTTTCTGAGAGCAGAGGACAAATTGCCTACTTTCAGGGGCTGAGAAGTTGGCTCAGTGGTAGAGCGCTTGCCTTGCATGCCTGAGGCCCTGGGTTCGATTCCTCAGCACCACATAAGCAAAAAGAAAAAAGGCGGAAGTGGTGCTGTGGCTCAAGTGGTAGAGCGCTAGCCTTGAGCTGAAGAGCTGAGGGACAGCGCCCATGCCCGGAGTTCAGGCCCCACAACCGGACCCCCAAAAAAAAACAAAAAAAAAAAAACTGCCTACTTTCAGGAGAGATATATTCAGGGATAAAAAAATCTATAATTAGGGGCTGGGAAGGTGGCTCAGTGGTAGAGCGCTTGCCTTGCATGCCTGAGGCCCTGGGTTCGATTTCTCAGCACCACATCAGCAAAAAGAAAAAAGCCGAAAGTGGTGCTGTGGCTCAAGTGGTAGAGCGCTAGCCTTGAGCTGAAGAGCTGAGGGACAGCGCCCAGGCCCAGAGGTCAGGCCCAAGACTGGACACCCCCCCAAAAAAAAAATCTATAATTCTATTCTAGATAGAAAGTAATACATGAATTAAGTAAAGAGAGTAACAGGGGAGCTTACTTTTTAAACTACCATACTATATAAAGTAGCTTAGGAATATTTCATTGATCATAGTATGCATGAGACTTCTGCTAACTATAGTAACTCATAGTACTTCTAATAAAATAACATGTATACGTATGTGAAAAGGATTTCTAGAAAGAAGGAAAGTTGAGGGGCTGGAATTACTTTATTTATCAGTTGAACACAAAGAAAGGATATATGAATAAAAGTGAATAAAAGGCTTATAATAACTATATAAAACTTTGTTGCTATGTTTAGGAATAAACACAAATAACACAATTGCAGTTTATTTTTAAATGGTTAGAGAAGTAAAAAATATATTTAACTGTGGAGGAAAAATAAAACAATACATGGGAAATGTTAATAATTGAGAATCTAAGTTAAAGTCACTTTGAAGTTTTATACTTGACTTTTGCAACTTTTCTGTAGGTCTGAAAACATTTAAAATTATTTTTATTGGAACTATTTTGTCAGAAGTACAAGTATTCAACAGTTCACAGACACTTTTAAGGATACATGGATTTGCTCAAATCTTATAAGCAATATCATGAAGCCAATTTGCTCTACAGTTAACAAAGGAATTCTGTTGCTTATTAACCATAACATTTATGACAAGTTACTTCACTGATTTTGTCAAAAATGTCTAAGTATTGCAAATATGGGTATTATAAAGGCTAATTGAAAGGCTGTGTATATTTATAAAACACTCAGAGACTGGCATATAATGAATGTTGTGTAAATGCTTGTTAAATAATAAATTCACTTTTTTTAAAACTTCTATACATACTTGAAGGGCACTGTCTTTCTTACCTAATTATCCATAGAGGCCATAGGGAAGCCACAGTATATGTTGATGAGAAATGCATTTCTAAGATGCTGCATACTTCATTAATTTTAAAAACAGAAGTGAAAATGAATGAGAAGTGAAATGAATTCAGGAACATACCAATTCTGAGCCAGAGGACCAGCTGGTAGACTCAAGCTACCATTAGTATGATTAAAAAATAAAAATTAGCTTTTCCTCAGTTTAATAAAAAATTCAACATAGCAATCTAAATAATTTGGATTATACTTTGTACACTAAAGAGAAAGGAATGCTGTTCTGAGAGAACGAGAAAGAGAATAAGAGAAAAGAGAAAGACAGAAAGAGAGAAAGACAGAGAGACACACACAGAGAAATTAAAGCAGACAGTTGAAATTTTGTCAAGGATATCATATGAATGTAAAAAGATCATATATATTGGAAATGCCATATGAAAGCTGGGAAAGAAGTTCTGGAGGATGTGCATGAAATCTGTGTACAGTGTTTGGCATATGTGTTTTGTAGGTGAAATGCTTAGTTTAGTCTGAATATAATTTGTTGATGGATGTTTAGAAACTGCATAACTGTATATATTTAGAAGTATGTATGTGTATATATGTGACTTTGCACAGACATATTTCTGCGTTGTTTTTTTCATGGAATCAACACAATAGGTAAATAGAAAGCAGACCCTAATGGAAACATTACCAAGAGTTGGTGGCGGGGGGTGGGGTAGTTTCAGCAAAGATAAAAGCAGAGCTTTTGTAACTCTGTCACTTGAAAGAAAAGGAAGAAATAGATGTGGAATCACTGGCTAGAAAGATTTTGGAGAACGGATCCAAGAGTGTGTGCTGCAAACTGATCTCCAAGAGTCATCTCAGCCAGCGGGCAGACTAGGGCAGGAGGCAGATGTGGAGAGGGGAAATGGCGGCACATCTGTATTTAATCAATTCCTTTTCCTGAAATGCTCTGTTTCTCTTCTCTTCTTCTGAAATCACCCTTTGAGGAGCCAAGAGGCCCTTGGACAATATGGGATTCTTCCCTGAACACTTTTGTTGGCTTCAGGAGACCTGTCTCTGTTAATTTAACACAAAACCAAAAGTATACGCATTAAAACAAAAAACTTTACCTCAACTCAGATTAAGGACTTAATAAGATTGATCAGGAAAATTTTGTCCTAAACTCCTATATGTGAAATCTCCCCAAGTCACTAGTCAGGCTTGTTTTAACCCTTCCTCTCTGTTTTAACGTAGATTATTAGACTTTTAACTGTAGAACATGTATAATATCTTTACTTCTTTTTTCATTTTTATGTTTCAAGTGTAGACATTACATTTCAGATACTGAAGAATACCGTCATTTTAAATTATTTTTACTTCAATTTTGTCTCCTCTCTTCTTTAAAAAAAACAACAGAATGACAGGCCCTAGTTGAACGTTGCTACTTTCATTAAGGTCATGGATTCCAAAAGTGATTACCAGACTTTATTAGCAGTAATTCTATTTCCTATGCTCTTATATATACTCTTATAAATATATTCCTTTTCTTACCTGTCTTGCTAGGGATCTGATGACCATACTTGCTCTATTTCTCCCAGTATAGTTTAAATTGCTCTGTTAGTTTAATCTTTATAAGATTCTTATAACATCTCTCCTCTGTTATCTTATTACTAGCTCTAACCTAATAACATAATCCTACTTGGTTTATCTTTATCTCACTTTTGTTTATGTTTGGTTAGAAAGCACCCCAAAAATAAATCTTGAGTCATACTCATGTAGACTTTTCAGATGAATATTTTATTTATTCTTTATAGCAAACTCATTTAAACAAGAAATATTCGTGAACATAACTCCTCCAACCCACACAGGAGATTGTGATTGCAAAAACAAAAAGAAGAAAAATGTTTCAGGATTGCTCTCCAAAGAAATAAAAAGATGATTAGTGTTAAAAGAGATTTTGGAGCCAGAAATCCCCATGCCACCAAGAGGACTCTATTAGATCACCGAGTGGAAATCTACATAATGTCAAAAAAAAAGAAGCAAAATCCACACAATGTCAAAAAAAATGGAGGAAGAAGAAAATGTTCTAGAAAATGAGAATCATTGAGAAAAATGTTACCAGTGAAATAGGAGACTGCAGGAAACACAAAGGAAATAAGTAAATGTTGTCAGGGTTTTGAGAATACAGTATGCTAAGGAAATGATGACAGGAATTAGGGATTTCCTAGTGTTGTGAAAGAACCTTCAAACAATACCTCTGGGGAGTCACTCAGTCTCATTAATCAACGTAGGGGTCATCTTTATATTAGAGAAAGACTACTGTCACTTCAGTAAGAAATGATTTGAAAAAAATTTAAATTGATGAACAAGACATCAAGTTGAGCATCATTAAACTACTGAGGCAGAGTGAAGGACAACATGAATGAGAAATTGGTAAGAATAATTCCATAAGAGAGAATACATAAAATCTCATAAGAAGGGAGACTTTCCAGTACTGCATTCAATTGAATATGGGTAAGGAGAAGTCATGTATGTTTTCCATACCATTATTTTTTTCACCACCTGATTAGGTGTTATTATAGGGGAAGGCAACAAGGAGAGAGAGAGGATCTCTGTGGAATAATATTTTGCAGTACATTTGGGCTATAGCGTTGTCCATAAAGCAGAGCCTACTGCTAGGGGTCTGAATTAAAGCCTATATTATGGGTATTGCTAGGGTGAGAGAGTAAAATATTCCATCCCAAACTACAGTCTTTGTAAGTCACAGCAATAATGCGGAAACGCTCTTTGTACACAAAAGAAATTGCCCTTTCTCTCTCCATTAGTGAAGTAAATGGAACATGCAGATTGGCTGATGTCCTCCCTTTCTTCCGAGAAGAATCTTTCCACAGAAAGAAGATGTCGAAGTTCCTGTACGCAGTCTAGTCAGATTACCATAAGTGACTGCCACCTGGGAAACAAGACAGTCCTGTTTTCTAGAAGCATCTTTCCTTCAACCTTCCCCAGCCTATGTAAACTCCTTTCTCTCCAGAAGCACAATTACTCCTCTATCTTTTCACACTCTAGGAAAGCACAGCCACGTTCCTTCTCTTAAAACCATAAGCATCTAATGACACTTGCAGATTCTTTTCCTGTAATCTTCTTTACCAGAACTGTATTTCATAGACTAAAGAAAATAATCCAAACTCCACTGAGAAAAACAGTGAATCTATCTTTCTCTTATAAAAACCTGTCTGTAACATGTGCAATTTGAGTCATGATTACATTGCCCAAGATGAGACTGGCCAAAATATAAAACTACACAGGACACCTGACAAAGATGTGAGAGTGGGGTGTAAATAACTCTTTCTAAGAGAGGATTTAACTCCGGACTCCTACAGATCACTGGAGTCAAGAGTATAGGATCTAAAGCATGTCTTTTGAATTTGACTTTGGCACACCTTAAGAAAACACCACAGTGATTTTTTTAATGCAGTGAAGAGAGCACAAGACAAGTTATCAGGGATCAAAAGTAGAGAAAGGGAGAGAGAGAGGAGAGAGAGAGAGAGATGGACAGACAGACAGACAGAGACAGAGACAGAGAGATCCACTTTGCCACGGTTAATTTGACAGAGTAAAGCATTGCATTGCTAAAGCAGGGAAAGAGATGAAGAAAAAAATTGTTAATACTGGTGAAAAACTTGAAAAATCTTACTGTATGACAGGAATTTTTCCCAAGGGGAGTATAACTACTAGAACTACTGTCACTGCTACTAGTAGTTGCATGAGAATTACCAATGTCATTTGAGAGGAGTCAACTAAAGATGTAGAGGGTTCAGCACGGACATAAATTAAGTAACGCAGAATATGTTAGTAAATAGCATATGTGCACACTGACATCTGGGAAATATCTGAAGCTGCATCATGACTAATAGCTGGACATTCAGACATCATTATTGTCCAAAGAATTTCTTGGCAAGCAAATCTACTTACCATGTCAATTCTTACTTCTTCCAACAATTCTTGACATGTAAGAATTGTTCCAGAAACCAAGACCTTACTAATCCTGAAGTACTTCACCACCTACCTTGACTATCTCTCTGTTTACAATACCATCAGTATCTGTACCTCAAATGTTTTTCTTCGGCATCCCTAAGTCATTTTTGTTCCTGTATCTTTCCACCTTTAAGTCTCCTTCCCTCCCTTTGTCAGGAAGGTCTCCAGCTGTTCTCACTAACTGTAACTGTTTCCTATTCAATCCAATGTATATAAAGCATTTAACTAAGACTATGTTAAAGAGAGTCAAGCTTCCCAATTATATTGTGCACTGTTTCTAAATTACTAATGAAGGCTTTTAATTCTCTGAATAGCAAAAGGCTCGTAAATATTTCTTCTCAAAGGCCTGAGACAGTTCCAAGCTGAGTGCTAGGGACTAACAGACATTTGATAATTTGGTTAAAAATCCAAAATGATATACTAACAAGTAGTCATATTTTGGCTAACAATAAATACATAGAAATGTTTTGAATTAAAATTCTAATTGAATGAGGGTAATTTTTTAGTGTTACTTAGTGATCTATCTCCAAATACATGCATTGAAGTCAGATATGTAACTGAAATTCAATAAGTATATCAAAAATATAAGTATGTTAAGTGTATATATATATATATATATATATATTTCAAAACAACACAAATATATTAAGTTAATATATTAAGGGTCAATTCATTAGATACAAATACATTAAATGTAAATATATTAAATATAAATATATTTAAAAACTCACAACCTTATTGCTCCCATTTATATCATATAGGGTTACATTCCCTTTTTCTTATTTGATCTTCGTAGTCTCAAGTAAGTCTATTAACAACTAAAATTAATATATTTACATAAGATGCTATGTTCTTAAATATTACACCAATATCATAAAAAGGTATTTGAGATGCTCTGTCAATTCAAGCAAATTATATAAGATTAGTTGGGGATGAGAAAAATACAGGAGTATTTTGGAAGGGTTGACATAGATCAAGAAGGAGTTTATATCCTGACTCATGTACAACTACTTAAAGAAAAAAGAGATTAAATTGAGTGAACTGGCAACACATTTTGGAAACTCTTCTCTTAATGAGCCTTGAAGTAAGTTTGGGAGCTGTCTTAATTCTTCTGAGCTACTTCAGTTCTATTTATTCTATTACAAGTTCAGTAGTTAAATAGCACCTTGGTGGAAGTGAGCTGAAACAACTTTATTAGACTAATGGCCAGGGCTGATTTGATTTTTTTCTTTAAAGCTAAGAACAAATTAGGTCATAGAAATAGATTAGATCCAAATATTGTATGCTGTCTTGATAAAAAAGAAAAGCTCTGCTTCAATACATCTAAACTCATAATGCCAAACTTCTGGCAGTGTAGAGGCGGTGAAAACATTTGTGGGAAAATAAAAATGAAAAGAAATAAGAAATGAGTCCTTTATCAAGGAAAAAAGATATTTCTCCCACAATTTATGTTAAGGACATTTTGATGCCTATGGTCACACTATCTGTAGCCAATGAGAAAGGTACTACACAACATGAGATCATGACCTGTCTGGAACATGCAGTAATGTGTGCACGACTCACTATCATTGAGAAATATCTTTGACCTTATATTAATCTAAACAGAAACTGATTGCCTCAGCAATCAGCACAACCTTCTAAACTGATGAGAAAGTTAAATGCTGTCCCACTACCCTGACTAGCTCTGTTTTTTGTTTTTTTTTTTCACATGACTGGTTTCAGCTATATTACAGCAAGTTGTCAAAGAATAGACATACATGTTTATCTTTTCAGTAATGTGTCCAATGTCACCTATGTGAGTGAAATATCCACTTGATTAGGAAAGATCTTTCTTTATTCAGGGAAGAATTTCCCATAATGTGTATGAATAATTCAGGTACTGTGATAAATAGAATATAATTCTCAAAGACAGAGGTTAAACAAAAAGGAACAAAGAAAAAGAAGTAACTTGGTCAAATCTCCTAGTCCATGTATCAGGGGCTATTATGAGTAGATTTTGAAGGAGGAAGGTGGAAAGGAAGCATCTGATAAGAAGAGGTAGCTATTTCTCTTTATCTTTCTGAGGCCCAGCACGTGCCTGTGGTGCTCTTTCTGTGAACATTACAACCACTTGTGGATGCATGATGCTTTAGATAGGCAGAGTGGGAGCAAAGGGGGGGGACGATCAGCTATTTTAAAACCATTGTTCCTGGTGTGGAAGTTTGGTTGACCTCTTTTCCTGCTATGAATGTTACATAATTTTATATAACGATTGTATTTATAGATAAATGGGGTGATAAAGCTTAGTGTGTGGTTTGCCAACAATAAAAAGAACAGCAAATCCTACTGTTTATCTAGGACAAGTGCAATGGCAGTGACATTCCCTGCTGTGGCCATGACATTGGAAGAAAACATTGCAACTAGTAACAAAATAGGACTATTCTGTGCCTCCACAGCTCGTGGTAATGAGATGTTGTTGCCCAAACAAAGAAGTAAGAAGCAGCAGAAGTTATCTTGCAGTCTCTTATCTGTACTGATGATAGTTTGTGATGAGTAGTAAGGAGTCTAGAAAGAGATAAAATTGAAATCAAATAATGTTTAGTATCAACAGGCCAGAGCTCTGGAATTAAAGATAAAAATGTAAAGTCCAATTGGGTGAGTAGTTTTATTTCTAAAGTAATAAATGCCTTTTATTGTTTGAAGACAAGCAACTTAATGTCTCCTCTTACAAATCATTGACCATTAGAGTTGAGTTTGATTATTCTATGTTCCATATGGTTTTACTGAACAAATTTATTCATGAAATTTTATTAACACTCTATATACTGTTTCAACCATTCAAATGATCCTCACCTTTGCTAACAAAGATCTCAAGTAAATGGGCATGTAAGCTAAATTACAATATCTAACTCTACCCAATACATGGAAATTTATTAGTATATATATATGTATGTATATGCATATCTATATTCTTAGTACAAATAAAATTAATCTGAGGCTTAGGATGTTGGGATTAGTCAGAATAACTCGTGACTTGCTAAGAGAAATTAAATTAGAAACATTTTTTTTTTTAACATTACCAATCCATTGCAAATGGATTTGTGGTAAGAATCCAGAGAACGTCTTTTCAGATTCCAAAAGGTAAAGGGAGAGCTGAAGAGGGAAGGGTGTAAAACAATATTGATTGACATTAGAGAGAAAATACAATGACACGTTTATAATCAGGTAAGGGCTGTCATGTTAATACTTGAAACAAAATACATTGTGCATTTTAGGTTGTTCTCTGGGTTAGTTTCAACTCTATAATCATTGGGTTGTTCCTCTTTCTACCAATCTCAGATATAGACTGAGCAAGCATAATGTGGAATGATTGACAAATGGTATCTGTAACAGTCAATCAAACATGAAACTATCAGATAAGGAAAGAATTGTTCCTGAAACCAGAAGATTAAAAAATAATGCTGTCATTAGAAGATTTATGTCTATGGCAACAATCATACAAATATTTTCTTACATTTGTTTGGCAATCCAATATACTTCAGAGATTTATGGATAAATACTAAGTGTGGATTGCACTACCTTCAGTAGCTGTCTCTGTCTTTGACTGACATCTTCTCTATCAAAACCTTTCAATTCATAACACACATGCATGGACCTGCTGATCTGAGAAATGCCAATCAAAAGTACCATATTAGTCATCTTTCTAATGCCTCTAAAAGCTAACTGCCCAACAAAGCTCGACAAGATATGTACTCATTACCTTACTCATGTAGCTGTAACCTCTCTTTACAGTATCTTTACAAGAAAAATAAATAAATAAATAAAAAAGAAAGAATTGCTAATCTCTCAAAAGGTAATTGTATTTTAAAGGGATATAATATCCCCAAATATACAAGCAAGGAAACCAAAATATTTCTACTTTTACTCTTGTTTATCTAAAAAAAGAGACTGAAAAGTCGCAAACATTTTAAACCCTTAGAGTAAACCATTTTAAAAATAAAATACTTTACTACTAGAAACAGATTCGTGGATCTTCTTGTTCAAAACACATATTATTTTCTTTTTTTTACTTTTTGTTCCTGTACTAGGGTTTAGTGCTAGACCTTTGCTTTTTGTCAAGATTGGTGTGTTCTAACATTTGAGGCACAATTTTACTTCTGTTATTTTGCCTGATAATTGGAGGTAGGAGTCTCACAGACTTTCAGCCTGGAATTTGCTTTGAACCATGATCCCCAAATTACTCTAAGTAACAGTGTGAGATCATGAGTTCAAGTACCAACCTTTGAAAAACACTTTGGAAATTTTCTTTTTATCTTTTCTTTTTTTTTCTTTTTTTCGTATTTAGTTATTTTTTATTGTGAGAATATCGTACAGAGGAGTTACAATTACATGGGCAAGATAACGAGTACATTTCTCATCAAGCATTGTTGACTCCTCTTTGTTTCACCTTCCCATTCCTTCTCATACTCCCACTTCCCCTCACCCGATCCTTCCCCCACCCCCCACCAAAGTTGTAAAGTTCATTTTTCGACATAACGACTTGTACATCTCATTGTTGCAATGGGTCCACCTGTATCCATAGTTAAGCGATTTGTTTTTTCCCTTCCCCTCCACAAATTATACCAACATCAAATACAGTGCAAGCAGGGGTTATACCGTGGGGGAGGGACATACAAAGCAACATAGAAATCATCTTATAATTATGTTAGAAACGATTTCGTGAAAGGAAAAAAAACAAACAAAAAAACATTTGAATACTTATCTTGGGGTTCATTCCCCTAACATCAACTTACCTGACCTTTTCTGCTTGACTCAGACATATACTAGTTATTGCAAATAAGTGAAACCATGGGACCTATGCTTCTTTGGGCCTGGCTTACTTCACTTAATATAATTTTTTCCAAGCCTTTCCATTTCCTAACAAATGGGGCAATGTCATTCTTTCTGATGGAGGCATAGAATTCCATTGTGTATATATACCACGTTTTCTTGATCCATTCATCTACTGAGGGGCATCTGGGTTGGTTCCATATCTTAGCTATGGTAAATGATGCTGCAATAAACATAGTCGTGCCGGTAGCTTTGGAAGTTTCCTTTAAACTGGCATAATAAATAAATAAACTGGCATATATAGGAAAGGGCTTCATTGTGGCATTTATACGCACATCTGGAATGAGCTTCAGCTATAGTCACCCTCTTAAAAAGTTAACGTGCTTTTAATGTGATTAGTAACTTCACTTCTAGATATTTAATAAAAAGAATGAAAGCTTAAGTATAAATTTATATGTGCAAGTACTCATAGCTGCCTAATGCAAATAGGTCCAAACTAGAAAGAAGTCAAGTATTCATCAGTGCATGGTATATCTGTTTTGCTCTATCACTACCATGTAACACTATTTAGCACTAAAACTTTACCTATTGATACTTTCAATGACGTGCATTCCTAACAAAAGCTATATACTAGCTGGGCATGGTGATGCACATGTATAGTCCTTGCTATACATGTGAGAGAGATGGGGGGGAAGAGAAAGGAGAGAGAGAAAGACAAGGATCATAGTTTAAAGTTAGTCTATTAAAAACGTAGTGAGACTCTGTCTCAAAACAAGATCATTATGGTGACATGCCCTAGTAGTCTCAAGTGTTTGTGAGGCAGAGGAAGAAGAGTCATCATCTGGGTCAACCTGAGCAAAAGCACAAGACCCTGCTGGAAAAAAAAGTAAATATGAAAAAGAACTAGGGATATGGCTCAAGTGTTAGAGTGTTTCTCAGCAATGAACACACCCTGAGTTAGCTCCCTAAAACACACACACACAATTTATTAAGTCCAAATAACTATATATAATTTTTATATACATAACAATTTATAAAATTTAAATTTACACTTAATTGAAGTTCTATGAATTGCATATAGAAAGACCAATGGACTTCAGTGTGCAAAGGGGAATGGAACTACTTTTATAGACTGTGTGAGATTTAATGTCAATAGCCATGTTTTACATGGAAGATGTAAAATTTTACTTCTCATCAAATTATATATGTAAGATGGTGTATCTAATTGTATGTTTAGTACAGTTCAATACTGTTTATTTAATTCAGAAATAAGTAACTGAAGGTTGTAGATTTTTTTGATAATATGGTAGACCTAGTTTGGAAACTCAAATATCCTGACTTCTTTTCTCTTTTAATACGTTTTTTATTGTGAAAATACTGTACAGAGGGGTTACAGTTACATGAGCAAGGTAATGAGTACATTTCTTATCCAGCATTGCTACCTCCTCCTTTGTTTTTCCCCTACCATCCTGTCCCTCCCACCTCCTCAACTACACTCCCCCCACCCCAGCCCTTCCCCCTCTCTCCCCTCCCCCCCTGCCTAAATTGTAGAGTTTGTTTTTCGACATAGAGTCGTGTACATCTCATTGTTGCAATGGGTCAATCTGTATCCATGACTTCTAATAAACTATAATATCTCCTTCTGAAAGCTGATATACTATCACACATGAAGGTGTTCATAAAACACAAGCTCATACCACTAAAAAGGATTAATTCAGAGAACAACATGTCTTTCTCATGACTTCCATTATGATCCATAATTTAGCAATATATAATTAAAACAAAGCTATCACTTGGGAATATGGCTTAAATAGGATTGAAGATTGTTATGGGTTAACTTAGATACCTCAATCAAATTTCAATGTTAATATTCTAATCCCAGCACATCAGAACAAGACCTAATTTAGATGTAAGGTCTTTAATAACTGAGGATATACTGGCATAGAACAGGTCTTTATAAAAGAGAAATATGGAGAGTAATGGGAGAGCAGATATAAATGAAGCAGAAGGCCAAAGATGATGATGATGAAGAGGCCAAAGAACACTGAAAATTTTCCAGTGCCCACCACCACCACCAGAGAGGCAGGGAGCAAGGTTTTTCTAGTCCTGCTGATAACTTGCTCTTGTATTTCTGGTATCCATAAGTGTGAGACAATCAATTTCTATGTGTAAGCCATTATGTTTGCAGCACCTTTATAGCAACTCTAATAAAAGAACAAAATGCTGAACACAAAACTTAGTAAATCTGTAATGTTCTTTTAGAATTAATTTGTTTTACAAGGAAAAAAATCAACATGGCTTAGGCTTTCCTCAGGAATATTTGTTACAAATTATTGTATATTTTTGAGTTGTGGGTTCTCTTCAAAGGATGATTTCCCATTCCAAGTTGGGATTTATTATTTTACTGTCTCATTATGTTAATATTTATATCTCTGCAGAAAGATAAACAACTGATATCATTTAGCATGATTTCCCAGTTGTATTAATTTATCTACTAAAATTTTGTGATGACTTTACAAGTATGTGATTTATATAATTTCATAAATATTTAATTGCTGAAAGAATTCTTGCTGTGATTATCCATTTCTCTAGTTCACATGTTTGATAATACAAGATAGAGAAATATCCATAGCTCTAAGATACAGGATTAAAACTTCAGTGAGAGTTTATTACAAATAGTATTGCTTATTCTTAACTACACACTTATATCCCTATTTATTTGATATGTTTAGGTAGATAGCAATTCAAATACATAAAAGTATGACTTCCTTATTTACACAGAATATGCTGATTTGTGTGACAATATGAAATGATTTTGTTAATTTGTATTCTGAATAATTTCACATACACTTGTCTAAATCAAGAGATAAATTGGATACAATATTAGTTTAAGTATCACCCCATGATTGGAATAGGAGAAAGCAATAAGGATTGGTTATAGTGACAATGATTATGGCTGCAGAAGACTAAAAGATTTATTAGGTACAGTAGACCAACAGGAAGAATAGGAAAAGAACAATTAAGTCTTCTAGACAATCTTTCTTTAGGTCTCTCTTTGAGTCTGGCCTGCAGCTTGGGGATTCACATATTTAAGGAATGTGGAGATGGTCAGTGGGCTAGTTCTTTATGTTTACTTATAAGAAATGATGAGAGGTTTTGGATAATATTATAAACCTGTAAAATTTTTAGTTTTTTAATGAGACTAAAATATAAATGGAAAGCATAAAGATATGAAAAATGCTTCATTTTCTTTGCTTGAACATAAAACATTGTTGGCTCCCTCCCAGCTCAAATTAATTTTATAAGGGAAACAAATCATGCTCCATGATATAGTCCTATAGTTTTCCTTGAGTCAAGTTACATTCTCAGAGCATAAGTTTTGTGTTTGAGATAAAAGTAAAGCCAGAAGTAATATTATTTATATACCCTAACTTCCATAGACCCACACAAACTAACTGAGATTTTAAAAGGGACAATCTGCAAGATAAAAAATTGAAAACATAGCATCTCTCACAAGTAGTGCAACTCATTTCACATGTTACTGTCATGACTTCAAGGGAGACAACTAAAATAAATCCTTAAATCGCCATATTCTTAAGTGAGATTAAAATTGTCCAGCTTACTACTACAATGTATATTTCAAGTCCAACTTTCTCTAATATTTTTTTCACCCTGTGTTATATCCCAACTGGGTCTTCCTTTGACATATGGAGGCAATAAATGTGTAACTTATTTCTCTGTTGTAGGCAAAACACCAGAGACAGGGTACTTTCTAAATGAGAAAGGTTTAATTGTATCAATTGTGAAAGCTGAAAGTCCAATATTGGGCACCCTTATCATGTTTAGGGTCTAATGGAAGACAACATTACAATTGGAAAATGCAGGTAAAGAGGTAATCACAGAGCAAGACAGGAAGGCAGAGATTCAGAGGAGGCTCGGTCATTTATATTATATCTCACAGAAGCCAACTGGAGTCCCATGGGAACTACACAATTCCTTAACCATCCTCTGCCTCCTTTTCTTAAAGATCCTTTTATTTCTTACATTGTGAAAGTAGAATCAAGTTTTCACCATATGAAACTTTGGAGACCTATCTAACAATGTAAAAAGCATAGTACTTTCATTGGTCATGTATGTCTCAACTGAAAAGTGAAATGGATCTACCTATAGTAGCCTTTCCTTATTACTTGAGCTGAAATGCTCAAAGCAGATGTAGTATTATTGCTGTGAAAAATTAATCAAACTTTATAATAATATGTGTCCATTTCTTCATCTACATTAATGATGGTTATTTATCATGCTTCCAGCAACGAAGTGAGACTTACCAGAGGGAAAAAAAGTAATGATCCGTATAAATATAATTTTTCAACTCATTTGGGGGAAATCCCAAGTAAGAGAATCATTGAATCATGTGAGAAGAGTGTGAATGGTTTTGTAAGAAACTGCCACACTATCTTCCAATGTGGCTGTACCATTTGCTAATTCCACCAGGGAATAGAGTTCCTTTATCTTCACCTCCTCAACAGTACTTGCACTCACAGTAGATAATAGGCACAGTGATATCTCATTGCTATTTTTATTTGTTGGGAATGTGGTAAAACTATACATCAAGTTGACACAACTGATGTCTTAACACTGTAAGTCTTCCTGTCCATTAACATAAAATATCTCTACTTCTTCATTCTTCTCTGATTATTTTCAGTAAGTCCTTATAGTTTTACTCACATATCTTAGACATACACTCATGGGTTATGAATGTTAAACCAGCATTAAATATTTGAAGGAAATCCAACTTGTTTTCAATGCATAATTATGTGTAGTTGCTGTGAATTTTTACATCGGACATTCATGACATATATACCATTTCTTTCTCATTTTCATCTATTCCTCTCTTAGTTATCTGTGCCACAATATGATGTGTTTTATTTGTTTTTTCAAAGAGGTCATATTTGGGGTCATTTATTTTTCTCATTTCCTTTTACCATTTTATTCATTTCTACTCCAATTTTATTGTTTTCTATTTTATTTAGAATTATTTTGCTCTTATTTCTCTAGTTTTCTAAGATTAGATTTGATTTAGATTTTACTTTCTGATAGAAGCATTAAATAATAGAAAAATTTCTGTTAACAAAAATTTGGATTTATTTTCATTCATCAGTAATGCATTTTTTAAACAAATTGTGTTTTTTGTTCCAATCAATGAATTAGCATTAATATATCATTACCTGAATATTTTATTTTATTTTATTTTTATTTTAGTTTTTTTTATTGTGAAAATACTGTACAGAGGGGTTACAGTTACATGAGTAAGGTAATGAGTACATTTCTTATCAAGCATTGTTGTCTCCTCCTTTGTTTTTCCCCTACCATCCTTTCCCTTCCACCTCCACAACTACACTCCCCCTCTCATACTCATTACCTGAAAATTTTAATCTGCAAATATTTGAGGGATTTTCTTAGCTACCTTTCTGATACTGGTCTGTAATTTCATTCTATGTGAGCTGAGAATGTATATGGTTTGATTTCTATTGTTTTAAATTGGTAGAATCTTGTTTTCGGACTCAGAGTGTCATCTATCTTGATGCATGTTTCATATGAGCTGCAGAAGAATTTTTATCCTCTTGTTGGATGGTATATTCCATAATGGTCAATTAGGTTGAGTAGATTGATGGCCAGGTTCAGGTCATCTTTATCTTTGTTGATATTCTGTCTACTTGAAATATTAATTACCATTGTAGGGGTGTAGCGTCTCCAAGTATAATAATGAGTTTGTCTATTTCTCCTGGCAGTTCTATTGGTTTTTCCTCGTGTATTTTGGTGCTTTATTATAAAATGTGTGTATGTTTAGGGCTGTAATGGATCCTAAGAGAACTGGATGCTTTATCATTATAATCTTCCTTGTTCTGAAGTCTATCTTTTCTGAAATAAATATAGTTACTTCAGTTTTTCTTTGGAGAGTAAACATGTCTCATTCTTTTTCTTATATTAGAGCTGCTTCCATATGTTTAAAATGGGCTTTTGTGATGAATGTAATTTTTTAATTTTAAAATAAACTCTGATAGTCTATTTTAATTGTTTTATTTAGACTACCACCTTTGATTAATTTTAGCTTGAATAATACCAATCATATTTTTATTCATTTTCTTTCTCTCTCTCTATTTTTTCCATTTAACATTTTAACTTATAATTATATACACTTCTATTTTATTTTCCCTATGTCTATTGCTCTATATTCCTTTCAAATACTTTGTCCTAGAGTTCACAACATACATAGTAGATTTTCTAAGGATGCCATGTCTTTTATAAATATAATGAATATTTTAGAACAAATGTTTCTCAGTCAGTGATCATTTTTTGCCATTACTATTATTCAGTTGAGTGACACTTAAGTTATTTTCATCCAATCACTTGTCCAATTTTTTTTCATTCTTTTTTTCAATTGTGAAAATACCATACAGAGAGGTTACAATTACATGTGCAAGGTAATGAGTACATTTCTTATCAAGCATTGTTGCCTCCTCCTTTGTTTCCCCTTCCCATCCCCTCCCATCTTCCCCTCCCCACCCTGTATGCCCCTGCTCCCCCCCCCCCCACTTCCTGGCCAAATCTCACTTTTGGTCATTTACCCAAATGATTAACAAACAAGAGCATACTAAAGCTACCAGCACAACTATGTTTATTGTAGCATGATTTACCATAGCTAAGATTTGGAACCAAACCAGATGCCCCTCAGTAGATGAAATGGATCAAGAAAATGTGGTACATATACATAACAGAATTCTATGCCCCCATCAGAAAGAATGACATTGCCCCATTTGTTAGGAAATGGAAAGACTTGGAAAAAAATTATATGAAGTGAAGTAAACCAGACCCAAAGAAACATAGGTCCCATGGTTTCCCTTATTTGTAATAACTAGTATATGTCTGAGACAAGAACAAACGGTCAGGTAAGTTGATGTTAGGAGAAATGAACCCCAAGGTAAGGATTCAAATGTTTTTTCTTTCTTGCGATTTTTTCTAACATATTTACAAGATGATTTTTTGTTGCTTTGTATGTCCCTCCCCAATGGTATAACTCCTGTTTTAACTGTATTTGATGTTGGTATAATTTGTGGATGGGAAGGGAAAAAACAAACCGTTTAAATAGTGATACAGGTGGACCCATTGCAACAATGAGATGTACAAGATGTTATGTTGATCGAAAAACGAACTTTACAACATTTGTCCAATTTTGTTGTAATATTAATATTATAATTGGTCATAGAAACTGATGTACATATGCCTTTAGTGTGAACATTTTTGTTACTGTGCTTAAGAGTTAGGCTGCATACCTGTACACCAGTGGCTCATTCTTGTCATCCTAGCTACTTAGGAGGCTGAAACCTGAGGATCACAGTTCAAATTCAACCTAGGCAAGAAAACCCGTGAGACATTTTATCTCCAATAAATTACTCAGACAAAGCCAGAAGTGGTGCTGTGGCTCAAGTGGTAGAGCCTTGAGCACAGAGCGTCTCAGGGACAGCGCCCAGGCCCTGAGTTCAAGCCCCGGGACTGGGCCAACATGGTGGGAAGGGGCTGCATTCAATATTAGTTGTATCCTTAGTTATCAGGGGCCTCATATTCCTGAAATCCACAATTTAGTGTCCCCACTTAAATTTGGTCTCCCCTATGTATTCTTCCTCTCAGTTAAGTGTATAATCATCACTTTAACTCTAAAGCCTTGTCTGGAGGTAATTTCCTATTAAATCTGTCTTTCAGTGGAGCTGTGATTGTAGGATATGACCTTCATGAGTATTTCTTTTGTGCTATGGTTTTCTTTTTCTCTATGCTCCTCATTTGCCAGTGTATTTCACATGTATTTCCTTGAATCTTTAGCCCATGTCCCACACAGAAAAACCCACAATGTTATGACGCCCTTCTATGATCTCAGCTCTAGAGGTTCCTTGCACCTTTAGATCCAAATTCTTCTCTCATTCAAGTCCAAATTGAACCAACGGTAATTTTTTTTAACCACAAGATTACATTTTATCTGTCCTCTCTAGGGTCTTTGCAACTTCTTTTTCTAGGTTAGAAGACATTGGCTCATATCTCTCTGAATATTTCTTCTCTCAAGATTTTACAGAGCTTATTTAGCTACCATGCTCAATTCTTTAATTAGTCTACAAAATAATGTTCAGTTTGTATAGCTATTTCTTATTGTAGGAGTGAGAGTAATGAACCAAACTCTGTGTATAATGGAACTAGAAACAAAAGTGAGCTAATTTAACCAATTAAATCCTAGGGAAACTAGCAATTTTGCATATTTGTTTTAATTAGAATTGATCTTTCAAAATTCATTATTATTTTCCTGGAGGAAGTTTGTTTCAACAATTTGAGTAATATTCAATGGGTTCATAGCTGGAAGCAGCTCCATCTAAAAAGACAATCTCAAAAATATTAAACAGGAATATTACTAAATTGCATTCTCAGAAAACAATTTAAATGTCTCCAAATACATCTCCTGCTGTAACGATAATATTATTAGAAAAATATTAACATGCCATCTAATTGTTATTTAATTTACCAATTACTGTGCACAGTAATATGCAATTTCATAAATACCTTTTTCTTAAACCAAACAGCTTCCTTTTTATAAATAAGAACTCATTATATCTTATAATATGTGACAGTCAAAATTCAAATATACACCTACAATTGATTATAACACCCATATGGAAAAGAATTAGTCTTAAAATTTGCTTGTTCCTTCTATAGGATATTCTGCCACCTTCCATTACATATAGAAAACATTGTAAATATAATTTTGATGATTTCTATTTCTAACAGATAAGCCTGTGATATGGAAAAATAATATTATTACTGGCTGGAAAAGGAAAACTCCAGGATGCAATCATGAAAATCTACCTATAAGTAAATTAGATATTTCTAGAAAGATTGCATTACACTTCATTTATTATAAAAGTACTTTTATATTGCTTGAGTGATATCATTGTGTTTTTTAAAAACAATATCTATTTTAAATATTGTAAGCATACATAATATTTCATTTTGTAGAAGAAAAAGTAAGTTTATACAAATAACAATACCTTACATGTGACCAAATGAATGTTTTTATTGTTAATACATTCTCAGACACTATGAGTTACTCTTTGATTTTTTTTTCTGTCTGTCGTGGAGCCTAAACCCTGAGCCTGGGTGCTGTCCCTCAGCGATTCAGCTCAAGGCTAGCACTCTACCACTTGAGCCACAGTGCCACTTTTGGCTTTTTCTGCTTATGTGATGTTGAGGAATCGAACTCAGGGCCTCAAGCATGCAAGGCAAGCGCTCTACCACTGAGCCACCTTCTCAGCGCTAACTCTTTGATATTTTTATTAAGTGTCATTTGACTAGTAAATATTTAATTTGAGAAAGTAAAGTCCATTTTCGTGGTTCTCACTTTTTAACTCTTTGCCAAAATTTTTTCCTCCAGAATTTTTATATGTTAAAGTTTAGGTTTTGAAAAACATATTTACCCTTTCTATTATATCAGAAAAAATAATCTTATTATTTTATTCTTGCATCTTTTTGTAGTGTGCATACAAATGTGTGTGGGGTGTATGTGTGTAATATTCAGAATCCTTTCAGAAAATAAAAGCATAACTTTCTTCTTAAAATGTCAGATGGCTTAAGTGATAGCAGCACTTTTAAATCCTTTTGGTTATACATTGTAAAGAAAATTTGTAATGTTTTACATTATATAGAGTACCAAAGATACAAAATTTTGTGAGAAATCTGAAGGGTTGATATTGTAGTTTTTATCATATATACTCATATTTATGAAATTGATAAATAATACAATTTCAGTTCTTTTGAACAAAGATATGAATTATCCATAGTAACTAATTGAACTAATTGGTAATAATAGATTTTGTTACAATTGCTACTTTATCCTTATTGCTATGGAAAAGAAGCTTAAACTCTTTCTGTCATAATAGAAATCAAATACTACACTTCTTTTCACATAAGATAGAGAAATCTCAAAAGATGTAGTCACTGGATGATGTATATTCATGCGTATGCTCTTGGTTTTGATATAGTAGTCAATCTTGCGAAGGTTAACCTATTTGCTAGGTTATTCTACCTTGCCAATATCAATCTGTCAATCGCTGTCCAATTACTTACAAACCCTTTATTATAATTTTTAACATAAATTAATTTTCCTCTTTTTATATTCCTATTAAACTAGTATATCAAGTACATAAATAGTTACCATGAATGCACATTTAATACTACAACAGGAATTACAATTCAAAAGAAACTTGTTTTAGTTTTGAGGAGATATGAGTGTATGGAGAAGAACTGAATGTCTCTGTTCAGATAATCAGTCTCTTGCATATTCCCATCCTATTATCCTTTATAACCTTCTCCATATTTACAGCTGTGATTTTCTTTTTTCTTTTTCTTTTCCTTGATTTCTCTGTCTGTCTGTCTGTCTGTCTGTCTGTCTGTCTGTCTCTCTCTCTCTCTCTCTCTCTCTCTCTCTCTCTCTCTGTTGCTCAGCTTTTGGCTAATTACTTGGAGATTAGCATCTCCTGGACTTTTCTGCCTTGGCTGGTTTCCAGTTATGATTCTCTTATCTCATCCTCCTGAGTAGTAAAATTACAGAAATGAGGAACCAGAACTTGGTTGTGATTTTCTCTTTTGGAAAAGCAAGTGTAGTGAAACAAATTCTTTATTGTTTAAGTAATGTTCTCTTACTTATCTAAACCTATCAGTTTTTCTCTCATGAATATATCATTGTGTTTTCTATAAGCTAAGTGCTATTTAATCAACTAGAGTCATAGACACAAAGAAATGTATCACAGTGTTTTACCCAATAGTAGAATGTTTTGTTTATAAACAGGAAATACTTTAAAATGTTTCTGATCTACCATGTAACATGTGACCATATTTTCATATCTTTTAAAACAATTTTCTCAGGCTGATGGTGTAGGTCTAATCAACAAGGCATCATGTATTTTAAGAAAATATGCACTATATTAACTTTGTGATAAAAGGACTCATAAATCCAGAGAGATTTTTCTATAATTTGCTTTAATTTCTCTTATATTTTTATTATGAGTGTTTCATTAAATATTTCATTCTTTTAGGATTTGTTTAGAAGTATTTATGAAATTAATATTAATACATTATTTCAGATGTGGTACTGTCAAACAAAATATATACATATGGTAATAGATTTGATAATAGTGTGAAAGAACAATAACAATGGCGATTGATTTGATTATTGAATAGAATAATTATCTTTTAAGATAAATTTCTGAAATCTGTGGTCATTGCTTGTCATTGTTTTCAAAGCTTTTTCTTTTCTTTAGAATACAATAATCTAATTTTATGCATGGAAACATAACTATACTTTTAAAAGAGAATAGTCTCATAAGTCTATCCATCTGAGAATCTACATTTTCCTCCACATATTTTCATTTGCTAAGATAATCAGCATGCTTATCTCTCCACCTTTCAATTGATTAACATATTAAGCAGTATTTGACCTATACAGTAGAAAGCATTTATTTGATATCTTCTAATATAATTTGGTATAATTATTATTCAAATCCATTACTCATTGTCTTTTTCAGTAAATTTATTTTCAGAATTCACAACTCATTTCTTTTCAGTATTCAAAGGCAAAACAAGTCCCTTGAATGTATTTAGCATTGACTTTAAAACCCATATTCTTTAATAGCAAACCATCTTCTGTCTCATCTAAACTTGTTATTTTACTACCATCCCACCTTTCTTAAAAGGAACAAATTGCGAGCCTGGCACTGGTGGCTCACGCCTGTAATCCTAGCTAATCAGGAGGCTGAGATCTGAGGATCTGGGTTCAAAGCCAGCCGGGCAGGAGAGACAGTGAGACTCCTATCTCCAATAAACCACCAGAAAACCAGAAGTGGTGCTGTAGCCTTGAGCTAAAGAGCTGAGAGACAGCGCCCAGGCCCAGAGTTCAAGCCCCACAACCGACCAAAAAAAAGGAACAAATTTCATAGATTTCAAGATTAATTTTAGCAGTAAACACAATGTACCACAGTTTCAATACACATAGCAGTACGTAGATGATGTCTGGAGAAGAGTTAAGATGAAACCTTTTGTTCCAAACATGGACAAATTTTAAATAGTTTTCGTTCTAATTGCTCCATAAAAAGCAAATTCTATAAAGTTTATGGAAGTTCCTGGAGATAGAGATGGGACAATTTGAACAAACACAGAATTGTCACACATGTATTTGTGTGACATTTTATGAGAACAGCTTCTTGCTGTAGAATGGGTTTTCCATTCTGTCTAGAGGAGTCTGTGAAAGGCCTGAGTATAATCTGGAAAGAAACAGGACTGGAGATAACTAATAAAAGAGCTATTTTTATTAATCTGCTAAAATTACACTTGTCCTTTACAGAGCTTAATACTTGTTCGTATTAAATTCTGTTTCAGATATCTTATCATTGACTTTCCCATTCACATTCTGAACTGCATATGATAAACTCACCATCTTAGATGGCATTTCTTCCCTCCCAGATTTATTTTCTATGCATGAAGGTTTGGCTTTTTATTTTTTTCTATTTGTCCTGGGCTTGAACTCTGAACCTGGGCACTGTCCCTGAACTCCTTTTGCTCAAGGGTACCTAACACTCTACCACTTGAGCAGCATAGCCACTTTTGGCTTTTTCTGTGATTAATTGGGAATTAGAGTTTCACAGACTTTTCTGGTTTTGAACTTCTATTCTCTCTCAGCCTCCTGAGGAGCTAGGATTACAGGCTTGCACCACCAATGCCTAGCAGGTTTGGTAAACATTAACAAAACCAAACAAACAAAAAAAAGGAACAACAACAAACCCTAATATGTGCCATTTCTGAGGTTTGAAACCTCTCCTTTGTCTTTGACTCATGAGACTATTTCAACTCAAGCTGCCAACACTTGACAAGTTTTTATTCCAAGTATTTAATGACTTTTTTCTAAGCATTATGGATAGTCCAACTGATAGAATTAGCAAAGAATTAGTATTCATAATATTTTCACAAACACTGCTGTAAAGCATATTTAATATACTTTCAACAGATGCCATTTGTGGTAATGAGTGAGTAAGTGAATAAGGACTTTGCAGTCTAATGTAGATCCATAGAACAAGTGCCAAGAAAGTAACATGTGCCTTCGTTTGGGAAAAAAAGATCTGTATTCTTATTTTAGTGAATGTAGCAATATTTCAGTTTGAGCAGTCTGGTTTGCTGAGTACAGAGCTCTCGTTACGATATGAGAAAATCATTATCTTTCTTGGTTAAAAACAAAATAAGATCATTTGGAAGTAGAAAAACAAAATGCGTTGACACATTAAAAATACATTTTCTAACTTCACTCTTTCTTTTAAATTAAAAACTCTCACTTCTTTATAGTTGTTTATTGACAGAGAGCTTTCAATGCCTTTCAAGGAAAATAAATTTGAATGAAACAAAATGGTGGATATTTTCTCCCACGTTTTCCCTCATTTTTGAGCTCTTCTACTCTTGGAGAAGTGTTGTTTTAATGGATTCCCTTCTGCCATCCATCTGATATCCACCAGAATGAATTACATACTATTGGGTCTATGAATTATATGATACAGACCCAAATTTACTGTAAATCCAAGACCCTCTCATATTTTATGACTGAGTAGCAAATGTGTAGTTTTACTTGGTATCAAGAGAGCACACTCCTTGACATTTTCAATTTAGGACTCAATTTTCTATATTAAATGAGGTTGTGAATGGAAAATTCTGGTGTTTTCCAAATTCTTGCCAAGAGGATTGAAAAGAGGAAACTGATACGTTTGCAACTGCCATTGCCACTTGTAAATCAAAGAGCACATATTAATATGAACAACAGTAAACATTGCAAGGCACAGACCTTGAGAACGAGATGGGAGGGCTGGATTTCAAGTTTCTATAGTTTCTATAGTTTATATGCCTCACTCAAATATCATAAATTTGTATTTGGGAAGGTGGCTCAGTGGTAGAGCGCATGCCTTGCATGCCAGAGGCCCTGCCTGGGTTTGATTCCTCAGCACCACATAAGCAAAAAGAAAAAAGCCAGAAGTGGCTCTATGGCTCAAGTGGTAGAGCACTAGCCTTGGGCTGAAGAGCTGAGGGATAGCGCCCAGGCCCAGAGTTCAGGCCCCACGACTGGACTCCCCCCCAAAAAAATTATATTTGTTTTATACCTGACCCATGTTTTTCTTAAGTTTGGTTATTGCATATTTGTTACTTGTTAATAGATTGATCTTACTAATATAGATGAAAGATATGATAAATTGCAAATATTTTTAAAGTCTTCAAGTTATTATTTTCCCCAAATCATAAAGTCATCACTCATTCTATTCATCAGTTGGCATCTATAAACACAACAATGCAACATTTCCTGGATTCCTTCCATTTCAAAAGATCTCACAAAAGACAGAAGCTGGCAGAAAATACTGGATTAAGTAAATTCTGAGATCTCTCCACCATTATTGAGAAAATGATTCTTGTAAATACAAAATAACTGAGGCAACATATCAAAACTCTACTGACTATACTAGATAAACAATAACTGAAATATTTAAGCTAGTATCATTAAATTAGCATTGGTTTTAAAACACATCAACCATGTATTATGTGTCAAGAACACTACATATTTTTGTATATAATAATAAATATAAATCAGTTTAAAAACTCTTGCTATTTCAGGGCTGGGAAAGTGGCTTAGTGGTGGAGTGCTTGCCTAGCATGCAGGAAGCTCTGGGTTCCATTCCTCAGTACCACATAAACAGAAAAAGCCAGAAGTGGCGCTGTAGCTACAATGTTAGAGTGCTAGACATGAGGGTAAAGAAGCTCAGGGACAGTGCTGAGGACCAAGTGCTGGGCCCCAGGACTGGCAAAAAAAAAAAAGGACAAAACCAAAAATCCAAAACAAAAAACTTCTGCTATTTCAGAGCTTACTTTAAAAAGAATCCCAATTAAAGTAGATGCAAGCCACTTTGAACATTTCAATTTGAGCAATAAAATTAATGAGTAAATAATTAATAATAAAATGAAACATAAAAGTCAATAGCTTGAAATTTTGTTTGCCTATTAATATATTTGTGAATAGAGCAATTTTTACTAGATAGAGTTGTGAAGTCTGAACAAAATAAAGCAATTTTAGGTTTGGATCCCGTTTCCCATTTTGTCTGGGAAATGTGTCAGCAACTCCCCTTGATCCCCTTGAGCCCAAATTCCAGGAACCACCATCTTTACGGTAAATTCCACTAACTACAGCTAATCAGTAGATAACAGGAAAAACCCAAAATTCCAGATGTTCCTGCAAGTTAAAGACCACTTGGTCGCGGCTCCTACCGTCTTCTTTAGCCAATCATTTCCAAGAGCATCAACCCCATGAACCAGCCAATCTCCAGTACCTGGTCTGGTCCCACCACTGCCTACACTACTCATCTTTTAGAATTATTTTATGATTTTCCAGCGGTGTGATATGATTTATTAAGTCTTGCAATGACGCATAGAAGTCCCTAAAAACCCTATAAAATCCCTGCTAAAGGAAGGGTCTTGGCTCTCAACTCTGACCCGCTTCTCAGGACAGTTGTGAGTCCAGGCTTGAGCCTGCAAAACACGACTCTCATGTACTTGCATCAGAATGGGCTCTTTGGTGGTCTTTGGGGATCCTTATCTGGGCACAAGAGAGTAGAGTCGAACTTATTTTAAGGAAGAATATAAGTTCTTGGGTTCAAAAAACCTACATAAATTAAAAATATTTTTCTGTGCGTTCTAGTGAGTAATCCAGACACTAACCAAATGTCTTTAATTTAATTTTACTGTCAAGGTGATGTGAAGAGAGATTACAGTTACAAACGTAAGGTAGTGAGCATCTTTCTTATCAAACTTGTTACCCTTTCCCTCATTTTTCTCCGCTTACCTTCCCTTCAATGCCCCACAAGTTGTACAGTTCATTTCCAGCGTATTGTCTTGTGAGTATCTCTGCAGCAGTGATGCTAAGCAAATTTAATGTTATCAGCTCCAGTATAAAACAATGTTTTAGATCTGATGATTACTAATAATATCATCTGGAAGATAATATGATTGTATAGAACTAGATACTTTAATCATTCTCGAGAAAACACATTCTTTTAAATAAAATGAGTAACATGGTGAGTTTGTTTGTTATGAGACAATAATTTTGAATCTTGTTTTCTTTTTAGGGGGCTGGTATTGTCCGTGTGAGGTTAGAGCCTTGTGCTTGCTAGCCTGGTGTTATACCTCTTGAGCCATGCCCCCAGCCTGAATCTTATTTTTATTAACACTTTCAGAATAGACTTAGAAAAATTACCTTCTATGCTGGCATTTTCTGAGCTAATACTTCAAATTTTAGGCTTACCTTGGAAGTCCATATACTTTAAAAAATCTGGACCATGAAAAGCAAAAAAAATGAAAGTATAGTTTCATTGAGCATATGAAAATTCTTATAATCATGCCTGCACATATTATGCTATAATAACTCTTTAGATAGTACATTCTCTAATTTCCATATTATAAAATAAATTTAAGTCTGTAAAACTAGATAATTTGACATAATTGACTTAGGTCATTCTTGCTGCCAATACAAGAATAACACAATCCCAGGATCTGGTAGGTTTTAAAAGTAATCTGAATTCTTTTTTTTTTTCTTGGGTCCGGTCGTGGGGCCTGAACTCTGGGCCTGGGCACTGTCCCTCAGCTCTTCAGCTCAAAGCTAGTGCTCTACCACTTGAGCCACAGTGCCACTTCTGGCTTTTTTCTTTTTGCTTATGTGGTGCTGAGGAATCAAACCCAGGGCCTTGAGCATGCAAGGCAAGAGCTCTACCACTGAGCCACCTTCCCAGCCCATAATCTGAATTCTTTACCTCATAGTTCTAGAGACCAGGAATTCCAGGATCAGATTTCAAGCAGATTTCCTGACAGATGAACGTTGCTCTCTTCTTAGAAGATGATGTTTTGTTGTTGCTTCCTACTGGGTGGAATGGAGAAGGGCAAAATGAGTTAAGGTTCTTCCTGTAATTTCCTTTATATAGTCATTAATCCTGTCTGTGGGAGTTAAGTTCTCATCAGGTCTCCAAAGTTCTTCCTCTTAATATTTTTACATTATACTGGCAATGGAGTTTCAACAGGCGAATTTTGAGGAACACATCTTGATTATAACATTCAGCTTACAACATCATAATATTCAATCAGGAATCTGAAACTTGCTTTGTCTGATAAGGGTGGAGTTTAAAAGGAAGGGGAGGAACAAATGGAAAGAGGAAAGACAGTCATAATGCTCAATGTATATATGTGAACCAGTTAAGGAATGGACAAGTAACACTTAGGAGCAGATGGCAGTAGAATGATAGAAGAAGAATGTTGACTAAGGTACATGAACACAAAAATTGACCTGTTAAATTGGAAAATAAAATTAAATAAAAATGACATTCAGATATTTTTTCCATCTTTCTATTTTTTAGAATATTTCCTTTATTTAAAATTTTCTGGCTCTATAAAAATGTAATAATTGGATGAATAATTTACTAAAGGCAAATGCAAACATATTGAGGTTTTATAAAATTCCTGTTCAATGAAAGAAATTCTATTATTTTGATATTGTACTGTTTAAAGCTAATGTCAAAGTAGTTGCTTCTTAGGTTTTTCTTTTATATTTTCCTGACAGCACTAGAAGTTCTTTGTAGTTAAGCAGTTTGTCATATTCACATTATTTACACATATTATAGTCTATGCATCTTAAGAAGAAAGCAGAGGGATGAAAGCCCAATTAGCTGGGAGAGTAGCAGTCCCAACAGCTAGTACTGAAGAATGCCAAAAGATATAAAGCATGTAGCTCTTCCCTCTTATATTTGGAGGAACTATGACAAGTATTGTGTCCTAAACACGACTGATATGCATTTTATCCTAGAAAGATAATGTTGCCTTGCATCTATTGCTCTTTAACTTAATTTGTCCTCGCAAAACTGCTCAAATTGGACTTCTAGAGATTTTTGTTGTTGTTCTAGAACAAAGCTCACAAATTGGTAATAATTTGTTCTTGAATCAACTTGTCAAATAAGTTCAATAACAACAATAGATGTCAGAGTTTCTGTCAGAATAATTTACATCAAACACAATCATACTTACTATGGGGAAGCAGTCTGTGTTCATTGATTTTACATTAAGGGATCATTGTTGTTATAAAATTAAGCTCTATGCTGGTTTCTGAGATGTTCAGTGTGGCCACAGGCAATATTTATGCTGGTTATTAAGAATAAATTGTAACTATGTCAGTATTGGGTGACACACACCTCTGACATAATTGGAAGAGAGAGAAAGAGATGTGAGGCTCACAGTTTAAGAATCATTTCAATAATATTTCACAAGGTCACATCTCAACCAAGAGTTGGTCATAAGGGCATGCACCAGCTATGCCAGTTATCTGGGAGACAGATAGGAGGCTCATGGTTCCATCCCAGTCTAGGCAAACAAGTTTACAAGGCCACGTATCAATAGAAAAGAAACTGATTATGGTGATTTGTGTCTCTAATCCCAGCTATTAAGGAGAGCATAAATAGGAAAATCACACTCAAGTCCACCTCTGCCAAAAAGAAAAACAATATTACAAAAATACCCAGAGCTAAATGGCCTGAAATTGTGGCTCAAGTGGTAGAGCACCATCACAGTGGGTTTGAAGTCCAGTTCAAACCCCAGGACTGCAAAGAAAATCATTTGTTCGCATAGTTTATTTGTTTTTTTTATTCCAGTGTTGCTTTGTTTCCTTGATTTTAATATCTCATTCTTCAGTAGTAATTGTTTTTTATGAGAAATCATCTGATTACATATTCAGTTAATGATTTTTTTTTTCTACCTCAGTTGAATGAATATATTTAATTAAGGAAAAGATGACTTGACTCATCTTTTTTTTTTTTTGTAACAAATCTTCACAGAATCAAAGATCAAGATGGAAATAGAGATATTAGATAGCAGTCATCCTGTCTAAAAACTAAAACAATGTAGTCAGTTCAGGACTCATTTTAAAGGGATTCCCTAGTTTCCTAAGGAAACGGTGGTTCTACTTTTTTTTACTTCATAGAAAACTCTTGTCTGGGAAGGTGGCTCAGTGGTAGAGTGCTTTCCTTGCATGCATGAGGCCCTGGGTTTGATTCCTCAGCACCACATAAGCAGAAAAAGCCAGATGTAGCACTGTGGCTCAAGTGGTAGAGTGCTAACCTTGAGCTGAAGAGCTAAGGGACAGTGCCCAGGCCCAGAGGTCAGGCCCCACTACTGGCAAAAAAAAAAAAAAAAAGAAAAGAAAAGAAAGAAAACTTTTATTTAAAAGTTTATGTATAATTCAATACATGCCTGGCTTCTAGAAAATCGTTGACAGAAATAAAAGCAAAAACATTAAAATAAAAATGCACTCCAATGTGTTCCAGCATCAAGAATCTTTCTTACTTGACAATCAAATAGAATAGCTCTGTTTTCTAACAATTACATTTGGCTAGCTATGTGGATAGAATAATAAAAGAGGCATTATTTCAATTTTTCCATCTTCTTTGGAAGTAGCTCTTTAGTACAAAAAAGAAGAGCACATATATTTACAGACACTAAACTGTTTTCTAACAAATATCAGACACTCTATGTCTCCAGGGTGATTGCAAATGAATTCAATTTAAAAGCTAATCAATAAGCACAAAGGAATTTTGGTTAGGTGATGTCTTCTGGAACATTCACTTGTCCAATTATTCTATATGGTTTGAAGGATTAGTTTAATGATATTCTACACAATCTATAAAATTGAAAATATTACATTTGTAAGAGTCTAATTTTTAACCAAATCATTGTTTACATGATGACGCTTTAATCAGTTTTTCTAAGAAAATATTTTGTAAATAATAATATCATAATGATAACCAATCTTCTTCTGATTTGTACTATGTTTTATCTATATTGTAGTTTTGTGTGTTATAGTCAGGCAAATGACTCGAGTATGATTTGATTCATATTTTCAAATATTAAGTTTTCCATGGCTTATTTAAAGTTTATTTGACACATTGTGGTCTATCATTTAGAGTGCATAAATCAGTGTAGAGTCAAATTCAAAGCTTACAAAAACCCTGTAGCACATTCATAATACTTCTTAGCAAAAGTTATTTATGAAGGTCCTGCAAACAACCTAGATAAGGCAATATCTGGAAGGATCAATTTCATAGATAATATTTGCATATTTGAAAGCATTATTCTATGAGACATACTCTTTGAACAAATCACTATCATATGGCTACTATGGATTAGATTAAGTGACTTCCTTCTTTTCTATACTCTATGTAAAGATTATTTCATAATTGAAGGTCACATTCTACCCCCCCCAAAAAAATCAACAAAAATGTTCTCCGATAGATTTTAGATGTCTTTACATTATAGAGCAATAACCTATACATTGCAAAAAAAAGTATATGTATATTTTCTCTGTGGGAAAGTAGTTAAATAAAGTATTAATAAAGTTCTTAATATGAGGAAAATGATGGTCTCTCTAACAAGTGGTGCTTAGAAAACTAGATATTTGCATGCATGAGATTAAAGCTTGACCTTTATATCTCCATGCTAAAATCAAAGTGGGTTAAATACCTTAATGAAAAAGCCTAAACCTTGAAAACACTAGAAAAAAGGATAAGAAAATACTTCAAGATCAAGGTATCAGTCTGGACTTTCTTAATAGGATCCCCATAGGTCATGAAATAAGAGGAAAAATTTGTATCCAATTTCCCAGGGAAAAAAGCAACTAATAGAAGGAATAGAAAAATAGGCAAAAATGTTTACTTGGTGTTAAGCTGACAAGAGATTAATTGGTTTCCAGAATAGATTAACTAAAAAAAAAATTAAGTACCAACCTAACAAAAATTCTGATCAATAATTGAAATTTTCCAATAAAGAAGTACAAATGGCCAGTAAATACACCCAAATATGCCCAGTGTCTTTAACCATTAGGGAAATACTAATTAAAATGATGGAGATCCCATTTCTCCTCAGTCAGAATGGCCATCATCAAGGAAAGAAACAACCACCAAGGCCGATGGGAACACAGAAGAAATAGTTACTCTTCTCTACTGCTGAAATGGAAACATAGTATTGCTATATGGGAACTATTACAGAGCTCTGTCAAAAATTAAAACAATAGGTCTCCAAGCTGGGTGCTAGTGATTCATGCCTGTAATCCTAGTTACTCAGGAGATTGAGATCTAAGGATTGAGGTTTGAAGCCAGCCTAGGCAGGAAAGTCTATTAGGAACTCTACTCAGATAAAGCCAGACATGGTGATGTGCCTCAAGTGGTAGAGCACTAGCCTTGAGCCAAAGAATCTCAGAGACAGCTGTCAGGCCTTGAGTTCAAGGCTCAGGACTAGGAAAATAAAAGAAAAGTAGTCCATTATGATCTGTTTATAGGCCCAAAGTCAGCTTACTCTAAAGATGTCTGTAAACCCATGTTAATCATAACATTATTTACAAGAGGCAGTTATGAAATCAGCCTAGACACCCTTCAACTGGGTTAAGGAAAATGTGGCATACACACAACAGACCTGTACTCAGCCATTAAGAAGGAAATTGGAGGGGGTAACAATGCCTGACAAAAAATGTGTTCATTGCCTTACTCATGTAACTATAACCCCTTTGTACAGCATCTTTAGAATAAAATATTTTTTAAAACAGGAAATGACATGATTTGCTCTAAAAGGGATGGAATGGAAGATTAAGAGAAATATTCTAATCCCACAAAGACAACTACAATATACTTTCTCATTTGTGACAGGAAATGGAAAGAACAAACAACATTTCATTAAAACAAAAAGAGATGCGGCTTAGAAGGCTGGAAGGGAAAGAGAATAAGCCAAGGAAGAGGTGCAGGAAAGAGCAGGGAAGGGGTAAATTAAAGTACACTGCATGCATATTTCATAATTCGTCCCTACAATGTGCAATTATTTGAAAAATGTGGGAACTTTACTAGCTGAAATATACACAGACAGAGCTTGGCATAAACAGAAGCTCCATCATGTTCTATATCATCATTTGTGACATCTCCTTTGTCACTCTAGGCTCTGGGACATTAGAAAAACGTTTAAAAATATATTCCTTAACTTAGGAATGTTTTTTTTTTTTTTTTTGTGGGGGCCAAGAGGAGGTGGAAATGGGAAGGGATGGGAAGGGGAAACAAAGGAGGAGGCAACAATGCTTGATAAGAAATGTACTCACTACCTTGCCCATGTGATTGTAACTCCTCTGTATGGTATTTTCACAATAATAAAAAAATAAAATACCTAGAAAAAATGTATTTTTGGATAATGTATGACTTTAGCCAACCTATAATCCTAGTGGGGGAGATTCATTACTACAGACTTTATTTTATAAGCTTGTCTGGATTTCAGACTGGATTGTGGATTTGTTAGAGAATCAAAAACCACATTATATGGTTGCAAAACCAACCACTTTACCCCTGTCATCTCAAATTTAGAAGTGGACTGAAGTAGGATGCAAGAAGTTCTTATGATTCCTTCCTATTGTGCCTATGGAAAATCAGTAGCTTCTTTTCATGCAATGTATGCAGGTCATCTAGGTAGTAATAAGGTAAAATGAGTGATGATCTATAGAAAAATTGGCAAAGATGATAATCATGAAGAAAATATTCCTTATCATTCATATTTGTATATGTGAGCTCTGATGAACTATTTGGAGACTGTATGAAAAAATAAGGCCCACATTTTATCTGTAGCTCGAGACCAAATATCATGAAAGGCTTACAGTTCGGTTTTAAATAAAATTATTTCCAATTCAGCTAAACAAAATGAGTATTGTGGAATCTGCGACCCTGATGAGATAAATTTTATCCTAATTTTCCAGACTCCAACTTCCTCAAATATTAACTTTGTTTCAATAGCTTTTTTAAAAAACTAGATATAAAAACTTCTTTTGTTATTGGGGTGTTGTTTATGCTTTTAGTTTAGTTTGTTCAATATCCCATAAACATAAAATGATTTTATTGAACAGAGTATTATTTTACACTTATGTAAACAAACCGTAGTCAGAGCGGGTCCAGTAAACACTGTATTGTTATATCTGCAAATAAAATCACAGTCATGGCAGTGCCTGCAAAAATATGTCAACAAGAAATTCTTCAAAGAACGTGCTACTCCAGATGCTGTGAGTGCTGTCAGTCGCACTCCTAGCTATTGGAGGGATCCTGTCAGCTGCAGAGCTGTCCACATTCGTACTCTTCTGAGCAGCTCCCTCCCACTGTTACCAATGTGAGAGTTACACACTGACTTATGTGGGCTTGAGTGGGATCATTCTGAAGACGATTCTTGATCCTGTTGTCCTTGTCTAACTGACAGAAACTTTAAGGCAATATTACATCTATTGTCTTGTTCTCTTCTGCCCTACTGAAAAAGTCAATCATATGGGACTCTAACAAAAGTGTTATGAATGCTAAACTTGGTTTCAAATCTGCTTTCTGGGAAATCCGATTAGTAAAAGTTGCTGGTTTGAGTGGCCTCAGATGATGTTATTTTTACAGCTGGATCAAATCATGCTGGTTGGCAATAAAGGTGACTATCACAGTAGTAGATAGGACACAAATATCTTTGGCAGAAGATAATCATATGCTTGTTATGAAAAATAAGACAGACTGGAAAAGACAAACAATGATGGAAAGGGGAATGATGGGAACTGTTTGGATTGACCAATCATTAGAGGGAAAAAAGGCCAAAGGAGAGGGTGATGAGTTGTATTATGCTTGAAATTTTTGATATACACATATATATTTAGATGTATATATGTATATATGCTTGTATGCAAATGTAATAATGAAACCCATTAAAATTGGCTAAAATGTGAAGGTTACAAAAAGGAGCAATAAAGGGGCAAATTCAATCAAAGCACACCATGCGTTTTTGTAGAAGTATTGCTAATGAAATCCATTTGTACAATTAATATATTCTTGTACAAATTTTATGGTGAATTGAAATTATATAGTATGGCAGAAAGGAATGTACTAGTTTATTACATAATGCATTGAAAAGTGATGAGTGATATAAATGTTTGGTTATTGCAAATTTAAATTGAAGATTTAGAGAAGATGAATTCTGAAGTGTCTAGATACAAAGGCTTGTCCCAGTAATCATTGAAGGCAATTGGAATGACTTCTAAAAGGACTTCTAAAATTGAGATTATAGCATGAATATGGACAAAAGTGTGTTTACTAATGAATTATCCTGAATTCACCTGATTATTGAACAGTTCTTTCTAATCTTCTGTCTAACCTCATATTCCCTGTTTCACAGAATTTAATGACATGGCTGCTCACAGGACTCTATCTACTACTGTCACTGATATTAAAAGAATATTCTCTGCTAGTTACAAATAAAATTACTTAAGGATTTATATCTTAGAGTGTATGAATATTGATATTAATTAATAAGATCTTTCCCCATGCACATTATGCTTCAGGAATTGGGAATGTTCTTTTTCTTCACCTTGAACAGATTTCTTTCAAAACTAAAGAAAATATACTTGAATTAGCAAACAAACATTTGCATATAGAAACAGATTCGTTTTATGTCTGTAGTCTTTAGAGCTGCCTACCAAATCTGATAGTTGATAGTTCTGACACGTCAGAGAATACACTAGTAACACAAATTCCAATGGACTTATTAAATCATTAATAGTAATATTTATTAATTTATTGGAATATTATTTTTCCAAGAAATATTTATTCAACATGGAAATCAATTCACCTTTGCTTAGCATCACAACCCATGATACAATTTTGTAACTTTAGCTACATTTATCTTGCCATTTTCACAATTGCACAAACTTAATATTTTTAATTAAATTTAGGCAAATGATTAAGATAAGTAGTGTAAGATTTTCTACTTTATACCTCTCTCAGCTATAACATATTTCAAATAAATAAGTAAATGTACAAAGCTAGTATAATCACTTCAGCAGTGGTAACATTTAGGAGCATAGAAATTCTGTCCATTGTGATTTGAACATCATGTAAATATATTTTAAAGTCTCTTTCTGTGATTAGACCAAACACATGATGATACTGGCATCTCATGTCAAAATCCCTATTAATCACAAATATTTCCAGCTGAAATGTAATAAAAATAACATTTCCCATTATACAAAGGGTCTTATTCTAAAGAATAGAACATGAATGTGTGTGTGTATGGTGTATGTGTGTTTGTGTGCCAGTACTGAGGATTGAACTCAGAATCTGGGCACTGTCCCTGAGCTTTTGCACTCAAGGTTAGTGCTCTATCATTTGAGATACATTCCACTCCTGGCTTTGTGTGTGTGTGTGTGTGTGTGTGTGTGTGTGTGTGTGTGTGTGTGTGTGTGTGTGTGTGTGTGTGTGTGTGTGTGTGTTTGATTAGATCTAATTTCATGGATTTTCCTGCCCAGGCTGGCTTTGAACTGTAATCCTCAGATCTCAGATTACTGAATAGCTAGGATTACAGAAATAAGCCACTGGTTAAGAGCTCTAGTACTCTTTCTTTTCATCTCCAGTTTAAACCATTTGTAACCAGTTTTATTATTCTATTTTCATGTATATGTATTTAGTGAATTGATCATATCTAGCACTCTATATCCTACCACAGGTTCCAACTTCCGAAGAGTCCTTGTTTTACACTTATGAGACATCATTCATTTTTTACATGTTAATTATTCATATAAGAGAGACTATGAAGTATTTGTCTTTCACAGTCTTGCTTATTTTGCTTAATATGTAACTGACAATTTTAATGAATTCTGTGACTACCCTAAGATTCACCATCATAAGATTTTGACATGGAGTTTTATTATTTATATTCACTATTTTTGGCTAAACCTTGAAGTTACAAAAAAAGTCTGTACATCACTTTTTCAATAATAGAAATAAATTAAAATAACAAAAAAATGACCAAAACAGAAATCTGCTACTCTTTAACTATATTTAATCATGTAAGTTTAAGTCAATCATTTATATAGAATTATGTTATTTAAGACACATTTATATTTCACAAAATGCAATAATACTCCAGAATCATTGCAATTAATAAATAAACTTGTAACGAATAAAAGAAGATATGATGTTCACTTGTGACTGCTTTGTACATTTATGAGTAAAATGTGCATGGAAAAAGCTAGTCTGTATCACCTAGAATTCATTTATTTGTAATAAATATACTGCAGTAGTATTGAGATAAGCTCCTGTGTAAATTCTGATAGTGTTATATTTAAACTATTGACTTTAATAAAATAAATTTTCTCCAGAACTTCTAGTAGCTTATAATTTATCTTTCAGATAATATTTAAAAATATTGAAACATGACTCAGAAAATATGATTTTAAGTCTTGAAAAGGCTTGTGGCTTGTTGTATTGATTATTATTTTGAAGTTGATAACAATTCACTTCTTTGAAGATGTCATATCAAATGTAACTATATTTTATGTGGCTAGGTAGATTAGACCAATTAATTTTAAATATAATATTCAATTAAACTTATAATTTTTCATGTTACATGTTTTAGTCATGAAATGATAGAAAAACTAAAATCTAATACATTAGGGTAAATCAAGCCAGTTTACTTATAAAAGGACCAAAGGAATTGTAAACCATGTATCTTTAGGTAAACCATATCTCTTTGGTATGTATCATTTTATTTTCATTTATTATTTCTGTTTTCCTCCGTTCTTTTATATTGATCTTATTCATTATTTAAGTGTAGCATTTGAATATATCCATAAATAAGAGGAGATTTTAAGGGGGAAGCAAAAGGTCCTAAAGCAATCCAGTATGTTAGAAAAATTAGGAAAGCAGTCATATAGTCAGTTAGTGTGAAAGAGAAATATATATTTCAAATGTCTAACCAGAGCAAGCAGAAACTACTTCAGTCTTGATTAAGTGAGTATGAGAAAAAACTCAATTAATTAGGTCCCATGTTTTATTTTTCTTTTTGTGAAATGTTTATTAAAGAAATAAAGACAAAATTATAAAGCCATCTGAAAAATTTCAGCACATTATGATTTATGTCAGTGATGTCTACAGTTTCCAGCAGGAAACAAAATGATAAAAGAAAAACTCCCAAACCAAATGAATAAAACTCAAAGAAACCTACAAGGTCACAGATATTAATAGACATAGTTGAGATCAAACCAAAATGAAACAAATTCATCACAGCATTTAGAAGATCTTTGCTTTCTTCTTGTAGGTCAGAACTTATCTTTGAAGGGAAAACAAATTTGAGTTCCCCATAAACATATATTACTGACCTTTCTGAAAAATGATCAAAATTCATGTTAAAAAGGAGCACTACTATTACCAAGATATAAAAACAGCTACATTTTATGCTTAACATATTGGAAAATATTCAATATGCTCTGTGTTCAGGTTTCCTTGTGTGATTTTCTGAACACACTATGTGATCATATTAATACTTGAAGCACCATAGGTATTGACATATTGCATATTGCTTAGCTATTGCTAAGGCCCTGACTTTTGTTTTATCTTTGCTTTTGTAACTCACTGTCTCTTTCTGCTCATAATGAAGGCAAATAACTTTGAGTATTGACTTCGAATGTAGTCAGAGCAGCAACAGTTTCCAGGATGGGGCACAACAACCTTCCTTACTTCTTTATGTTGCATTGTGCTCTCCCAAATTTTGGGGCAGCTGAGAATATATATGCTACTACATGTCATTGTTCATCTAATTTCTCTTCCTTGGCTACCATGCTGATAGCTTCCTGCGCCAATGAGATGCAGAAATGCTCAAACTGTATGTGGGAGAAATATAGTATGTAAACAATGATGATCATGAGCTAAGTATTGTACATCCAGCTTTGACTTTCAATTTCAGGGTTCTTTACTGAGGAAGACAGGGCTTGCCTCACTTCACCCAATTATTCCTGATTTCTATACAGCTAGGAGGTATATAAATCAGGATTTGAAGTTAAATCGGCTTGATCCTAAAAGTCAATGCCATGTTGCTGAATATAGACATGCTGCTTTTCCACACATACAGTTTGTCACTGCTACATAATGACATCTAAGTCAGGGACCAGAAATTGTATTTTCTATTTAGAGTTTAATAACAAAGATAGGAGGCTAGGCAAGATCCCTATAATGAAATCATATTTTCTTGTATCTTTTTTGTTTTGTTTCAGCCTTTAACAAGGTTTTTTTTAAAAAGTCACTCCTAGTTGGGGGCATACAAAAGCTGGCTGAGGGTGATATTTGGCCAATAAACTTTGCCAAACCCTCAATATAGTTGAAAATAGAAATACAATGGCTCAGGCTGGGAAGGTAGCTCAGTGGCAGAGTGCTTGCCTTGCATGCATGAGGCCCTGAGTCCATTCCTCAACACCATATAAGCAGAAAAAGCCAGAAGTGGTGCTGTGGCTCAAGTGATAGAGTGCTAGCCTTGAGCTGAAGAGCTGAGGGACAGTGCCCAGGCCCAGAGTTCAGGCCCCATGACCGACCAAAGAATAGAAAAAAGAAAAAATTAAAAAAAGAAATACAATAATGGCTCAAACACCAAGAAATGTATAATGGTTCAAAAAACAGCCTGTCCATTCTCTCTGGAGATATCTATCAACTATCTATCTCAATAGTTGACATAGATAGATAGATAGATAGATAGATAGATAGATAGATAGATAGATAGATAGATAGATAGATAGATAGATAGATAGATGGATGGATGGATACATACATACATACATACATACATACATACAAATTTTCAAATAGTCAACAAATTTTCTTTATAGCAACTTCCATCTACCCCGAGTATGATATGAGTTTGTATTCGATATGAGTTTGTATTCTTCCAAAATAAAATCTTTGAATTAAATTAAGAATTTGTTTGATCAGTTATATGTATATCCTAAAGAATGCCACAAATTGACTCCATTGGCCATATACATATAAAACTATCATCTCTCTCTTTTTTTATTGTGAAAATACCATACAGAGGGGTTACAAGTACATGGGCAAGGTAATGAGTACATTTCTTGTCAAGCATTGTTGCCTCCTCCTTTGTTTCCCCTTACCATCCCTTCCCATCTCTCTTCCTCCCCTCCACCCCGTCTCCCCCTCCTAACTCCCCCCACCCCGGCCAAAGTTATAAAGTTCGTATTTCAACATAATGACTTGTACATCTCATTTTTGCCATGGGTCCACCTGTATACCTATTTAAACAATTTGTTTTTTCCCTTCCCCTCCACAAATTATACCAACATCAAAAACAGTGAAAACAGGGGTTACACCATAGGGGAAGGACATACAAAGCAACAAAGATATCATCTTCTAAATATGATAGAAACAATCGCAAGAAAGAAAAAATATTTAAATCCTTATTTTGGGGTTCATTTCGCCTAACATAAACTTATCTGACCATTTCTGCTTGTCTCAGACATATACTAGTTATTGCAAATAAGGGAAACCAGGGGACCTATGCTTCTTTGGGCCTTGTTTACTTAATATAATTTTTTCCATGTCTTTCCATTTCCTAACAAATGGGGCAATGTCATTCTTTTTGATGGAGGCATAGAATTCCATTGTGTATATATAAAACATTTTCATGATCTAATCATCTATTAAGGGGCATCTGGGTTGGTTGCATATCTTAGCTATGGTAAATAATGCTGCAATAAACATTAAAACTATCATATCTTAATGTAATATTTTACCAATTAATGTAGTGTCTCTTTTGATTTCTCTGAGATTGCATATTGCTTTTTAAGTCTATGCATCTGAACAAAGATTTTACAACAATCTAAAAAATTTATTATGTTTTGTTTTACAAAGTTTATAAACCTCCTGGTTGAAGTATGTATTATTTGAATATAAAATTGTTTATTACTATACCATATAGTCATTATGTGAGTAATTTATTTTTGGTGTAAAACTTAAATGCATACAATAAATCATTTATATTATAGTGGCTACTCAGTATCATTTTCATATTTTATGTTATTTTCATTTTTCTTATGTATAGAAAATATTTGCTACTCATTTTCTAATTTTAATGGCAATATTTGATTATATTAGAAAATATTTTAAAAGGAAGATAATAATGATCACATGTGTTATCAAGAATAGAAAATGTCTATGAAATATTTGATTTAATAGTTGATGGAATTTTGCTGTTATTCTTATCTGTACATGGGTAAAAACACAGCAGAGGGAATGTGATTTTATTTACCTAGTTGAGATTATACATTTGTGACGTAAAAAATAAAAAAATATTGAATTCAGATTATTTGGAAGGTATTTTGGTGTGGAAAACAGAAAGAATCCTAAACAATTTAGCATTGATATTATTATTATTAACTATTGCCATAATTTTGTACAATGAACCTCTGAAGCTATTGCTTCTACCTGAATTTTCTAACCTTTATCCCCAACTACTCTACTTTCTATTTCAGTAATACAAGTTTTAAGAACCTGCATCCTTTCAGGCATTATTGACATCATTTGGTTTATTTTTTCTTGTAAATATCCATCCTTCTAATGGTAGAACTGTATTTTACTTTGTGTGTAAACATATGTGTGTACATATCGTTTTATTTTTTTTATTGTGAGAATACCATACAGAGGAGTTACAATTACATGGTATCTCATTTTTTATTCCTTCAATTTGTTGGTAAACATATCCTTTACCTTAGCTATTGTGAAAAGAGCTTTAATAGATGGTAAATATTTTTGGACATAATTTCATTTAGATGAATAACTGATAGTAAGATTGCTAGATTGATTTTGATGAGATTTGATAAATGCATATGCCCCTATAAACAGCCATAAACACTGAAAAGATACATGTTTATGTCCACATAAATATACTCTTTTCATTCCTTGTTAATTGGCCTACATCCATTCCTCAAGTCTAGGCTACCTCCAATCTTATGTCTGACTCCAGAGATTAATATTGCATGCTTATACATTTTCCTGTAAATAGATTTGTTCTATATGTGCACCCTACGGCTATCCTTCTATACAGTGGCATAGCACAATTATCTTGAATTTTGGGCTACTATGGAAAATCTGTTTATATTTATAAACACATTTTTGGGATATTTGTTTTCATTTCTATTTGGTTACTTACAATGTGCATAAAAACTGAATAATATGGTAAAAACACTTAAATTGAACAAAAACAGTCAAGTGGCTTACAAATATGTTTTCCAGGACCATTTAACCATATCTGGCCAAAAATGAAAAATTCCAAGATGAGAAGAAGAAAATATAAGCCAAGCCCCGTGCCTTTCTGAATATGAATCCCTGCACAAGGGAATAGAATCCACAGCCATGAAGATAGCACAAGAATTGATGTAGGCTCCATCACTACAAACACTGAATTAAACTCGCTTGCTCCATGTATATGCTATAGTGTTGTAATGTATGTCTTTTAATTTTATTTCAAAATTCACACTGAGACTTAATTTGATTTTAGCACCCCAAGTTCACTGTATCTTGCCCTGAGGTAGATATTAAAACTTAGCCCTTTGGGTCAATAATCACCAATTAGATGATGTGTGCAAGCAAGATACCTCCATGGTAGCATATTTCCCACATACTATTGATACGTAACAAATTTCTCTAGGATATAAGGGTACAAAACAGTTTCATTATACTCACAGAGTGTAGGTCTGAAATTTACGAAGAGAATGCACATAGGAAGGATGGCTTTATCTCCTCTACAATTTCAGGAACTTCAGAACCATTGGGAGGAATGATATGACTAACTTCTAGAATTATCTGCAGGTATCTTAATGAATGTTTCTGGCACATGAACAGAATTTGGCTTAGCTCAAATTACTTGGTATGGATATTGAGGATATTGAATCCTCAATATCCACATGCAGGTTGGGTTTCCTCACAGTGTAATGATCTCATGGTAATCAGATGTTTTTTTTTAATTGTGGCTTATAATGCCAAAATTGGGTTTCTCAGTACATTAGGAAAAGTGGGTCATTTCTTATATAACTTCAGAACTAATGCACAGTGATTTCTGTTATAGTTTGTTAATCAAAGAAAACACAAATACAGATGCCACTTGATAGTAGAAGAGTGGCAAGGAATTTGAAATCATTATCAAAACTACCACAATTAAGTCTAATGCACAACTTAAGTTCCATCTTGATGTAAAATATATGATATTTTACTTAGTAAAATCCTCCTTAATTTACATTTCACTTAGAATGGACTGGTCTACATTTTCAGTCTTGCTCCAGTGCTAAAATTGCCATCTATTCTCACAGAAAAACACATTTGTGTACTATGAAGATAAAATCCTAGTAAGGGGTGTTATTGGGATTTTTTTATTATACACCTTGGTAAGAATCACGGACTTCAGAGGATGAGAGTAAAACTATTAAATTTAGAATATTCACTGACATTTTCAGATGGCCATTAGAGTGGGGCATGTAGAAATGTGCCCATGTACGTGACAACATTTCACACATAACAACATGGAAAATAAAGTACAAGACCCTTTAGATCTCTCTCTTGTTGGCAATGTTCTATGTGCATGGTACTCTTCTAATCTTTTGTCAGGATTCGTGGATGTCTGATAGCTTTGATTGAAACCCAGGGAAGACAAAGGCTCTGCAGTAGGTACAAAATATGGAATCCTGTCACTTGCGCCAGGCAAGCTAATAAACTTTAGAGCTTAAAGCTTAAAGCTATCTATTCCATGGTGCTTATGTAAGTTTCAGCAGAGAAAGCATGAGTTAGGCTACTAGTATTCTCTGAAATGAAAGTATGCCATATGCATGAAGCAAATTATTTTAGAAAAATAACATCTATTTTCTTTCTTTCTTTCTTTCTATGTCCTATTGTGTGTTAGCCATTAGCCAGCATCAGTATTTTTTTTTGGTCAGTTGTTGTGCTTGAAATCTGGGCCTGGGCACTGTCCCTCAGCTCTTCAGCTCAAGGAGAGCACTCTACCACTTGAGCCACAGCTCCATTTCTGGTTTTCTGGTGGTTAATTGGAGATAAGAGTCTCACCAACTTTCCTGCCAGGGCTGGCTTTAAATGTGATACTCAGATCTCAGCTTCCTGAGTAGCTAGTCTTACAGGCTTGAGCCATCAGCACCTAGCATCTTAGTATCTAAGACTGTTGGCATTGGATTCCACTAGCGAGGTACCCCACATAAAATTGTCACAATGAACCTCATAAAGGAGGTGAGACATAAGACCAGTTGGACTATTTTATCACATGTTTTTGTGGGGCATACATTGATTTCAAAGTATAGCACTAAAAATATGAAATTTAGATTGTTAGAGTAAGGGAAATACTCGTTCTATCATGTATCAGTTTGTCTAGAAATTTTCAGCCTGATACTGGAATAGAAAACATTTGTGTTTTGCAGGCTTAGAGTATTTGTTCTAAAAGGGAGAACTATTCAACCAGAGAACACAGAAAGAATGACAGTTGGGGATTTAAGGTGACTGGTTATTGCTTTACAAAGCAGATTATCAGTCTTGAGGAGATAATGAATCGGCACTGATTTTCCAAATCCATTGAGATCAACTGGCATTCAGTTTAAGTGATCGAGTATATCTTTAACTATCTTGAACCAGAACTGTGTTATTTTCCCCTCATCCTCCATCATAATATAGTTCACAGAGGCTTAAATCCATTAGGCATGATGCAGTACCATCACTGGTACACTATCAATAAACTAGTACTTGATGGACTGGCTGAATAAAAGGCATATAATCTTCTGTATACCTTGATAGCATATCTATAATCTAGAATTTGATAAATAGCCCTATTCTATCTGTAACTATTTTGGTTTGCAATCATCTGGGACATTCCTAGATTTTCTCTCCATTGTATAGACAGACATATCATTTATTCTTGTACAACAACAACATAAACCTGGATGAAAAGAGTTTGTCAGCCAGAACCTACTAACCTAAGAATGTTGTTTGAATGTATATACTAGGTAACATTAATGATTGCCAAAATTAATTAGGCACAATAGAAAAAGAATAAGGAACAGACTGCCCACAGGTACCATGTGATTGGGTAGATTCTTTGTTGTCAGCAGTATCAGTAACAGTAGTAATAAAATACACCATGTGGAGGTTAATGCAACTTCCAATGGGAGATTTGCATCAAGGAAAGACCCTTTGACATTTTAGTGAGACTATGATCTGCAAGGGAAAGTGTGAAAAAATCAGTGGTATGTATACATGACATATACAGGAGCTCATTTCATGATGTAATTACAAAGGAAGGATGGGTGACATTGACATTTGCTGTTGATACACACATTCCTCATAAAATCAAAAGAAAAAAAATAAACACTTACATTGTCAAAGCAATGTGACTGTTAAAAGCCAAACAGATAATAGACATTAAATTTTACTTTTAGTCTAAGGACTCTAAGTAAGAGATAATCAAAATCAAAATGCACCATTTAGTAATGCATAATAAAATAATTAAAATATTTTACAAAGATGATGCTAAAGATTTCTTTGCCTTCATTCCAGAAGAATATTGTTCTTCAGTTTTCCTTTCTTTGATGCCTTTTGGTGACTTTTGTTTAGGTGGGAGTAATGAATTAGGCAGTTTCCATTTTCTTCCAATTTTTTCAGCATATTTATGAAGTTTTGATATTGATCTTTTACTAAAACATAGAAGAATGTATAAAAGAATGTAGGCAAGCTGGTGCTGGAGGCTCATGCCTGTAATCCTGGATACTCAGGAGGTAGAGTTGGAAGATGGCAATTCAAAGCCAGCCAAGGTAGAAACATCTATGAGACTCTTATCTCTAACTAGTCACACACATTCCAAAAGGCCAGAAGTAGGGTTGTGGCAGAATGCTAGATTTGAGCAAAAAAGCTCAGGGACAGTGCCTAAGCCCTGTGTTCAAACCCCACAACTAACAACAACAACAACAACAATGAATGTAGGCAAAGAAATCATCAAAGAGTGCCAAATTGATTAGGTAAAATTTTGATATAGAAGCTAATCACCATGATACTTGGCTTACAGTACCTTAAGAGTACAGAACGTGGACTCTCAGATTTTATACTCAGGACTGTGAGCTCTGCTTGGGAATACTGAGCAGGATCTATGAAATACCCTTGCCAAACAAAACAACAAAAAATAAAAGATCATAAATTCATTAAAAAATCTATGTTTGCCAAATCAGCTATCCCAAGCTCAACTATGAGGTAGCATAAATTATTAGTGACTTTGTTTCTCTTTTACTTGCGCACACTCACATGGACAAATCACATACACTCGTGCTCATACTCAAAGGGCCTATTGTAGAACACAAAAAAGACATTGTCATAATAACCAAGTGCAGTGATATGTGCCATCTGTCTGACTTGTATGATTTCAGCAAACTGATGGTGAATATAATCTTTAAGAAAGTTGGAGAAGTTTTTTCTTTTAATATGGATTAGATGCTAAGTGATGCTAAGTACATTTATCACTTAGTTAATTTGATATTGCAACGACTTTTGACATGTATTTTTTAATATACTGCTGAACAAACAAATATAGATCCCAGACAAAAGAATGGTTGTAGATGTTGAGGAGTCCTTTTAATTGGGTGAATCCATATGGACTTTCAAGTACTCCTGTACTCCTAAATACTCTTTAAAAATATGGGGGGAAAATAAGAAAAATGACTTGTTAATTTGATGGGTCAACTTAATAAAATTTGAAAATATAAAAAGTCTATGTCCTTTCTAATTTATATGGTAGATTAAAAATTGACTCTGCTAATAATAAAATGGTTATGTAGTTATGTATCAAAATATTGTATGTCAAGCCATGAATGTAATTGCCTTAAAAGTAAGACTGCATTTTCCCTTATTAAAAGTATAACAGTATAGCTGGATCTACCATTAGCACAGATTTCATTGGGATTGCTGTGTGGTTTAGTGTGAGAGTCTCAGAGCCTCATCAGTCCTCAAACTGCATGAGCCTTCCTGAATCCTATCTTAAACATCCATCAGTTCAATCTTGCATTCAACTTTAGAGTTTGGGTTTTACTGAAATTAACGAGATAGTATATCTTTTTGGTTATCCATTCTTCTCACTCCTACCCTTGGGTTTTCACATCCTCATGTCTCCTTATCTACCATCAGCAAATCCTAGAAATAAGTGTCAGCAGAAACTCCAGAAGTCATTTCTCAACATCCCTGCTGATTAGGCAGAAATCAGCCTGATTCTTAAATTGTTCTTATCAAAATGAGAAAGGTCATGCAAATCACACTCCTCTTAACAATTTGGAGTCCCACGCTGGAAATGTCGGCCACACTCTCAGCAATGTGCAAAATCGTTTCCAAACACTCTGACGATTAAATTGGGTTAATCTAGTACTGGAAAACTACTCAACTGTGTTTTGCAATTTTTGTTTGCCTTCTACACGGTTGTTCTATGAGCCATTTGTGCAGTGTGGTTTTCCTCCTCACCTCCCCTGCCCACGGGAAAGCTGCTCTCTGTGTTCCACCTTCTTCTCCTGCTCTTCCAATGTATTTAAGGGCATTTGATTTCACCACATCTTTTTTAAAGATACCTTTGACTGTGCTACACTCGTTCATCTCTTGCCTCCTGTAATAACATCCACTTTTGTCATGTAACTGACTAGGAACATATCGTCTCCCATTTTAAGTCTCTGATCTGCTCCAATATCATTGCAATGTATTTGCCGGCTCAACAACTCTCATAACCAAAGACGTCTATATGGATGTAAGCTAAGGCATCAATGGAGCAGTGCTAATCATATTTGTTTACAAGGTGGTAATCATTTTAATGCATGATTATTTTTGTCTTCCTTGCATTAAATGGCTATTTTAAATTCTTTTCCAAAGTATGATTTGACAGCAATAGATCTTTATTTTTAAGGCTACTATCTATATCTATATCTACATGTCTATATGCATATTTACATACACACGTAGTGGTAGATACTTTAAAGGTAATGAAAATTGTCTCTACAAAATCTTCATAGTAAAATATAGCTAGTGTCTCTGTCTCCACCCCCTCTGTCTCTGTCTCTGTCTCTTTCTCTCTCTCTGGTACGCTCTTCTCTCTCTCTCTCTCTCTCTCTCTCTCTCTCTCTCTCTCTCTCTCTCTCTCTCATGCTGGTACCAAGGCATGAACTTAGGATTTCATGCTCTTGCTAGGCTAGGCTTTCTTGTGATGTCTTGTACTCTACCACTTGAGCCATGCCTCCATCCTGGCATTTAGATGGTTAACTGGAGATTCTGTATCATGGTCTTTATAACTGGACTTGCATTCAAACCGTGACCCTCCAGGTATTAGCATCCTGAGTAGCTAGGATCATATGCATGAGTAAACAGCATCTGGTTTCATTCTAGATTTTACATATCAATAATAACCTAGGTAAAGAAGGAAGCAGCAAGAAGGACCACAGCAACATTGCCAGAAGGACTCAGTGTATTCTAGGCTTGAATGCTACTGTAAGTATCTCTCATGTGTTCAAGTATTACTCTGCTTTACAATGCTGGGGTCCTTAAGCAAATCTCATCTTGACACAATATAATTGAATCAGAACAGAACAATGGCCAATTAACACTGCATATCATGTGATAATACAGACAGAAAAATGTTTTGGTTCCATTTATAATCCTTCAAATTTCTTCTGGGTTACATTGTGACTAGTAAGTCATGGGTGATGTGTGGAATTATATAAATATGGAAATAACTATAATGGTACAAGAACAATAACTAGACAGGAAAGAAGAGAGATGTGCTAAAATGCCACAATAATTTATTAACCTGTGAGAGAGAACTTGTCTGCGCTATTAAGTGCCCATAGCAGTAAATTCCAAGGACATTGAATCTTCAATTAATTTCTCTCATAAAGCCTTTGAAGAGCCTCCAGGCTTATTCCGATCATTAGAATTGCTTTCAAGACCCCAAGTGAGAAACCTTCTATGTTGTTACTCTAGAAAGTTTGCAGTCAGAAGCCTATAATGAATATTTCTACAATGATTTAGAAGAATGGATTTTTCCCTCCAACTTAGTAAATATCTAAAATCTCGAAACATTGAAGAAAATATTAACCCTGTCAGATATTTTTGAAAGATTTATTTTCAAAACAAGCCATCAAAATCTAGCCACTTAATTTTTTAAAAGTCTGTCATGGTATTTTTGTTTCTATTTATTTTTTTTATTTAACAATGTGATCAGCAGAAAGCTGACAATGATAGAAGCAGATATATACTATTATTTATGTTTTGAATATATTTTAAGAAGGTAGCAATTAAGATCTCCAAATTAATATTGGATAAAATTACCCTAATATCCTTTCTCCCACAATAACTCTATATCACCCCAACCTCCCTTGGCTTTCTTTTCTTTTTTCTTCTGAAGTGAAATTCCTTTGCCCAAGTTCAATAGGCCTTCAGAACTTATAATTTATTCCCAATAGACCTCTTCCTGTTCTTCTGAGATGTTATCAATTTTGTCTTCCATTGATTGGTGAAAAGAATCTTTAAGCAAATTTCCCTGTACAGCATGTTTCCATTCATCCTATAATTGGCTTAGGTACAGCTCAATGTGCCCTTCTTACACCTCTACAAAGCCCTTGATAGGGATCTGATCATTCAGCTGTCAAGAGCCGTAACCAATAAAACCTCTGGATTCATGATCTCTAACCCAGTGCTTATTCCACTTACTCCTGAATGCCTATTTGGTTTTTCCCGACTTCAAATTATGTACCATGCTACTAATCATACAGAAGTACTCATAACCATTTCCCTGGAGCATATGTCAAGCCCTTGGTAAGATAAATAATGACAAATTACCTGGGAGCACTCACTTTAGGTGAGGATAGTTTTCTGCAAAAACGTTATGTAATTGGATACTGTGACAGGTCAAATGGTGTCTCCAAATATTCATGTCCATCCATCTTATAATTCTTATTGCTGATTTCTTTCTAATTTTGTCTTGTTCTCTGTTAAGAACCACTTTCTAAAGTGAGTCCTCTCTAGGAGAGGACATTAAATAGTGATAAAGAAAACAATTACTAAGACTTAGTAATCTAAACATGGATGCACCCCCAAATCAGATCACCAAAGAATGACACAGAGAATCTCCCATGTAGATGTATTCCAAGTAATTTTTGTACATTTGCTTCTGTGATAAGAGTAGCATGGATCTGTTACAACTTTTCAGCGGCTGCTTATAGCCTATAATTCTACCACAACAAGTGTTGGTGGTTAGCATCAAAATGCTATTTATGTTGATTCTAGGTGCTGCCATGTTATTGGTGGGATGGCTCTTTATCTCTGTGTTCTTTTCTTCTAAATAGCCAAGCTTAATATGAACAAATAAGACAAGAAATCCTGTCTTAGTGACATCTATATTCATATTTTATTTTTCCATAATCAGTTTCAGTACATTTCTTTGTGGCTGAATATTTTACTTTTAGCTCAAATAGTCCTGTGAAATGAACTGAGTACTTCTGTAGGAATTTACTGTCTTTGTATAGGCTGGAGAAATTATCATAGTATCTTAGAAATGATTACTCTTACCTAAGTATGGTTTGGCTTCCATAGACCTGCCAAGAAGGATAAATCAGAAAGTTTGCCAATACCTACATAATTGAAAAGCATAAAGATTTAAAATTTTATCATTGATATTATGTACAATAAACTCCTTTTGTGCAGTGAAGATATAAGAAAAAGATTTACTGGGTTAAAATTGGGGTTCCAGAGATTTAGTTTTAAAAATCGAAGAAAATTCATGGGCAAGTAAATCAGAAAACAAATAGGCTATAGTAAGAAGACTAAATGCTGGATTAATAATTTTAGAAATGAACAACACCAACAAAAACAGCCAATCATCTGAGGAAGACACAGACAATAAATCAGCATAGGCAATGAGGGCTGGTCTCTTTTAAAAGAATGGGAATTGTGATGGTGGTACTTCACATGAATAAGTAGAAAAAAAAGAATAAATTTATTATGATCCAATAGGCAAGAATTAGGCTGTAATGTTTTCTTAAGCATACATACACATATATGGTTCACATGTATATTAAAATATAGAATTTTGAAAACAGAATGTTAAGAATTTAACCTGTTTGGCATGGTAGAATGTACCTGTAATCCTAACAGCTAAGCAGTAGTACAGAGTCATCAGTTTAAAGCCAGGTTAAGCTACATCATGAAACTGTCTCAAATAACAAAAGGAAAGCAAATAACATCTAAATGTCAAAATCTTCTCACAACTGAAGATAATATTTATAGTTCTTCAAAATAAGTGGCAAACTAAAATGAGTAAGGATAGGCAATGCCTAACATAGCTGGCATTGATTAAACATAGTTCTATGAAATAAAATGTTATTATGTAGGATAGATGGTTAGCTGGCTAACATAATAACAAAGGGATAGTTATGTTAATTAACTTGAAGTAGAATGACATAATGTACAACTAGTTTATAAATTTTTGTGCAGGATTTCTTCCTCTGTAGTCTATTATCTCAGATTTATCTGAGTTTATAAACCTTATAAAAAACATATTGTCAGATAAATGGTGGATTTTTGGCAAAGGTAGAACAGTATTATAGCAATTTTGGCTAAATGAATGTGAAAGTCAAAGTTAAAAATATAAAATGGAAAGGAAATGAAACTAAATAGGATGAAAAGATGTCATGAATTGTAAATGAGACTTGCTTTGAGGTGCTGACTCATACATGCAAAGCTTTCTATGAAAGACTGGGATAAAATAGGCCATAATTTTACTTATGAAAAAGAAAAAATGTCTTACTTTTCTTTCTAAAGCCTTTTGGATAATTGTGAAAAGGACAGAGTAATTTCTGTGAAATTTCTTTGAATTATAAGCCTTTGATATTAGAACGAAACTTGGGTTTTGGAAACAAATCATACATTTTAATTTCTCTCCATTTTATAGTGAAGGTAAAGGCAAGGGGTTATGGAGAACATCAGATAAAGAAGAAACAGAACTCAATTTATAATTTCCTCCCTCCCCACCCCTTCTCTCTTTCTCTCTCTCTTTTTGCCTCTCTCTCTCTCTCTCTCTCTCTCTCTCTCTCTCTGAGAGAGAAGCATGATTTCATTTTTACCAAATAAAAATCTTTCATTCGAAGCAGTTTTATTGTTTCTTCTATCAAGAGCCAATGGATAAACTTTAATAAAGATTGCAACAGGAATCTTTAACCTCAGGAAGTAGAGGCTTAATTCTTTTTCATTTATCTCTCCCTTTATACTCCTTAACTCCTGTATGTGTGCAAATATCCCCATATTTGGACATGGATATGTATACAAATAAGTGTACAAGCACAGACCAGTAATACATGATTGAACTAAGAATATGAGAAGGCTAATGACTGCCTCATTGCTAACCATAGAAGGTGAACAAAATGCTGACTTTTCCATTAAATTGGGAGATTTCCATTAATGAAATCTGATTTAAAAGCCTGCTTCCTCCTCAAATGTTTGTCTACCATGATCTGATGGCAGGGAGAAAACTTAATAGGAAATGAAGAAATCATTTAGTAAAGTCTATGATCCATCATGTTAGAAACTATAGAAAAAAGAAAGGATGCATATATGAACAAGGAAGGTCCATCATATCAAACTCTGCAGAAGGGTCCACAAAATAAGGATAGGACTGCTGAAGAGAATTGTACAGGCTTGGATCTCTTTACCTAGATGGTAATGATTCTAGACAAAAGCCTGATGGCATCTGGATAAGAAGAAACAAAGAATTCATTTGGAGACAGAAAGCATAGGCTAACTTGCAATTAATTTGGCTTTAACCGAGGAAAGTTGGCCTCCTAACAAAGTTAAAAATAACTCTTTGCTTCCTTGATTGCTTGCTTGCTTTTATGAAAGGTGAGCTAAGTATAATTAAAGCTAAAGGGTGCCAGTGAATCACACCTGACTACTCTGGGGGGCTGATCCACACTGGGATCATGGCTTCAGGTTAGCCCAGGCAGAAAAGTCCTGGAGACTCCATTGCTATAACTACCCAGCAAGAAGACCAGACTGGAAATGTGGCTAAACTGGTAGAATACCAGCTGTGAATAAGCAAGCCAAGTGAGTTTGGGGCCTCAAATTCAAGCCCTACTAATGGGATGGAGGGTTGGGAGGGGGGAAGAAAATGCAATGGGAATGAAACAACAGAAATGAGAATTAAGATATCTATATATTGGAGAAGACCATAAAAACCCATAACACCAATAGAGAGAATTGTTTTATTAAATAGCATGAAGATAGCATGGGAACACAGAAGAATTAAAATTAGATTCATATAATTTTTAAACATAAATGCATTTGTTAACTACTGTGTAAAAGCCTGCAAATAGACAAAGAAATCCTGTTCAAAAGAGAAATGCTTGAGGTTATCATAATATCTGACTCCTAAGTTATACTATGTAGCTGCCACAGACACAAAAACAACATGACTCTTGCATAAAAACAGATATTTAAAGCAATGAACAGACGAAATCAACCCAGACAGATACAGCCATCTCATTTTCCACAAAAGTGTCAAAGACAATGTCTTCAACAAATTGTGCTGAGAAAAGTATCAACTCGTGGCAAACTAATATTAGATCCCTGACTCACATTCTGTACTAGAATCACTGGAAAATGGATCAACATCGCATATACTGAAACAAAAGTTTAAGAACTCTTCAGGGGAAACCTAGGGAAAATACCTAAAGATAAAGTCATATGCAATGATTTTCTGAGTAGGACTCCAATAACTCAAGAAATAAGACCAAACGTTAATAAATGGGATTACATCATATTCAAAAGCTTCTATAAAAAGTCACCAGAATAAAGAGATGACCCAAACAAAAAATTACTAAAGTTTGACAAGCTAATTGTTGGACAAAGAATTACTATCCAGAATACATGAATGTCAAAAAGTATAATCCAGTTAAATAATAAGATATATTAGACCGGAATTCTTAGAAGTACAGTTGACTAGTAAATATATGTAAGCATGTTCTACATCATTAGCCATTAGGGAAACAAAAGGATAACCTATGTCGATATTCTGTCTCTATCGGAATGATAATTGTAAGGCAATAAGATACACTTAAATGCTAGAGATGAAACAGAGGCAAAAGGAACCCTTATACATTGCTGGTCAAAATGTAGGTACAAGGTTTTCAAAACAATTAAAAATAGAACCACCATATGATCCCACTATACCATTCTGGGCATAAAGCCAAAGGAATGTAAGTCAACATACAATAGAGACACCTGGATATCCAGGTGTATATCAACATAATTCACAAATCATTAAGATACACATGCATGTACATACACACATACACAGTGGACTATCTATTATTCAGCCATGAAAATTAAGAAATTTATATAAATTTCAGGCTATTGATGAAAGATTATCAACTAAGAAAATTGTGCATTGTCTCTGATATGAATGTAGACCTACATCTAAAAGTAAATAAAAGACAATGGGAATACTAGCATGAGAGGAAGCAAAGAGATAGTCAATGAGAATAAGAAATGTTAAAAGTACTTTTATAAAAAGGTCATAGAAAAACTGCTGTAAAATATGTTTAAAAATTTAAAACAGGAGTGGATATAACAAAGCATAACCGAATTGGAACCTAACACACTTGCATTAAAATATTACATTGAATTTGCAGCACTTCATACAATTAATGAATGCCAATAAAATGTTCACTAGTTTGTAAATAAATCAAAGCAAATAAGATGTGGACAAAAACAATGTCCAAAGAAAATATCTGAATTGGTAATCATTTCATGGATTCTAGAGGATTTTCTAAAGATAATGTTGCCTTATTAGAAAAATAAAGGAATGGTAGTTTTGCTTCTTTAAAAACTTTATGATTTTGCATTTCATTGAATTTTTTGATGGTTAGGAAATGGAAGGACTGGGAAAAAATTATATTAAGTGAAGTAAGCCAGGCCCAAAGAAACATAGGTGCCATGGTTTCCCTTATTTGCAATAACTAGTATATGTCTAGGACAAGCAGAAAAGGTCAAAAGTTATGTACGTATGACCATATAAGATGATGATAAGTGAAATGAACCTAAAGATAGTAACACAAGTGGTTTTATCTTTCTTGCTGTTGTTTCTAATGTGATTTTTTTTTCTTTTGTATGTTCTTCCCCCATGGTATAACCTCTGTTTTCACTGTTTTGATGCCAGTGCCCTGAATCTTGTATATACATTTTTTTTCTAATTTGGGGAGGGGAAGGGAAATAACAAAATTCTGAAATAAGGATATATAAGAAACTATATTGAAAACGAACTTTGCAACTTCAGGGAGGGGAGGGAGGAGGTGGGGAAGTAGGGAGGGAAGGGATGGTAGGGGAAAACCAAAGGAGGGGGTAACAATGCTCAAAAGGAAATGTACTCATTATCTTACTCATGTAACTGTAACCCTCTGTACACTATTTTTACAATAAAAATATATACAAAAAAGGAATAAGATAGACAAAGGGAGAGAGGAATGGTGGACAAATAGATTCATAATATTCAATACAGATAAATGAAAGGAACTGAGCAATGTACTGGGACTGGTAGGTGTGGGATAGAGGAGTACAGAAAGCATGAAAGATGAAAGGGTGGCGCTGATCAAGATTCATTTCATTGTATACATCACTGAACACATTTAATTGAAACCCCACTTACAACTATTTGAAGATTGTAAAAAAATAATAAAAGGCTGAGTGCAGGGAGCTCACACTTGTAATTCTAGCTTCTAAGGAGGCTGAGAATTTAGGATTATTCAAAACCAGGTTAGTCAGCACAGTCTGTGAGACTTTTATCTCCAATTAACCACCAAAATCCAGATGTGGAGCTGTTGCTCAAATGACAGAGTGCTAGCCATTAGCAAAAAGTCCTAGCACCTAGGCCCTAAATTCAAGCCCAAGGTACAAAATAAAAACTAATAAATGAACAAATAAATAAAATAGAGTTGAAATAAAACCCATTTAACTGTCAAATCTTGTTTTTTCCTAAATGCTGAAATTCAAAACAAGACGAAACAAGGAAACCATGATAAGCGTGAGAAAGCATAAGAAGCTTTTTACTAGCAAGGAATTACATGACAGATGACTAAAACTGTTATTTGCTGAAAATAAAACAGGCTTATAATTTGGTCCCATTTGCTCAGCTACATTCAGTTTATATGTCTGATTCTTTATATTGTCTGCTAGTTTTTAGACTCTTTATATATGAGCTATGAGAACAGTCATACAAATATTTGAAATGTATATTTATTTTACTGTGAGAATTTGTATTTGTCCTGTCACAATCAATGACATTTTGTGGTATATTTGGGATAGTATGTTAGTAGTAGAAATAAGCATTAAGTGTGCAATTACATGCCACAAACTCATCTTGTTTTTCTAAACCTTAGGAGGCATCCGATTTCTTTTTTTTTCCCTCATTACAGCATATATTGGTTTATGCCATGTCTATATTTATTTAACTTGAAATCTAATGAAATGAGTGGTAAAAATAAGGACAGAAAGTATCACTGGCACTTTATTTGAAAGTAAAAATAATATATTCTCTTGAACAGCTGGGTTACTTTCATGCTCAATGCAAATTATCTTTAAAGTAACAAAAGTGAATAGATAATGTTAGTAGATAAGAGTGTTTCAAAGTGCAAATGAATGTAAATTGTCTACACATTAGAAGGGTGTGTAGACACTTATTTTTTAAAATGGTTGAAACGTATTTAAGAGAAAGAATTTTTTAAAGTTTTTGTTATATAAATCTAGGTACATAGATAGCCGATAAACAATTGATAGATATTAGATTGTCAGATAGGTAATAGATTTACCTAAAAACATGAGATTGTTCATTTTGAATATACAAAATAACGAGTAATATGTAATAATAAAAATAAAGCAAAGTAAACACATGTAACCTTTAAATTTGCCGTAATAGAATTGTCATTTTTTTCTATCTAAATATCTAATCTTCTATCAGAAAGCATATTTCTTCTATAGTCAAAAGGAATTAGATTTGTGGGACAAGAGGGCAGAATAAGAACAGGGAACAACCCTAGTTCTCTCTGGCTAAATGGAGACCCAGGGCCTGTCAACAGGGCACCACCTCAATAGCAACACTCGTAGAAAATCATTAGCGAACAGAGGTCGACACCAACCTAGAAGAATCTACAAGAAGTGCCTACAAGGAAAGAAAGCAAAGAGGCGCCGCCAGCCCAGACTCCCACAGCAGCACACCTGCAGCTCCGAAGCAGAAGATCAGGGCTGGAAAAAGCAGGCACAGAAATGTGCACCCCAGAGGCAACAGTGCGCCCTCACCCCAGATTCCAGACTGCTTGGCCCTGATCCATTGCCAGAAGTCCTGAGGACCCTACTCAGACCCTTTCCCCGGAAGAAGAGCACAGTAAGATGTAAGGTCCAGCTGGTCTTAAAACCCACCCTCGTAAATGAGAAAGGCTAATGAGCCCAAGACCTTTTTCCAGCCCCACCCAAAGGCGGCCAAGCACCGGTGAGTTGTGAAAATCCGACCCAGGCCTAGAGAAGCAGTGAGCAGCCAGCTGATCCTAACACCCCGCCACCATAATTGAGGAGGGCTTCAGAAACCAAGGCTGTTTGCTAGCTAGCAGCTAGGGTCTTAGCCCTGCCCCCTACCAGGAAAGACTTCAGTTACCCATCCCAGACTGGGCTTCAAGCCCCCATCCCTCCTCTCCGTGGACGTCATGGACATCACCTAACTATGAACCAAGGAATCCGCCTGTGCCACTCAATTATGGCAAGGCAAGACAGGGTACCCCGTAAATCAACACATGCTTAGCCACACCAGAGCCACAGCAATCACCAGAATCCACAAGAACAGAAATAAGTGAGGAAGAAATGATGCTCCAGGAAAATGACCCTCTAGAGGACACAGCCAGTGGGTGGAGGACCCGCCCCCCCCCCCCTCCCAGCCCCCGACCACACAGACTGGCAAGAAAAGAGCTGAGAACTTCTGTGTCAGCTCCTGGGATTATCATCATTCCATCCCACTCTTGTATTACCAAGAGGAGAGCCACAGAACAGAGGTCAACAGAAACAGAACAATGCCAACCCATTTTAAACTGGCTCATAGAACAACTCTGCAGACAGTGTATCCTGAACGGTTTGAATAGAGAACACACATTCCGTATTTTTTATTTTTAGTTGGTAAGTGTGCTCATTTTTGTTGTTTCTGTTTGGGTGACTTGTTTTATATACATTTTTTCCCTCTCTTCTCCAATAGTGCATTTCTCCACTTAAAAGTGGAAGGGTGTTTAAGTAGGTAAATATCAGCAGGCAGAGTAGGCGTTTGGAGTAGGCAGCATTTGTATTTAGGGATGTAAACACAATTCCTTTTAATGCTGTTTCCTTCATTGGAGTAGCTCATCAGGTTCTTCTTGTTTTTCTTTTCCCACACACTCATTTCCTGTTCTCTTTTCCTTCTTTTCTTTTCCAACTACTCAATAATCCTGTGGCTCTTCCACTGATAGATCTCGCTTGAAAACTATTCATCTTCATTTCTCTTGTTTAGAACCCCATTTTTTTCAATTGATAGGTAAGTTTTAACATTACTGTTCTCCATCATGACTGAACTCTGTGCCTGCTCTGAACAATTTTTACAAACCTTGAAAACTGATAAATAAATCTCAATGAAAGATCAAACCATCGACTGACTTATCAACGAAGAACACAGAGAATAACCTATTCAAAGGATCTCAGACTCCCAAAAATGAAAATGAAAAAGGTTTGCAAATTGGTAAAACCAATTATAGAAATAGAGAAAGATGGGGAGAGAGGGAGAGAGAGAGAAAGATACAGACAGACAGACAGATAGAGAGATGAAAATACAATCCCATAGTAAACAATTAGACAATGGAACAGAAAGATAGTGACCTAGAAGTAATTTCACAAACTGGACTAAAATCCTTAGTAATAAAATATGGGGCTGGGAAGGTGGCTCAGTAGGACTGGGAAGGTGGCTCAGTCGTAGAGTGCTTGCCTTGCATGCATGAGGCCCTGGGTTCAATTCCTCAGCAACACATACACATAAAAAGCCAGAAGTGGTACTGTAGCTCAAGTAGTAGAGAGCTATCCTTGAGCTGAAGATCTGAGGGACAGCATCCAAGCCCAGAGTTCAGGCCCCATGACCGGGGCAAATAAATGATTAATAAAAAGATAAATGCTTTTAAAAAACATTTTGTGAAGGGTATGGGACTCACCAAAGAATAATGGAAGAATACAAACTAAAAGCTGAAAGAATTCTGAGATGGAAGAAGATTTCAATGAAACAGCCACTCAGTTAAAAGAGATGAAGGAAGCATAGATAAACAAATTATGAAGTAACACAAGACCTAAAAAAAGACATAAGTAGATAAATAGGAATGGTTAAAATGACCAAATAGAAAGCCAAGAAATTAAAAAAAAAAAAAAAAGTAAAAAGCTTCTGTAGCAGAATAGATTATGTAGAAGACATCATCAGGCTTGAAGATATAATAGAGAGAAAAGAAAGGAGCCTGTGAAAACTTCAGGACTCAATTAGAAGAGCTAATTTGTGGATGATAGGTAGCAAGAAAGCAGAAGAGCATGCAACTCAGGGGATAGGAAACATATCTAACAGAATTGTAGAGAACTACCCATCCAAGAGGCCTTTGAAACACCCAACCAACCAGATGAGAATATAACCTCGCACCACCACATCATGATTCAAACAGGATGGATAGAGAACAAGCAAAGAATACTTAGAGCTTCCAGAGACAAAAAATAGAATACGTACAAAGGAAAATTGGTCAGAATACTGCAGATGTCTCAGCTGAAACTGTAAAAGAAAGGAAGGGTTGGCATGATGCATGCAAAACATTAAAAGCAAACAATTATGAACCAGGAACACTGTATCCAGCCAAGCTTTGCTTCATAACTGAAGGGAAAATAAAAATATTCCATGAAAAAGTAAAACTGAAACTATTTATCTGCACCAAACTAGCACTGCAAAAGATACTGAATGAAGTCCTACATACAGAAAATTAACACAAAATGTAAACAGGAAGTGAAAGAAGAACCTAGGAGATAAGCAGATAAATAAAGTAAGAGAAATGACATAACCCCTAAAAACATAGGTAAGATGACAGGAATTACGGCATATTTCTCAGTTATAACCCTTAATATCAACAGGCTTGATTCTCCAATCAAAATACATAAAGTGGATGGTGTGATCAAAACTAGAAAGAATGATATTGTAGCAGTCATACACTTTAAATACTTGGAAAAATTATATATTAATCGAGATAAGTCAGGTCCAGAGACACAGTGGTTACATGATTTCCCTCATATGTGGAAGCTGTAATTAGCCTATAAACCAGTAACTAAACATGTTGAGTGCCATAAAAATTTTACAAAATGTATTAACTGAAATAGAGTACACTACAGTGTTACCCAGTATTTTATTGCTCCAAATATACTACTTGTTTAGTCTGTCTCCCAACACCAATTGCTGGTAACTTCACATCTTTTTCCTTTGCTCTACACATTTCCCTTTCCTGGATATAACATAGTTGGAACAGAACAGTATAGATGTAGTCCATGCGGAATAGATTCTTTCACTTAGAAATACATATTTGAGGTTTCTTTGAGAACGTTCATCGCTTGAAAGGTCACATTAGAACTCAAAATATTGTTTCCTTAGCCAAGGAATTGAATAGTAAGTGCTTATCCTTTTCACGGGGACATATGTATACTTATGAAATTCAGGATAACAAGAATCTTGCCAATTTATCTCATTAAGAATCCGTTAGTATCATACCTTATCCTACTCAGTTTATGACCAATTTCCTAGTCCTCCAACCAGCCCCTGAGCAATATCGGATTCTGCCCTATTTTCAACAAGATTCTTGTGGTCAATTTAGTCAGAATTCCCCTTGAGCCAGGTGTTTTGTCTTAGTAATTTTCCATCCTCTCACCTGTGTTCCACTTCTCGGCTGGAAATTCCCAGCTATACTTGCTATAGTTGGAACTGAGCCCAATCTCTCTCTCTCATCCACTGCAAAATCCTGCTGCAATGACCCCTACCACTAGCATACGGGTTCTGAATAAAGTCTGTTTTATAGAATATTTAAACAAAGAAGAATTAAAAATTCTATGCTACTAACAAGGATGAATTTTCCATTATCTGACTTACAAGAGTTTATTTATTTAGACGACTTGTTTAAATAAGGATACAGGTGGACCTGTTGCAACAATGAGAAGTACAAGTCGTTATGTCGAAAACGAACTTTACAACTTTGGTGGGGTGGTGGGGAGGACTGGGGTAGGGGGCAGGGGGAGGATGGGAAGGGATAGGAAGGAGAAACAAAGGAGGAGGCTACAATGCTTGATAAGAAATGTACTCATTATCTTTCCCATGTAATTGTAACCTCTCTGTACAGTATTTTCACAATAAAAATAAGTAAAAAATTAAAAAAAGAGTTTATTTATCTGTTCACCTCCTACAGTAAATTTTGGTTACTTGTAAATTTTTGCATGACACTGTAAACATATTGGGGAGATTTCAGGGTAGACATAACTTTTCAAGTCCTTTGAATAAATAGCAAGGAGAATAATTGCTAGATTGGATGCTAACATTATGCTGATTATTTCCAGAAATCTTGTTTCAAAATGGGTGAACTATTCATTCTGTATTTCTTTATGTTTGGTACTTTTGAGCTATCTTCTAGCTCTTTAGGAAATATTTAGGAAATAAATAAGAAATGCTTGCAAACTATAGTCATCCTATTGTGTTATAGATCTCTAGAACATATTCCTGCTAGCTGTATTAGGGTTGAGCATGAAAACAAGTTTGCAATTTGACATAAGAAATTAAAGTAATATAAATCTGTTGTGTTTGAAGTGTCCAGAATTCTTGGAATTCATTCAACATGGTCATCAGGTCTTATCTTAATAATGACTTATATTTTCCAGTATTCTAACCCTGAATTTTACAAGTATGCAAAGGACAAAATCCTATTTCTCTTTTTCTTCCTCCCTTCCATGTTTCCTTCCTTCCTTCCTTCTTTTACTCTTCCTTTCTTTCAAATACTGAATTCGATTGTCATGGTTATGATTTTCTCAGGATGCATTTGATCCTGGTCCTTTTTATATTGATTTGGAACTTGTTAAATAGTAAATGAGGGAAAGAGCTAGTCAAATCCTCTGTCTTTATTGATTTTAATAGATCAATTAATTGAATTAAGTATGTATGAATATACATGAACAATATATAGCATATACAATACAGTGTATACATAATATAAAATATATTAAACATCTAAACATTGTATTGAGGATTTTATGAGACACATGATGCGTTTTATATTCACAACTATACCAAACTGAAAACTTCAAGAAAAAGAGCAAAACATTTTAAGTCTCTCAGACAAGAAGTTAATATATCTAACCTCCTGAGCCTGATAATTTTACAATACACACACACATCCACACATGTACATGCACACATTTACATAACATGACAGTTCTTAACACAGTAGCACATTACAACTTGGTTTTTTGTAAATTATGCTACATATTTAATACATTTAGAATAATTCCTGTCCTGGTATTTAAGGTGTTTCTCCTCTTGGTGACACATAATCCATCATGTAAATGAGTACTTTCAATAATGAGATTTGAAGTCTGTGCTTGCTAAGCAGGTACTCTGTGATTAAGCAATTCTGAAGTCCATTTAGGGGTGGTTAATTTTGAGATGGGATCTTGCTTCTTGTCTCATCTAGGATAACAGGAATATAGCACTATTCCCACTAAGATGGTATCTCCTGACTTTCCATCTGGGATGCTCTGAAAATACAATCTTCCTGATGCCATCCTCCCATGCATCTAGAAAACCAGGATAAGAAATGTACTCATTATCTTGCCTATGTAATTGTAACCTCTCTGTACAGTATTTTCACAATAAAAAAAAGAAAACCAGGTGCATAGCACTGTGCCAAGCTATTGATGGAAAGGAAGTTCTTGAAGTATCTGCCTGGGCTGGCCTCAAAACATAGCACTCTAATTCTCACCTTCCGAAGTACTTAGTATTACAGGCGTGAGCTACCACAGCCTTGTCATCTTGATGTAGTTTATTACACACAAACTTTCAGCAAACAAGCTTAGACATACATCATTTTCACCAGTAATGAATAAATTCATAGTGCCTTTAGAGAAGTACAACTAATGTGTCATAGTAGATGTTCATTTGCAGCCATGTGGAGTACTAAAAACTCTTACTGAGCCTGGCACCTCTAATCTTAGCTGCTCAGGAAGCTGAGATCTGAGGATCACGATTCAAAGCCAGCCTGGGTAGGAAACTCCGTGAGACTCTTCTCTCCGATAAAAACCACTAGAAAACTGGAAGTGGTGCTTTGGTTCAAGCGGTAAAGCACTTGCCTTGAGCTGAAGAGCATAGGGAAAGCATCCAGGTCCAGAGTTCAATTGACAAAAAAAAAAAAAAAAAAGCTCTTACTGAGACAAATTATGTAATTTATGTTTCCTTAAAATTAAATCACACCATTACAGTGTAAAAAATTATTACAATAATGTTAATTTCAATGCAATATAAATTCTACAAAGACCAGGAAACATTTTTGGCTGTGTGATTATAATGGGAAAGTTGAATCTGATATATAGAAATTTTACTGTTTCTAAATAAATAAATACGGGTACAATTTACATTTATTAGTTTTATAACTTTGTACTCATTTCCCATTCTGTAATTGACAATTACATTCTGGTTATTCATTAAGGGAGAACTCATTCATTACATTTGGTTGATAGTCTTAAGTATGGTTCCAAAGCCCAATATATCAGTGATTCATGTGGCCTAAATACAATGAAATTTGTCATTGCTGGGGTCCCAGGATGATTCAGTGATCAGTACTTTGCTCAGCAATATCCAGTAAGAAATCATGAGACTTTGATCTGGGCTATAGAGAGACTGGTAAGTCTTTTAATAGATTTCAAACATGGGAAAATAGAAGGCTGAGTGTGTACAATCGGTTTGGCATTGCAGGGAAAGAACCTCTCTGACAAAGACACATATAGAAGTGCATAGCTAAGAGAATGAGAAACAGCAGGCGCTAAACACATATTGATCCTATGTGTCTAAAATGCCTGAAATCAACTCAGTTCTAGCATTTATCAATTATGTTACCCAATGGATACCTTTGAAAAGCCAGTTTCCAGGTTGCATTTACCTGCATTTCCAATTAAAACTACATCAACTGATTCATGTGTTTTTATTTAATATTTACCTTTGTTTGATTGTGATTAATCTTCCCACATATCTAATACATTTTCTTCTGATCTATTTTGGTTTTTTATTAATAATGAGAGGTTTATCAGGGAATTTTTCATTTTGAAGTATTTTAATCTTATTAATTCCTTTCACTTGTTACTTTAGAATAATTTAACCATATAATTTTGGTTTCTTGTCATAAATATTTAGTTCATTTACTTTCCTCCTTTCTCTCTGAATAATAGAGATCTATCTGAAATGTGAAAGCTTGTCTGAAAAAACTGATAATCTATTTTATTAATTTGTATATGAAACTATTCTATGTTAATTCCTTCCTTAAAAAAAAAATCCCAGGAGGAGGACTGGGAAGGTGACTCAGTGGCAGAGTTCTTGTCTTGCATGCATAAGGCCCTGGGTTCGATTCCTCAGCATCACATAAGCAGAAAAAGCCGGAAGTGGTGCTGTGGCTCAAGTGGTAGAGGGCTAGCCTTAATCTGAAGAACTGAGGGACGGTGCTCAGGCATAGAGTTTAAGCCTAACAACAACAACAACAAAATCCCTGGGAATGTATTCCCATAAGAATTATTTAGCTGGGCACTGGTGGATCATGCCTGTAATCCTACTTACTCAGGAGGCTGAGATCTGAGGATGGTAGTTCAAAGCCACCTCAGGCAGGAAAATCCATAAGACTCTTACGTCCAATTAACCATTAGAAAACCGGAAGTGGCACTGTGGGTCAAGTGATAGAACATTCAACTTAAGCTGAAAAGCTCAGGGACAGCTCTCAGGCCCAGATTTAAGACCCACCACCCACAAAAAAAGAAAAGAAAAGATAAAAGGAAAAAAAAGAATTATTTAGAATTACTCACTAGTTATTAGAAGTAGTCATTCTGTTAAAATTTTATTTGTACACACTTCATTGCACATAGAGCAGTGTACCCAATGCTTCAATATTTTATTCAACTATAGTACTTTAAAAGTTTCTTTTATAGAGAGGAAAGAAGGAACAGCTGACTCAAAGCAAAAGGAGAGAAATGTACATATCACCCGATGTAGAAAAAATAACTGTATTGTCAAAGCTCATAGAATTCACAAATTTTATAGACCATAATAAAGACAATTTGCTCCATGAAGGTTAGAATGTGAGTTTGTGACTTTAACAAAGTATCACTATTTCACAAGACTATGAAATTTATGTAATCATTTAATCATAATAAAAATTTGAAAAATTTAAATTTCTTTGAATCATTTGATGTGATAAAGTTTAATGCTACTCATAACTACTCCAATAAAATGTACCTGTATTTCAGAGCATCTTGTGCTTTTTCACACTAATTAGGTATCATTTTAATTTTTTCTTGTCTCCATGTTTTCTAAGACTATTCAAGTAGTAAATCAGTTGGTTTCACCATGAAAATCAGACACATCTATAGAAAAGGTCAAGAATTTATAAAATATATAAAATATATTTATAAAATATATATTAGCAAAGGTTTGATTTCTGAAAGTTTTTCCTTAAAACTATTTTCATAGTTTATCTCATTATATTGAGGCATGCTTATGGGGCTTGATCAGCCTAAACTCATTAGTCTTCAACAGAATGGTAATTTGCATTCATCAGTTTGTTCCTTGGTATTCTTTGTGTGGGAAAATTTCCTCACTATTCAGAAAATGGATCCTCTACTTTCAGTGGTTATCAGAATATCACTTGAATAATAAATTGACATAAAATGAATGATTTGTGCCAGGTGCCGGTGGCTCATGCCTGTAATTCTAGCTACTCAGCAGGCTGAGATCTGAGGATCATGGTTCAAAGCCAGCATGGGCAGGAAAGTCCATGAGACTCTTATCTCTAATAAACCACTAGAAAACCAGAAGTGGTGCAGTGGTTCAAGCGATAAAGCACTTGCCTTGAGCCGAAGAGCTCAGGGATAGTGCCCAGGCCCAGAGTTCAAGCCCCACGACTGACAAAAAAAAAGATGATTTGTCATTTTTATTGATAGCACACTAAGTGCTATAAAGTTGACTTATATTCATGCTTGATAATTTCTTAATTTTCTTAAAAGATTTAGTACATTGTTTCTTAAATACATTATTTAAGGACTTGTACCAGGGTCAATATTTCCCTACTTCAGGTTTCTTGTTAAAGTGTGGATCATTCAGCAGAAGAACATCCAGCACTCACCTGAAAACAGCCTCATAGATGTTTCTGCTTAGATACAGGTGTGTGTCACTGGCATGTAGCTATTGTCTTTCTTTCAAGGTTGTAGCCTTGTCATTATCTTTGGAGGATTTATCCTTCTGATGGTGTGTAGGTGTATTCCTTGATTTGTCTTGATCTTTAGTATTATATAAACTAATAGAAAGTAAAACAAAATACATAAAAAATAGAATAGTCACTTTCCCCATTATTACCAGTATTCTACTGTTATCTTTTTTTTTTGCCATTTAACAAAGCAGTTTAGGAATACAGTGCACCTTGATCAATGTCACCCCTTTCAATATTTTCATTCATCTTATTATGATTACTTTCTTATTAAATGACTATTTTCTGGGTTCCAAGTCTTTACATACCCTAGCATCCATGTCCTTTGTCATATCAACACTGAATTGTTAAGGGCTTCTAGTTGCTAATCCTAGGTGTATCTTCCGAAGTTGATGCCTAGCAAACATTCTGTGCACAACCTTTTCTTAAACTCTTTCCAGTAAAGTACTTATGTGTTCTATCTGCTATTAACTCATCCTAGTCTTTGGTATCTAGATTAGCTTATAGTGGAGATCATCAAGACAATTATTTCAAGAATTTGCTGTAATCTTCTTGTCTTGAGGAAAGTGAATCCTTGTAATACTCAGTATGCAGTTTTATTTTCAAATTGTCATTTATGTCATGAGATGTACTGATTATTGATTGGAATTAAGGTGGATGTGACATTAATGTGTCTAGAAATAATGGTTATATTAGTGATTAAGGCGGGGGACAATATTATGAAACTTCTTAGACACCTACAAAGAGAAAAGGATAATGTTAGGCTTTGAATTCCTGATGCAAAGATGATTAGCAAATCTGAGAGTAGCTGCAGAAGATTTAAAAGATTTATTTTCTTCTTGAGAAATAAAGAATATTTTATGTCTGAAGTTAAGTCCGGACGTTTGATGGAAATACTATTCCAAGAGGCAATGACACTTACGTTCACAAACCTGTGCTGCCTTTGACATTCCATTTTGAAAGAGGAGCACAGTTGGGAAAGAATTGGAGGATCTTATTTTGGTAGATAATAAGAGCTGAGAAGAACCAGTTTTCTCACTTGAAGAAAGGACACATGACTTCATGGGAACTAAATATCATTTCCACAAAACTTTTTCAGTAGCTTCACCAATGGAAATTATCTCACTGGAGAACATTATATTTGTACAAATTTGCTAATAATTTTTTTTACCTATAACTGAGCTGGATCTAACAAAGTCAAAAGAGAAAGTATGAATTCTTGAGGAATGAATACATACATCAAGACTGTAGGATCTTGGCAAGGATGCATATTGGGAGCACATTATGGACTAGATTCACAATATGGTAGAACAGGAAGAACCGAAAGAAAGATTGATACTAGGAAATTCACGAATGAGGATATATTCATGTGGACTCGGGAGTCAGCAGGCTGACTGCCAGCTCTTGGGAATGGGGAAGCTAGTCTACCCCATCATCTAACCAAAGGATTCTGAATATTCATGAGGATGGAAGGTTTAGTATTGGCTTACCATCTGCAACTCTCAGCATAATTCTTGCCCATAGTTCCCAAGAAAGCACACACGTCCTGAATAATGTATGTTATCACCTTATTAAAGACAGCAATGAAATCCTTCAAATGTTTCTGAAAAGTATTCTTACATTATCTCTGCAAATTCCTTCCTAAATGAAAGAACTATACTGTAGAATAAAGGAATGTTTGCCCTCATCAAAAAATCACTGTTAGCAAAAGTTGCTTCTTAAACATAGTAATGAGAACAGGTTTAATAATACAAACGCAAGAGCCTACTTTCTTAGTAGAGTTTAATAGAGAGACATTTACTTATGTCCTGGTTAAGAAAATAGTTCATTAGTACTTGTTATTCAAAATCATCCTTCATTAAATATTCTTCAAAATTGAGTTCAAATTTGAGAGAAAAATCATAAGATGAAATAATGACATATGTAGGCATGTATGCATATACAATGTATATATAGGTGTGTGTATATAGATATATATGTACACATATATACACACATATATACATATATATGTATGCCTTTCCACCCAAAGTAATTTCCTATGCAGTTACCATTTATTGTTGTGTTTTTGCATGTCTGTATGAGGAAAGGCAGAATTATATAATAAGTAAATTAAAAAATTGTGTTAACCTCTCAGGATTAATTAAGAAAAAATACTAAAATAGGAAATCAGAGCAGATGGCAGAGAATAATTGTGGTCTTACAGTGTCTATGTACAATTTTAATAAAATATTACTGTACAAATAGTAACAAAAGAACTATTATTTGTGCTGTTATGTGCCAGACACTTCCATCTTCTGTTTATTTACATAGACTTTCTTATTTAATTTGTGAACTACTGATATCGTAGTCCAAGAAAGCCACAGTCAAATGCAGAGAGCCATTGAGAAATCATCCCTCCAAAACAGTGAGGTTGAAATTATCACTCAAGTTGACCAAGAAGGCAGAGCATCAAGCCAAAGAGGGTAGTTATCAGGGCTTTTTTTGTCCAGATACTCATTTATTTAAAATATAATAATAGCACACTTATTACATGGTTTTCTGTATACTAAGAAACAAAGTAATTCAAATGATCCACTATATCTTCAATAAATTCACCATAGAAAATATTTTTAAAGATTTTTGTAGAAAGTTGAGACAAAAAATAAGAATAATATTTAAAATGATAGATAAAAAGCATTTAGATTGCATTTTTGATTTAAAAATTGACCAAAATATAGTCTCTCTTATATAAAAATCATATTACTTCATGTTTGAATGTGTAACCTTACATAAAATTTACTACTCTCACCATATAACAACTGCCATTGTTTTTCTAGTGATTATACTTACTACAGTCTGTTCAAAGAGAATTACCATTTATCTCTAAAAATATTATCATGACATACATGCTAGAGGATATGGGACAACATCCTTGAAATATGAATCTCAATCATAGTACTGACAATGGTTTGTCAAGTTGAGTGAGGATAGTATGTAGAAAATTACTCAACTCTTCAACAAGAAGCAGTACATTTATTTTAACTGGCTTATCAGGTTATAATGTGATCTCAGATTATTAATTTTGGAAGTTGCCTAAGAGTTGTCATGCTGATGTTTTATTTCTCCCTGTTAAGGCTGTATATTTATTTCGTATTCTTGTTCCACCCTAGTATTCTTAGAAAAGATAATTTGCTCTGGTACATAGGTACAATAAAGAGGAAATTTGCCTCAGGGTGAATCTTTTCTTGAATCTTACCTATATCCAGTGTGATGACATGTTGGATTCTAAGGATATTGGGATAGGTAAACTATGGTTCTATGTGAGACACAGAAAATTTTTGATGGAGAATAGAGTCAAAACTATAGACTGAATGTTTGTGTCCTCCAAGAATTATATATTATCCCGAAGTGATGAGGGTAGAAACAGGGATCTTTAAGTGGTGCTTATTTTATCTAGGCAGAGCTCTAACTGATGCAACTATCATAAAAGAAAATTCAGAGAATTCTCTCCCCCCACCACCTATTTTTAACTTAAGGATACACAGAAAGGATGGTCATCTTAGAAGCAGGAAGTGGGCCCTCACAGCACAACAGAACTGCTGGAGCTTTGATCATGATTCTCAGCATCCTAAATGGTTAGAGTTAAATGATTATCATCCATGCTACATTGTTTATGGTATTTTCCTACCACAGCCTCCCCTGAGTTACTTTATTATGCTCTTCAATTTCACAATGAAGTAGAAAGTCACCTGCCAGAAGTCTGTATTCTAACAGTTGGTGAGCCCTAGGTATTTGACTCAGAAATCAAATTTCTAAATAGTACCTCAGCCTAAAGAGCTAGAGAGTTTAACTGCTTAAAGGAGAACTAAACAACAATAGCTCTTAGAAGGTGAATTGTATGCAACTAAGACTTAACAAAATAAAAAAAGAAACCCAGCATCACACACATGTGTGTGGTTGTGTACATATATATGATAGCTTACTATATGCATTCTAGAAAGTTATTTACAAAATTTCATTGTTAGTATAAAGATCAAGAGATATTGTCCATTTAATATCTATGTATACTCTTTCTCTTACAAAATAGCACCAATTTTATTCACATTAACATAGATTTCTTCAGGTTAGTTGAAAATGTAGAATGCTTAAATTTTTATTTACCAATTGACTTAGTGGCAATTCTGTCACCTTATCATCTGATAAAAAATTATGAAAAATAATTTATCTCACATCAACCATATGTAGGCACTCCTATGTGGACCTATGGAACTTTTAAATTCATTCCTCAAGAGTGTATTGGGGCTTAAGGTAAATATGTTAAGGGGAAAAATGGAAAGGCAGTGAGTCTTTCATGATCTCATTGAGCTTCAGAAATAAAACTCACAGAGCTGGTATCTATAGACTTTCTTTGAAATATCATAAAGGCTAATTGATTAAGCTGTAGTAAGTATTAACTTTGTAAGTAAAATTACTGAAACATTGAAAAATCTGTAAGATAAAAATTGTAACTAGTACTTACTCTGTTTTTTCTACAAACACAATGATTAATTTGAATACTTTGACAAATTACGTAGTATTGTAACTGCACATGTACACTATAAAAGATGTGGGGAGGGGTCTTCTTTCCAGGAGAAAAGAAACCACAAGCATTTAGGATAACATAATCCATCTTCATTCACAGCTCTTCCATTTCTTCTGACCCCCAGGCGCAAGAATATGAAACTTTTATAGAGTTTAGTAGATTGAGGATGGGATTTCAACTCATTCAAGTAAATTATAAATCTGAAATTTGTCACATTTGGCCTATTAGGTATTAGTGTTTCTAGTTTGGTTCTGAAATAAATTGTGAAATGACACTGATACCCGCTATTTAATGTTTTCTACTAGTCGTGTCTTGTAAATGAAGATTTCCAACATGAAGTTTCTTCCTCTTGGAATCTGAATAATAAATTTATTTGTAACTTATTTATCTAGTTGTCCCACAAATTATTAAATAAGAAGAGCTTTAATTTTGCTATAATGAACTGCTTTCCTTGTAACCTTTTTACTACTTGAGAGATTCATGTGAATGAAATATAAACTACCCATGACAAATGTTTTATATAAACCTCATATTTTATAAACACAAATCAAAGAAGCTTTAAAAGTAATAGCTTTCAAAAATATGAATCTTATTATTTCTTACTCATTTTGATGTGCAAATCTAAATTTAGTAAGAACAGATTGAACCGAAGAATATAACATTTTGTACTTGTTTCCCTTAGCTGATATAGAACGGTTATAAATACAAATATATAACTTAAGTAATAGAAGAGTACTTATATTGTCTATAAAATACACTTCTAAGATACTTATTGTCCAAAATAACTTACACAATTTTTGCATCTGTAACAATTTATATGTGCCAAATGTGGCAATTATACAAAAGTCACCCATGATTTTGATGATTGCTTCTCACTTTATGTGGATTATTTAGTTTTGTCTTCATATTAGTCAATACCATAATTTATAAAGAAACCACTGTTAAAAGCAAAGACAGAAAAATGAAATGACTCAAATGGATGCACAATGAAAGAATTAATGAAGAAAATGAATATGTTATGCATACACTTAAAGTAAACAACATAACAGTCACAAATGAATGAACATTACACAGTTAAGAGCAACTATAGACTATTTCACTTCTGAGTCTAGGAAGAATGAGTAATAATGTTACCAGAAGGTAATGGAGCATTCACTGACTGGGAAAATTTAACAAGTAGAAATGAAGCATTCATCTAGCATCAAAACCACACTAAAGTGGTACTTGTGGATAAAAAGAATCATCCATCCATGGGGCTCAAAAAGATTTGATATTGACTTTAGTACACACTGTTAAAAACTTATCTAGGTGAAACATGGCCCATTGCTTTGTATAAGAAGGAAAACAGGAAAAGTCTTAACAGAATTCTCAAAATTTAAGAATTTTCTAATACATAAGCATATGAAAATTATTTCAAGACTATAACAATAAGCCTCTATCATTTACCTGGAGCATTGAGCATATGCATCTGTGTTAGACATATATACCTATGAGGTCATTGTGTACTTTTGAACATTATAAACTTTCTGTGATTAGGAAGTGATACATTTGCATGATAAATACTTTGTAACAAAGAGAAAATTGGAGATAAAATTGAAAAATACCTGATATTCCATCATGCGGTAACCTTGATAAATATTTGTTTTATTATGTGTATCTATACATGCATGTATGTACCTATAACGCATGCATACATATATCTGTATATACTCATTTTAAATAATGATAATGTTATTGACAGGTACTTTAAATCATGAATATGAATTATTTCACAAAGTTTTCCTTGATCCATTTCATCTAACAGCAATTTTATTACCATATTTTGAAATTTTATAACTTTCAAATTCTTTTTACCTAGTAATCGAGCTCTTATATAGTTGACAAAAATGATCCTCTATTTTTAAATGAACTGTATAAATCTAATATTTTTTCCTCTACCATGTAAGCTACATCTCCACTTCTACTAAATCTAATGACTTTTTATACCAATTGAGTTAGCTTTAACAAATATAAATATATTTTGCCATGAATGAGAGCATAATTTAGTTGTGTGTGTATTTGTATGTTTGTGTGAGACTACATATATATATATATATATATACATATATATATATATATATATATATAGAGAGAGAGAGAGAGAGAGAGAGAGAGAGAGAGAGTAATTATTCAGTGCATTTACACCAGGAAAGATTTTAAGGCACCTAAGATAATTTCTCCCAGCGACTATATTGCTATGGTCTACCAATCTTCTTGCATTGCTTTCATAGTGATTGCACAATTCCCAGGAATGCCTGCCTATGAATGTCACAATGCCTGCAGGTCTGAAGTATCAGAGGATCAGAGGAATACCTGTGTAATAGCTTCTCTTCTCTCTCCCTCTCCCTCCCCCATCTCTCTTTCTCACTCTCCTATAAACAGTGTTGGAGAAACCTTGCCTCTTGTGGGGCTGGCTCTCACAGCCCATGAATTCATTGCTTTACCAGTCAACATCATCTTCAATGTCTTTTTCTGGTAACAGCTATACCCAAGCCAACAAGTCCTGGAATTTTACTTATTAAAATGCATTGTGCTAGCTAGAAATCTATTTATTTCCACTTCTTTATATGGTTATCTGTAGTTCAAGCCAGAAATCTTAGAGCTATCTTCCATAATTCCTGACATTTTTCAAGCATATCTAACAACTGTATTCAAAATCACTCTGTTCTAATTTATTGTCTCCTCACTTTAAGTAAAGAATAAATTAAAATGCACTTCTCTAATCTGTTTAGTTTCTATGTACAAAGTGGTTAAAAATTCAGGACTATCTGTACCATTACTTTTATTTTATGAACAACTATAATGTCATACAAAAATTATTGTATCCTCCTTATGAGCTTATCCAAGAGAAAAAACAAATAAACAAACCTTCACTGGCTACTGAGTTGGAAAAAAGAAACAATTTTTAAAATTTATGACACAATTCGAGAAAGAAAATGAAAATCAAAGAGAATAATAATATAAGATGTAGTTATGACCCTGTCAGCTGCAGAGGTTGTGTAGATAAATATGATCTGAAGGAATGAGAAACAAAAACATTGTGATAGGGTAAGACCTTTCTGAGTCATGAAAGGTTAGTGAAGCCAGACTATAAAACATGTAAATGAAACAGCATCAGGAGAACATAGCAAGAATAATAATTCTTTGTGTGTGTGTGTGTGTGTGTGTGTGAGAGAGAGAGAGAGAGAGAGAGAGAGAGAGAGAGAGAGAGAGAGAGAGAGAGAAAGAGAGAGAGAGAGTCTGTATTTGTGCTTGTGTTCTTGGTATGGTAGAAATCACATCAGATACAGTGAAATTCTACATTGAAGATAGATATCTATATAAAGAGAAGACTATGCTATTAAAAAAAACTTCAGAACATGAACATTACAGCAAAAAATAAGGACTGAAAAGAGATTCTCTGACTAGAACATGACTTAAGTAAATATCTAAATTCCCCATAAATATAGTAGATAAAATATCAGACAGATAAGGGCATTAAAAAATAATGTAGGGACTGACTACTAAAATCAAAAAAGTGAAAGAGCCGAGCCTACTTTTATGGGATGCAAGCAGATATAAGGATTATGTGATACTTAGAGGAATTTGGATATATATATATATATATATAATATATATATATATCTGTATATATATATATACAGATCGAGAGAGAGAGAGAGAGAGAGAGAGAGAGAGAGAGAGAGAGAGGGAGGGAGGGAGAGAAAGGAGAGAGAGAGAAAACTATAAAACTCTAGTTAGGAGAAACTGGATTGCACACAGTATGAACCAAGATTATTCTTGGATTCATTTTGATTAAAATGGTAATAAAATAGTTCTCAATTTAAGACAATAACACTTCCTAAAGTTTATTGAATGTTGTCAAGTGCCAGATATAATGAGAGATGTATTCCTTGCAATTTATTATGGCAAGCCATGATACTTTTCTTGCTCTTTTCTTATGCTATGTCTTTTCTTAGATCTGGAAATATCAAAATCATAATATCCATCTTGCAGCTCTTGAGATCTAATTCATATTATACCTACATCCATCGAACATATTTTATTTATATTCTCTTTTGATGCTGAACATGTTTAACTGACCAAGTTTCCTTTGTTTTCTATTAATATCAATTACAACCTAACAAATTTTCCCAAGGCTCAAAACAGTAATAAATATGATTATCATTCACTGTCTTTGTGAGGAAAATTCAGGAACTGCTTAGCGGGTTTGTTTGGGCTCAAGGATTTTTCAAGAGGTTTTCCTTCCCATATTTATTATGTTAAATCATTGTTCTAAATACACCTATTTTCCTTTAGTAATTTGATTTCTTCTCACTATATAAACATCTGATGGCTATCATTGTACATGTCAAATCACTTCTAAGAAGGCTTGTTTGCATGGCAAATGTGAGAAAGGCTCAATGCATTATGGGATAAGAACAAATAAAACTATTTGAGTTTCTTGGTGACAGGGCCAAGTCTCATGCTGGATCGGGAAAGAGAGACAGAGATTCATCTATAAGGCCTTTCTGTCCTAGAGTCGGCATGATAGCAGTCATTTTGCCTTGACGCTCAAGTTGAGAACAGGGAAGCCCATACTTTAACCAGGTGTTGGTGATATTACTATAATCTTAACTATTCAGAAGCCTGAGATCTGAGAATCATGGTTTAAAGCCAGCCCAGGCAACAAAAGTTATGGGACTCCTGTCTCCAATTAACCCCATCAAAGCTGGAAGTGGAAATGTGGTTCAAGTGGTAGAGTATTAGCTTTGTGCCAACTAAATCTCAGGGGTCGATGCCTAGGGCCCAAGTTCAAGCCCCAGGACTAGAAAGGGAAAGGGAGAGACAGATAGTGACAGGCACTTAGCTAGACCTATCTTGTGGAGAAAAAGTAGTTAACTTTGAAGAAAATGAGAAAGAATTTGTAGTCATATTTTTAATAACATTACTCTCTTATTTCTAATATACTTTGTATGCTATTTATCTTAAGGCAGAAATGCTGCTTACACTTTTTTGTACCTTGCAAGATATCTTTGTGTATAAAAGAGGCTTATATTGTTTGTATTATTGTTCGTGATTCATTGTTTTTCCAAGATTGGAAAAGCTCAAATTCAATAATTTTTGTTTAGATGATTAGTTGGAATTTTTTTTTAGCAATTTATGCTTTAAAAGTTAAATACTATAGTGCAAAAAGCCCAAACCGAGAAGCTGGTTAGGCTGATCTAGGAGAGTGATGATTTTTTTTGGTTAATTAAAAATATTTTTGTGGTATGGAGTTAAAAATCAGTCATATCACTTACTGAGCAGCTACTGTGGCTTGGGAGCCATCCCTTAGCCCTTCTTCACTTATTTTATTTGAAAAGGGTCTCCTTTGATGCCCAGGCTGGCCTGAATTATGATAAACATATTTACCCTTCCTACATACCTGTGGTGATAAAGGCGCTCTACCATGCCCAACTTTTTATTTGTTGAGATGTGTTATGTAGTTTGACTGGACTTTCCTCAAAATATGATCTTTAGATTTCTGCCTCTCAAGTAGGTAGGATTTCAAGGTTGAACCACTGAACCTGCATAAGAGTGATGTCTTTTAGCTAGATAAAAAACATATTAGAGAATTTCTGGTTGTAGACTAAAGAGATTGTGTAAAAATTACCTGTCAAGCCATCTAAGCACAAGATAAATAGATGCCTTTTACAATACCTTTCAGAAGAAAGATTTGTATCATTCAAGAAAGTTAAGCCAGTGGTACATGCCTGTAATCCTAGCTACTCAGGAGGCTGATATCTGAGGATCATTGTTCAAAGCCAGCCCAGTCAGGAAAGTCCATGAGCTTCTTATCTCCAATTAACCACAAAGAGAAAAAAAATACAGAAGTGGAGCTGTGGATCACGTGGTAGAGCACTAGCCTCCAACTGAAAAAGTTCAAGGACAGCGCCCAGGCCCTGAGGTCAGAACTAGCAAAAATTAAATTAAATTAAATTAAAATAAAGAAAAGAAAAAAAGCACAGATAATTAAAAACATGGATCTACAAGCTGTACCTTAGCCTTACATGTCTCCCAAAAGACCAATAGGCTAAGCTCTTGTTCACCAAGAACTAGTACTTGTGGGAGCTGATGGAAGCATTAACAGGAGAAGCCTATAGGAAGAAAATTAAATTAGTGAGGGTGTGGCCTTGAAAGTGATATTTAGATCCTGACACCTTTTCCCTCTTTTCTCCCCACCACAAAGTGGTCAGCAAATTTCCTTATTTACATGAGCTCCTGCGTGACAGTCCCTCATCGCTGACCGTTACTTTCTTATTTCTGAGTTTTGAGGGAAGAATCTAATCTTATTAAATAGTTATCTAAATACATTGATTTTTCTACTTGTATGTAATCTGATTTCTTCTCACTATATAAACTGTATGTTTCAGATAAAATTTCACTTAACAAAGCAAAAATTTTCAACTCTCCAAAATTGACTATTTAATCATGTTAATGCATAAACTCTAAACTCCAACTCAGAGACTACGAAGAACATAAACAGGAAATAACACAGACTAAAGTGTTTCCTTGATATTGAAAACTAAATATGTATGATACATTCTTTGTTATACACTTTTTCTAAAAAAGGATAATAAAAATGGAATCACAGTTTTGGGATTATCTGAGAAGAATCTGGTTAAAATATCAAGTCCTGGGGGGGAAAACCTTATAACAAATGAACTTAGTTATAGAACAGATATTTTCTTTCAATTATAAGCAATACATGAGAAAGAGGTCAGATCACACTCATTACTGGAGAAAAGGAATGTTCTAGAAGTGAGCCCATCAACAAGCAGATCTTTCTCTACTAGATGAATAAATATCAAAGAAATAGTGTGATAGAATCAATGGGGAAATAAATCTGAGAACTTGAATTCTTCCTACAAAACCATATAGTCATAGAACACACACACACACACACACACACACACACACACACACACACACACACACAGCCCAGGAGAGTTAGTGTATTAACAATTTAAAAGGCTGGGTGCTTGTGGCTCATGCCTGCAATCCTAGATACTCAGGAGGCTAAGATCTGAGGATCACAGTTCAAAGCCAGCCTGGGCAGGACAGCTGTGAGACTCTTATTTCCAATTAATCACACAAAAACTGGAAGTGGAACTGTTGGTCAAGTAGTAAAGAGAAGAGCTCGCTTGCAGCTAAAGAGATCAGGGACAGCACTCAAGCCCAGATTTCAAGCCCCAAGACCACCCACCACCAACAACAAAAAAGAATCTGAAAAGATTGCCTGGTAGAAACAGGATGATAATGGAGAGCAGAATTGAATATAATTGTTCTATCTATATCATACCATTTTTGTTTGGTTTGGTTTTGTTGAAACCCAAGGCCTTGAAGACACTAGGCAATTGCTTAACTGCTCCATTCTAATTGTATGTCTTCTTAATACATTTAATCAAGGAATTGAATCCAATTTTAGATTACAATGTTACTAAGTGGCAGAGCTAAATCATAGTCTTTCTCCATGTTTTCCCTCAAATGTAATAATACTTAAAATACCCATTTCTGCCATGAGTTTAAAACTCAACTGTAATAATTATTTCTAAAAACAAGAGTAGCTAAACAGTCATCTTTTCTATGTATTTGTGTATGTTAATATTGATGAGGTAAGATAATCTAGCATTTTCAGATTTATTCAGTGACTCATCCCATAAAATATCTATTCAGTTTTTTGTGGATGTATATGTACTTTATATAGCCAATGGACTTATGATTAACACTGAATTACATAAAAATGTTTTTGATATTCCTGAAGATTTTTGAGAGAAAAGTATGCTGTAGGAGGTGAAGGTTCTAAGCTAAGAGCATGTGCTGGGTAAATGAGAAACATAGGGCCTTCTTACTACTTTGTCTTGCAAGGTCAGCCATGGAGGATTAATTGAAATTTAACATTAAGACCTTCTCCTATTTCCTGTAACAGTATTCCAATATTTGTGCTTTATAATGAAATAAGTTTCACAGCAAGCAAAAATGGCACCACCGTGTGAAAATCAGCAAGAGTGTAGATAATAAAGGCAATAACAGTAATGATCTAAGAAACGAAATTACTATTTTTATTCATGATATAAGTAGTAATTATATCGAAATCATCCAAGAAAAATAATGATGTATATGTTAGATTTGTTTTTCTGTTAATGTCACATTATAAAATATTTCTAAAACTTCCACTTATAGGATAAGAAACATGGTACTATTTTTAAGGGGCAGGGCTACATTTCTAGCCATTTTCTTTTTATCTTTTTAAATTACTAGTGGAATTAAAAATTCCTAGATATAGAGAAATCATTGTTTCCAAAAACATGATGAGTTTATTGTCAATAAAAACAAAGATAGCAACTCACACAAAATAGAAGTATGAGGAGAAGAAATTCTGATAACACTAATCTGAGACATACCATTCATAGCAAGAATAATGGTTTGGATGCTCACATACATACATTCATTTATTACAGACCACCTTGAAATACACAAATAGCTTCAAACAGAAAATGATAATTGTTGACATTACTTTGTGAGAAGCAAAATTATGTCAAATGGATTGCTTTTTGTCAACTCTTAAGTAGTAGGGCTTATTTAAAATGACTTTTAACTTTCTTTTATTGTAAATTTTTCAGGTCATATTGTCAGGCCAATAAAACCAAAGCAATCTTACATAAAATTATCCTTTGTCCATTTCCTTCCCTTTTTTTTAATCTTATTGGAATTTAGCAAAATCAATCTAAATTATACGAACGTCACTATCAATTTTTTTCTATTTATTGTCTGACATGTGCCTAGTATTTTCTAATGTCAACTATAAGGTTTATTTAGATCTTTATAGACGATTGCTGGAGGTAAGGAACAATTAAATTGAAAGAATCTTTAAGATAAGGTAAAAAATAATTCTATATTGCTATATTTTTTCACTTTTTAAAAACTATGTTTAATTAATTGTACAAAGGAGTTGCCATGTAACAAAACAGTTTATGAGCATCACATATCTTGATCAATGTCACCTTTTAACATTCTCGCCCAGCCTTCTCCTACCCACCTCTTCGCTCACTGTTCTGTCTTCTTGGAGTATTCTCTGCACATTCAACCTATTCTCCTCTTCATTCATCTACCCCATTCTCTTTGACTATACCACCCTATTTTCTATCTATCTATCTATCTATCTATCTATCTATCTATCTATCTATCTATCTATCTATCTATCTATCTATCTATCTATCTATCTATCTATCTACCTACCTACCTATCTATCTATCTATCTATCTATCTATCTATCTATCTATCTATCTATCTATCTATCTATCTATCTATCTATCTATCTATCTATCTATCTATTTTCAGTTGTGGGGCTTGAACTCTGGGCTTGGGTGCTGTCCCTCAGCTCTTCAGCTCAAGGAGAGCACTCTACTGCTAGAGCCACAGCACCACTTTCTACCACCCTCTTTTTTTGTACATGTTTCCTGATGCTCTATTTTGTTGAACTTTGAAAGAGCATATTTAATACTTGGCTATACTTTACTACTTTATTTCTACTTATAGATTATCTCTTGCATATATAATTCCATCAGATCTTCGTTATTTGATCTGTAATCTGGAGATTTTTTAATTTCAATTCTTCTAAAATAGCTTCTTTATTCTTCAGTAGAAAGTGCATAGTAAGTAATCTGGGTCCAGGATGGTGGAGACATTTCTTACAGGTGAAGAAGGATTAACAGAGATAAGAAGGGATAGCTATTTGATCGGACATGAAATATTAATAATAAAGCTGTAAATAATAAAAAAATTTATGAGTGCCTAATATGTCAACTGTCATACAAATGCTATTGTATAGAATGGAACTAAATTTTCATTGCTTTGTAATTGGAAGCATTTTATTTTATTTTACAGATGAATAGGTAATTTGATAATAAAGAAACTCACAAAGATCAAAATTTATTATGGTCCTTCGGTGTTAATAGACATGAAAAGGAAATTATAGTATCCTATTATATTTACATTAAATTATTTTTAATGGACAGTAGTCAATACTTACATGCAGAGAACCTAGAAAGAATCTCTACTGGGAGCAAAACTTATCATCTGTAACACTGCCTGCACAAGGTAAAGATAAGTAATATTTTTATTCCTGTATATATTTTAAATATTTAGGCGGAATTCACAAACCAAAGGGCATATATAAAATACTCAGCTACAACTTAAGAGTCTCAACCATGCTCCCATGTACATAAATCCCTTTCAACAGAAAGAAACTAAAGTGAACACTATATGTAGGCTTATTGTGGTTGTTACTGAATAATAACCACAGAAAAATCACTAATAATAGTGTGTTGAGTTTTATTGGCCTTCACAGCAGAAATAGGTCCAGATTTTTCCCTGCTGCCTACCAACAATGAAGTTGAATCACATATCTGGGACAATTGTTTGCAATGTAGTTAACACACTGAACTCACCTTGAGAGAAAAAAACATGCAAGGTGAACCCTGTATGCTCCCCAGGTGTTCACCTGTAACATCATCCTGTTTTACAATAAAGAGGAAATTTTAAGAGCATCTCTAAGAAAGGAGATAATGATTGGAATTCCAGTCTTCATAAATGCTTGGAGTTTGTGGTGAACTGTTCTGGGAAAAGGATTAACTGCATAAACAGGGCTTTGGGGGGGTTCTGTCCCAAGGAGTCTGCATTTGCCTTATTCTTTGAGTGCTAGCCGAGCTACTCATATGGAGGGGCTAGACACACAGATCTTAGTAAAAATTGTTTCAGAGGGATTGTGAGCTGGTCAGAGACACTATTCCCAGGAGTATAGAGTAGCCTGGAAGGCCATCGCAGGGGTCACCATCTTGTATACCATAGGAAAGGCGAGACCTCAGAAAATTCTACACAGCAAGGCTCTTGTGTTATAAGGAAGATTCTTAGGTTAATGCTAGGATTAGGATCTTGTCCATATGTATAGTTCACAAATTTACAGTTCACAAGGATCCCATAAAATGAAGACAGATATGTTTAGATAATGCAGTTGTACATTCGGTGCATAATCTACAAAATTAAGAAAACTGAGGGAAGAGATGGGGTCAGGAAGGAGGGGGAGAATGATGAAAGGGATGACTTTGAACAAGAGTCATTGCATTTATATGATACCTGGTTGAATGGCAGCTCCTTTGTACCGTTACTAAAAAAAACAAATAATATTTATTAAAATTTAGACAGCCATAATATTTAGCACACTTAAACCCCTAGAAAATCTCAACTAATTCTGCAGACTTAAATGAAACAAAATGAATTGGAACCTAGGAACACATACATTAACTTAAAATATTTCCTAGAAAGCTTTATTACATATGAGCACAAAAATATGTATCACTCACAACAAAAGAAAAATGTGTGCTCTGGGGACATTTGATTGCATGTAAAAATTTTAACAAGAGTTGGAAGGTAGCCATTATTTGCTGTAAGATATGTTAATATTCAAAAACAAGTTTGAAAGTGTGTAGATATAAATTAAAAAGAAAAAATTAAGAGGTTAAAAATGGAATATTATGAAATATTCACCTGATTCAAAAGAAAGCAGAGAGAGGTATATAAAAAATAACCAATAGAAAACATAATTCAAAATAAATTACAGATTAAACACAATCATATTATTATTATTTTTTTTAATTTAATTTTATTTTATTTGAGAACATACTGTAGAGAGGGGTTACAATTACATGGGCAGGATAATGCATACATTTCTTACCAAGCATTGCAGCCTCCTCCTTTGTTTACCCTTCGCCTCCCTTCCCAGCCTCCCCCCTCCCTCCCAACCAATCATACCCCCCCTCCCCCCCCTACCGACATTGTAAAGCTGGTTTTGACATGACATTTTGTACTTCTCATTGTTGCAACAGGTCCACCTGAATCCTTAAACGACTTGTTTGTCCCCATCTCCTCCACATGTTATACTGACATCAAATATAGTGAAAGCGGGGGTTACACTGTGGGGGAGGGACATACAAAGCAACAAAGAAATAATCTTATAAATGCGTTAGAAACACATGCATGAAAGAAACAAAAACATTAAAATACATATTTGAGGTTTTGTTTCCTAGCATCACATTATCTGACTTTTTCCGCTTGACTCATACCTATACTAGATATTGCAAATAAGGGAAACCATGGGACCTATGTTTCTTTGGGCCTGGCTTACTTCACTTAATATAATTTTTTCCAAGCCTTTCCATTTCCTAACAAATGGGGAAATGTCATTCTTTCTGATGGAGGCATAGAATTCCATTGTGTATATATACCACATCTTCTTGATCCATTCATCTACTGAGGGGCATCGGGGTTGGTTCCATATCTTAGCTATGGTAAATAATGCTGCAATAAACATAGTTGTGCTGGTAGCTTTAGTGTGGCCTTGTTTGTGATCATTTGGGTAAATGCCCAAAAGTGGGATTGCTGGGTCGTTGGGGAGCTCTATGTGGAGTCTTTTGAGGAACCTCCATACTGCTTTCCAAAGTGGTTGAACAAGTTTACATTCCCACCAACAATGAAGTAAGGTTCCTTTCTGTCCACATCCCCTCCAGCATCTGTTGTTGTTAGAGTTCTTGATTTTTGCTGTTCTAACTGGAGTGAGGTGATATCTCAATGTTGTTTTGATTTGCATTTCTTTTATGGCTAGGGATGTTGAACATTTCTTCATATATCTATTGGCCATCCTTCTTTCTTCTTCAGAGAAGCTTCTCTTTAAGTCTTTCGCCCACTTACTTATTGGGCAGTTGTTTCTTTGAGGATTTGTTGTTGGGTGGTTTAATTTTTTGAGTTCCAAGTATATTTTAGATATGAGACCCTTGTCCGTTGTATGGCTAGTAAAGATCTTCTCCCAGTCCGTGGGCTTTCTATTGATCTTGCTAGCTATGTCATTTGCCCTGCAGAAGCTCTGCAACCTTATACAATCCCATTTGTCCAGCCTTTCTTTGATTTGTTGTGTTTCCGGGTCTCTATTCAGAAAATTTCGGCCTGAGCCAAGGAGACCCAGGGTTTCTCCTATTCCATCCTGTAATGTTTTCAGAGTGTCTGCTTTGACTTCAAGGTCTTTGATCCATTTGGAGTTGATTCTGGTGCAGGGTGATATATAAGGATCTAGCTTTAGTTTTCTACATGTAGTTAACCAGTTTTGCCAGCACCATTTACTGAAGAGGCTGTCTGTCTTCCATTCTATTGTTTTAGCTCCCTTATCGAAGATTAGATGGCTATAGGTCTGTAGGTTCATTTCTGGGTTTTCAATTCTATTCCATTGGTCCTGAGGTCTGTTCTTATGCCAATACCAAGCTGTTTTGATTACTATGGCTTTATAGTAGAGTTTGAAATTTGGTATTGATATTCCTCCAGCAGTGTTCTTTCCGTTGAGGAGCGTTTTTGCTATTCGGGGTCTTTTATTGTTCCATATGAATTTTTGGATTGCCTCTTCTATTTCCTTGAAGAATGAGGGTGGAATTTTGATAGGTATTGCGTTGAATTTGTAGATAGCCTTGGGAAGTATTGCCATTTTCACGATGTTAATCTTTCCAATCCAGGAGCATGGGAGGTTTTGCCATTTTTAAAGTTCTGTGTTGATTTCCTTTTTCAAGATTTTAAAGTTTTCATCATAGAGGTCCTTCACTTCTTTAGTTAAGTTAATTCCTAGGTATTTTATTTTTTGTGGGGCTATTACAAATGGAGTTGCTTTCCTAATTTCAGCCACACTTTTCTCATTGTTGGCATACAGAAAAGCCATTGATTTTTGGGGGTTAATTTTATAACCTGCTACTTTGCCAAAGTTTTGAATCAGCTTGAGTAATTTGGGAGTGGAGTCTATGGGATTCTTTAAATACAAGATCATGTCATCTGCAAAGAGGGAAAGTTTTATTTCTTCTTTCCCTATTTGGATCCCCTTTATGTCTGCATCTTGTCTTATTGCTGTAGCTCGGCATTCTAATACTAGATTGAAGAGAAGTGGAGAGAGTGGGCATCCTTGTCTTGTTCCTGAGTTAAGAGGAAATGGCTTTAGTTTTTCACCATTGAGTATAATGCTGGCTGTAGGTTTGTCATATACAGCCTTTCTTGTATTGAGGAATGTTCCATGGATTCCTAATTTTTCCAAAACCTTCATCATAAAGGGGTGTTGGATCTTGTCGAATGCTTTTTCTGCGTCTATTGAGATAACCATGTGGTTCTTATTCTTGCTCCTGTTGATGTGATGAATAATATTAATTGATTTGCGTATATTGAACCAGCTTTGCATCCCTGAAATGAATCCTGTTTGATCGTGGTGTATGATTTTTTGGATGAATTGTTGAAGTCGATTGGCCAAAATTTTGTTGAGAAGTTTCGCATCAATGTTCATCAAAGAAATGGGTCTATAGTTCTCTTTCTTTGATGAGTCCCTGCCTGGTTTTGGGATGAGGGTTATGATGGCTTCATAGAATGTGTTCGGTAGTGAGCTTTCTCTTTCAATTTCATTGAAGAGTTGGAGGAGAATTGGTGTGAGCTCTGCTTTGAAGGCCTTGTAAAATTCCGCTGTAAAACCATCTGGTCCTGGACTTTTCTTAGCTGGGAGGTCTCTTATTGCTGTTTCTATTTCAATGCTTGATATGGGCCTGTTAAGATAGTTTACCTCATCTTGGTTTAGTTTTGGCATGTCAATATTTGCTAGGAAGAGGTCCATTTCTGTCAAGTTCTCAAACTTATTAGCATAAAGTTTTGAGAAGTATTCCCTTATAATGTTCTGAATCTTGCTTGTTTCCGTGGTGATGTTTCCATTCTCATCTCTGAGTTTATTAATTTGGGTGTGTTCTCTTCTTTTTCTGATAAGATTTGCTAACGGTCTGTCAATTTTGTTAAGTTTTTCGAAGAACCAACTCTTTGTTTTGTTGATTCTTTCTATAGTTTTTTTGGATTCTAATTCATTTAATTCTGATTTAATTTTGATTATTTCTTTCCGTCTACTGGATTGGGGTTTATCTTGCTGCTCTTTTTCAAGGAGGTTTAGATGTGTCATTAAATTGTTAGTTTCAGATCTCTCCAATTTGTTGATGTAAGAGCTCAGAGCTATAAACTTGCCTCTGAGTACTGCCTTTGCTGTGTCCCAGAGGAGCTGGTATTTTGTGTGTTCATTTTTGTTGAATAGCATGAACATTTGAATTTCCTTTCTAATCTCTTCCATGACCCACTCATGATTCAGCAGTGTGTTGTTCAGCCTCCATGTGATACCGGACTTCTTTGGTGGCTTTTGATGTTGAGTTCTAACTTTTTTCCCTTGTGGTCAGAGAGAATGCAAGGTATAACTTCAATGTTTCTGAATTTAGACAAGTTTGCTTTGTGGCCTAAAATGTGGTCTATTTTAGAAAACGTTCCATGTGCTGCTGAGAAAAACGTGTATTCTGATGCTGCTGGGTGAAATGTTCGGTAAATGTCTGTTAAGTCTAGTTGATCTATGGAGCTGTTTAGATCTGCAGTTTCTCTGTTGAGTTTTTGCCGAGTTGATCTATCTAGTGGGGAGAGTGGTGTGTTAAAATCCCCAACGATTAATGTCTTTGGATCTATATGGGATTTGAGGGAAAGTAGTGTTTCTTTGATAAATTTGGGTGCTCCTTTGTTTGGCGAATAGATATTTAGAATTGTAATATCCTCCTGAAGGAGAGATCCTTTAATTAGTATGTAGCGACCTTCTTTATCTCTTTTCATGAATTTTAATTTGAAGTCTATTTTATCTGATATTAGGATTGCAACTCCCGCCTGTTTATGCAGTCCGTTTGCTTGGTAGATTTTGTTCCAGCCTTTAACATTGAAAATGTGTTTGTTTTTATGGGCAAGATGTGACTCCTGCAGGCAGCAGATAGAAGGGTCTTGTTTTTTAATCCAACTAGACAGTCTATGTCGCTTAATTGGAGAGTTCAGTCCGTTAACATTAAGAGATAGGACTGAGAGGTATTTGGGAGTTCCTGCCATGTTATCTACCTTCTTGGGGGCTGCGAAAACTGGGTTCTTCCTATGGTTCTTGGATTCTCAGTTTGGGTGCAGTTTCTTGGCCTTTATTGCGGTCTTGTTGGTTTTCTATGTGTAGGACATCTTTAAGAACCTTTTGTAGGGCTGGTTTGGTGGAGATGTATTGTTTCAATTTTTCTTTGCTATGGAAGGTTTTTATTTGGCCTTCAGTTATGAAGGAGAGTTTAGCTGGGTACAGTATTCTTGGTTGATAGTTGTTTGTTTTTAGGGCATGGCATACATCATTCCAGGCTCTTCTTGCATTGATTGTCTCTGCTGAGAAATCTGAGGTGATTCTAATTGGTTTCCCTTTATAAGTGATTACCCTTTTCTCCCTGACAGCTTTAAGGATCTTTTCCTTGTTCTGAGTTGATCCTGTGTGGATTATAATGTGACGGTGGGATGTCCTATTCTGGTCTGGTCTATTTGGGGTTCTAAAGGCTTCTTGTATCTGGACAGGCCTATCTTTTTGCATGTTTGGGAAGTTCTCTGCTAGGATCCTGTTAAACAGATTTCCTAGACCATTAACTTCTGTTTCTAGGTGTTCCTCTACACCCATTATCCTTAGATTAGGCCTTCTGATGGTGTCTTCCAGGTGTTGGATAGATCTATCATATTTCTTGGACTTGTCTTGGATGGTTGTATGTTCTTTCTCTATAATATCTAGGCTGTCTTCAATCCCTGAGATTCGATCTTCTGCATGGTCTAGCCTGCTGTCAAGACTCTCTACTTTGTTTTTTATCTCTTTTCCTTCTAGTTGGTCAGCTTTGATGGCTTCAAGTTCTTTGCTGAAGCTCTGTTTTACGTCTTGTATGAATTTCTTTACTTCCTTAATTTGGTGTTAAGTGTTTGTCCTCAAATCACTTAGTTGATTGGTTATGGTTTCTTTGGGCTCCCATTCCTTCTGTTGGGTTCCATTCAGCATTCCCTTTGTGGTCTCCCTGACTTCCTTCAGCTCTTTGTTAATGGATTCCATGAATGCCTTTAGTGATCTTTGTGTGTTCTCTACCTGGTCTCTCAATTCCTGTATTACTCTTTGATTAGCTTCCTCCCGTTCGTGGGATTCCTGCAGATCTCTTTGAGTGTTCTCAGCCTGCTCACGCCATTCCTCCCTTTCTCTTTGAGTATTCTCAAGTTGTTCACGCAAATCCTGTATCAGTTTTTGAGTAGCTTCCTCCCGCTTATGATATTCCTGTATAAACTTCTGGGATGCCTCCTCTCTCTCCCTATCACGCTCATACAGAGTCCTTTGTACGTTGTCAAACTTTTCATTTATCATGTTTGCCACCAGTGTTTGTAGAGCTATTTGGGAACTCTCCTCTGGATTATTCATTATCTGTTCTAACCCCTGATTATCAGGATTGGGAATTGAGATACCCGAATTTGCCATTTTTCTTGTGTTTTTCCGGCTTACTCTGCCCATTTGAGATGAAGATAGCACCAGTTTTGTGCTAGAACACTATTTTAAGGCAACCATCAACCAAAGTTTGCATTTGTACAGTCAATAGTCTACAGATACAATCTAGTTCAACAGATACATCTATTCGACATCAAACAACTATATGTTAAAGGACTTCGAACCGCAGAGAAGAATTTGGAAAGCCAGAAATTATTAGGGTTAGGGAGAGATGTGGGTAAAAAATAGGAATAGATTGGTGTGGGGAGGCACAGGGAGAGTTAACTATGTCCTAATCACAATGCAGAAAATAGGTTGGGTAGGATGTAAGTAGAGAGAGAGAGAAAAAGAAGAAAGGGAAAGGGGAATGAAAAGAGACCAGAAAAAAAAATAGAAACGTAAAAATTAATGTTATTTTAGAGATTAAAAGACCATCTATTTATAGAGGAATATGAATATGTTGAGAGAAAGGGAGGGACATAGAGGAGATGAGAAAAACTTTAAAAAAATGCTTAAAATTTTGTATAGGTATAAAGTACTGCTATTAGTGAATTTAAGTCTCAGAGGTTTTGAATTGAGTAATAAGTTTGTGGATTAAGTGTGTACACAATGGAGGATAGGGTCTACTGGTTAACTACGGGTTTATCTGAGGATGTGCAGGACGAGAGTTAAGTCACATAAAGATGAACAAAGAGGAAAAGATGGAAAGGATAGGAAAGTGAGAAGAAAAGATCAGAAGTTCAGTAGAGCTAGAAAAAAAACAAAAAGATAATTAAGAATGAAAGAAAAAGAGAAAGAAGACAAGAAAAGAAAAGAAAACACACATTCACATATTCCTAAAATAAAAATTATAAGAGGAGAAGAAAAAAAAAAAAGTTAATGGAAAACAATTATTTTTTCAGAAGAGGCAAAAATTAAAGATTAATAAAAGTTTTAGAAAAGCAAAAAAAAATTTTTATATATATATAAGGTAACAAAAAATGAAAAAAAACAAAACAAGAAAAAGAAAAAAAGAAAAGAAGAAGAAGAAAAGAAAAGTTCTTTGATTTTTTTTTTTTTTTTGGGAGGGGTGGGAAGAGTCCTGTATCTCCCTTTTGTCTGTAACCAGAGTCTGGTTGGAGTCTCTGGTCAGCTTGAGGTCCTGTGGCTTGATTGGTTTCTTAAGTCAGTTTGTTGGAACAGGCAGAAAAATGCTCTGCTTTACCCAAGATTTTGAGATCCCCCTCCCAGGTTAGTTTACTGGGAGGGTGATCTGCTTTGAGAATCACAAAAGAGGGGGATGCAGTGATGAGGCTAGGTTCTGGGTAGAGTTGAGGCCTTTCAACGAACAGTAGCTTTTCCCTGGGGCTATTTTGTGAAAAAAAACTCACAGCACCCAGCCTGGAGCCATTCTCAGGGTTTCTGTTTTTCAATTGATTGTGGTGGCTGCTAGAGGGAGGGGCAGCCTCTGGCTCTGGCCACCCAGCGAGGAGAGCCACTCCAATGGCTGGTGCCTGAGCTGGGCGACCCCTCCCTGGATGGAACTGAGTCTGTGAGGTCACCTCGCCGCCAAGTTCCTGTGACCTGCCAAATGACTAGCTCTATTCCAAGGCCTGAGCTGGAGCTAGCCGCTCCTCCGAGCTTTGTCGGTATCCAAGATGGAGATCACCGGTGCTGGGGGGGGAGGGGTGGCCTTCCCTCCTCTGCTCCCAGAGGAGTGAGGAAGTGGGGCTTCTACTCACGCGGAGTCATGGATCTCGGGTCGTCTCTGGTCTGCAAAGTGCAGGATGAAGTTGTCCGCTCCTTGTCGGTTCTTGCTGGTGTTGAGTAGAATCCGCTCGTCCGCTGCGTCTGGCTCCTTCGTCCCGGACTGCGTCTCAGGTATGCCTCCGCGGCGGTGGTCGCCGCTGCGACCCTGCCGCCGCAGCAGCAGCAGCAGCTGCTCAGATGTGTCTGCTTGGCTTCCCCTCTCTTGACTAACTCTCTGTCCTGTGATGGCACACTTGGTGTGATTCTCTGGCTTGGGACTGTTCACTGGAACTCTGAAACTGTTTTCTATGCAAGAGCTTGTTCAGATTCCAGCTTCTCCTCCGCCATCTTCCACACAATCATACTATTATAAAATATTTAAATTAACAAATATTCTAATTTAAAAGCAAAGATTGTAAGGGAAGATAATTACAAACAGTAATATACAAGAATATCTACAAGAAAAATGAATGGTAATCAAAAAGATCTTCAAACTAATAAGATAAAAAAGCATACTCTATCTAAACTTTAGAAGACAGAATAGCTACATAACTTTCTGACAAAATAGGTTTTGACACTGGGACTTCTTCCAAAAGAAATGAGGACAGTTTATAATGATGAAAGGGTCAATTAATCAGAAAGACATAACAACATTTTTTACATGGTGACAGAATGTCAAAACACACAAAGTAAATACTGGAAGAAATAAAAAGAAATGGAAACAAAACCATTTACAATATCTGAAGATGTTTCAATGTTTATGTTGTAAACAATAGCAACTAGAAAAAAATGTATTACAAATATAGACAGTCTTAACAGCAGAATACAAATCCATTTCATGTTTTGATGTATAATGGACTAAGTATGTAGATCATGGACAGGACCATAAAAGGTGTCCAAATACAAAATATTGTATTACACATATTTTTTGTGACCAAGAATAATTTAGTTATAGCATCCAAATATTTGGGAAGTCAGTAATAGAAAACTACACAATTTATGAGTCAAAGAGTTCATTAAGAAATTTTCAAAACTGGGGCTGGGAAGGTGGCTCAGTGGTAGAGTGCTTCCCTTGCATGCATGAGGACCTGGGTTCGATTCCTCAGCACCACATAAGCAAAAAGAAAAAAGCCAGAAGTGGCGCTGGGGCTCAAGTGGTAGAGCGCTAGCCTTGAGCTGAAGAGCTGAGGGACAGTGCCCAGGCCCAGAGCTCAGGCCCCACAACCGTTCCCCCCCAAAAAATTCAAAATTGATTTAAAGTAAATAATAGGGAAAGAAAACATATCCCAACTGGTTACTGACTACTGCAGTTTTGCATGAATGGAAATTTATAATTTAAATCATCAGACTAGAAAGGAATAAAGGTTTAGGAATTAGTTATTAAAAATTTTCCATTGAAAGAGTGATATAAAATGAGAAGAGAAGTAGGAGCTAAAATAGGAATAGGAAAACTGGTTTAACTCAGGGTAGTTTTCAGACTTTCAGGAACACAAACAAAATTAAACCTATGATGAAGAATAGATTGCTAGAGTTATTGTGCTAATAATAGAGGTCAAGAAAATACACACACACCCCATAGAGTGCCTCACTATTATTTCGCATCATATATTTATTTATCTCAAATAAGATTTCAGCTCCTAATCACAATGCATGAACACCCACCGGGAGAAACTCCTATATGCCACAGCTAACTACAAATGCTTCAGGACATTTTCTGCTTTCACAGCCTTTCTCAATCCATTGCCTTGCCAAGAGTGTGTTTTGCTACTCAAACCTCACACCCACCGATATCAAAAGGTAATATTACTAAACAAAACCATATTACTTGTCACTGATTGGTTTCCTTCATCTATGAGGCTATCTGTAATGAAATTTCACTGAAATAAGTAACATGGATCTTAGTTAACATTAACAGTTCAAGTCATGATAGGAATTCGGAAGAAAGGCGAGAAAGAGTTCTCAAGGAAAAGAACTTGCTTGCTTTTACCCAGGACAGCACAAATCAGGAGGAATTTAGTGACACTGGTTTCTTCTTTTCTTAAATAGATATATAAAACAGTTGATTAAAATGCCAGGAAGATAATCAGTCTTTTTAAATTTATATTTTATTATCTTTCAGTACAAAGGGGTTACTATTCACTGTGTCCATTGATAAGTGCAGCGCATCATGATCAGTTATCAGCCCTTTCATCTTTCTCCCCATCCCTCTTGACTGTTCTTTCCTGTCAATCAGTTTTTGATAGATGCTTACTCAAGACCTTCCATCTTGGAAATCTTCTCTCATTGTATTGGATGGCTCCAAAATGATGTCATCTGATATCTTACCAGGTTAAACTTCCCTCTCTTGGTGAAGTAGAAAGCCTAGCCTGAGATCTAACCAGAAAGTTTGTTGATCTGGACAAGGTCTTAATGGTCTCTAAAGTCATTGCTAAAATGGTGTCCATACAAAATTGCTTTCTCTAGGTATTTTGTTTCATCTTCATATAGTGGTGAAAAGATTAAGACATGTACAACTTTAAGCTATGTGGATATGCTTTAGTGTCATCACCTGATATTAGGAGAAATGATATAGTTAAAACCATTAAAAAGCATTGCATGTGGTCAATTTTCAATTATGACTATAATTGAAATACAGAGAATATATACACACATACACATGAAAAAATATATATATTTATATACATATATGTGTATATGTTCACCTACATGCATGTATATATATATATACATGCATGTATATATATATATATATATATATATATATATATATAGTTACTCTATAAAACAAGTGCCACTAATTGTCTATGCACATATTTTTAAAGCTCAAACATTTGGGGCATGATAACAACACCCCTGTAATCCAGGCACTCTAGGGAAAAAGGCAAAATGATGTCAAGTTTAAAGTAAGTTATGCAGGATGATCCTAAATGGAAAGGACTAGTGAAACACAAGCATATTCATTACAATGAATTTTCTGATATAAACAGTCTTGGTTCCAATTAAGAAAATATTTCAGAGTTTCAGATCTTTTCTAGGACCAGGAGTTTGGTCATCTCTGGAAGAAAATACTGGAAAACAATTTTTGACTTGTAAAGAACTAAACAAAGCTGGAACACACAATTTTGAGGGAATCAGAAAGTCTTTGTGCCAGCATATGGCACAAATAAGGACAGAGTGTCATAAATTATTGGGGCAGTTTCATTCAGAGTTCAGGTTTATTACAACCAAGCTCACATACTGGATATAATCCTTAGAAAAACAATAGCAATATGGTCTGCTTTATGAATAGATGGGAAATGGGTCAGGAGCAATTGACTAATTTACTCAGCAGTAAAGATAATTACTGTTTTTAATGATAATGTACTACAGGCCAGCCTAATTGGTTCATGCCTCATGCTTAAACTCTTCTAGCTTTAATAAGTGAAAGAACATTATATTTACTTTGATAGGCCTAACAGTACATAATATTGAAAACTGACCTTTAAATGATCCTCTGAGTAGTTGTCTATTTGTTTTGTATTATTAGAAGCCTTGAATAATTTTTAGCTAAAATGTATGCTTTTCTATTTTCATATATTCTCATTTCCTCTCTGATATGTCTATTAGGACATACAAAATGTTTCAGGGAAAAAAACAAGCTTTAAAAAGCACAACTGAAAATTAAAAATAGAAATTTAAATTACTCCAATATGACAAACAGGGCTAGGAAAAAAAACATTTAAATTTCTTCTGTTAGATTTTTTCTGTAGAATGAATGAATCCCATTTACACTTTCTCATTCATTTTAGAAGAACACTATGTGCAGCATTGCATTTTCCTCATTTCTAATGTCACGTATCAGGCATGTTTATTCACAGTTAAAAATAGCCATTTGGATTTCTTCCTTGTCCCTGGTGCATTGTCCTTGATACAAAATGAATCGTCCTTCACAGTCATTGTATCCTTGTAAGCATAACATTGATCACTTCAGTCACTAGAGTGTCAGAATTCCAAGAGCAACACCAACTTTCTATCCTCTTTCCACCCATCTATGGTTTATGAGGGGAGTGAATCATTTCTATAGCTGCGGAAAGAATTGACAAGAAACACTTTAATTAAAGAGTTATTTTCTTCATCTTATTTAGGATTCATTCACAATAAAGGTTGCTTCATCTGAAAATTCCATAAATGAATATAGTGTATTTTGAGTTTTCCCTCCATCTATTATACTCACTCAGCCCTCTTCCCTCCTCCATTTATTATGAAAATATTATTTGATGTGTGTCATTATGCTCTGTCTATACACACATTTGAATATACTTTGATTCTCTTCACACATCTCCCTCTCAGTAGCCTCACCATTTCTCTTCCTCCCTAACCCAGTTAACCTGGATAACTAGATAATGTTTCTTCTATAGTATTGTTATTATAATTACTACTATATATTGTTATCATAATTCTGCTTATGAGTGAAAATATACCATAATTGATTTTTTCAGTCAGTGTGTTTTACTCAAGATGATGACCGCCAATTCCATCATTTTCCTGAAGGTAGCAAAATTTCCTCCTTTTTATTGATTAGTAATACTCCAATATATGTATGTATATGTCATAGTTTTATTGTCTATTCATCTGTTGATAAGCACAGACTATTTTCAAAGCTTGACTATTATGGATAGTGCTTCAATAAACATGAAATTGCAAACATCTCCCTTGTGTATTGATTTATGTTCCCTCAGAAAAATGATATGACTGGGTTATAAAGTTGTAGCTATTTCTAGATATTTTGGCGCACCTGCATACTGATATCTATAGTAGTTGTATTAGCTTACATTTTTACCAGCAGCTTATGAAGGTTCTCTTTCATATCAAGTTGTTTGTTTTCTTGATGTTAGCCATTCTGACATGGGTGAAATAGAATCCTAATGTATTTGATTTGTGTTTCTTTTATGGCTAAGAATGTTGAATATTCTTCACATGTGTATCAGTTTTTTGCTCTTTTGGAAACTAATTCATCTGTTTGGCTTATTTATTGTTTGGAATTTAAAATTTGTGCTCTGTAAGCATTCTGAATAGTACTCCTTTATAGTGATAAAGATTTCTCTCTGTCGTCTACAAGCTGTCTTTTCATTCTTGCAAATTTTATGTGCAGAAGCTTTTTAATATGATAGCTTCACTTGACAGTTCTTGTTCTATGTCCTGAGTAATAAGAGTCATAGTTAGGCCTTGCTTGCCTATGTCTATATCTTTATGCAATTTTCTGTTTGTCTGCAGTGTTTTCCAAGTTTCAAGTATTCCATTATCAGTTTTGGATCATTTGGAATTGATTTATATACAGAGTGAGAGATACGAATCTACTTTCTATCTTTTGCATGTAGATAACCAGTTTTACCCAGAACTACTTGTTGAAGAAGCTGTCTTTTCTTTAGTATAAGTTTGGGGCTCCTTTGCTTAACAATCAAATGGCTAGAACGGTGTAGATTTATTTCTGGGTTTTTCCAACTGTTTCTTAGCATTAATATGCTGTTTATGTTACCATGACTATGTAGTATACTTTGAAGTCTAGTTTTATATGCCTCCAGCACTGCTCTTTTTCAGCAGCTAATATTTACGCCAGCTCCATTCATGAAGACAGTCCTCAGTGGAAGTAAAACACCTCACACGAGGTCAAGCAAGGCCTATGGCCAAATCAGTATATTGTACATAGCAGACTAATATGAATGATATTAAATACATACACAATTTGTCCCAATTCAGGCAACTTTCATAGCCATCTGACTCTAGCACAGGTCACATAATACACAGAGAACTTCCCTTGTCTTTTTTCTTTCTTTCCTTTATTTTCTAAACGACTGTAAAATAGATTGTATTCTTCTTTACTCCCATCCTTCCTTCTATTTCTGGAGAGACTGACAAGAATACTCCCAGGTTTCAGGGCTGCCTGTGAATTTCCCCAGAACAAAATATCTGAGGCTGTGACTCCACAGGTAACCTCATCTGTAAAAGGCTGTTTTTCATCTTCTCTCTCTAGATAAGCCTCCAGTTCTGCTTCTGTAGTTTTTGTGTTTATTTTTTACTTGGTTTGTTGGTTGTTCTTAATAATTATTTCTTGTTCAACATTGATAACAATGGCCAAAATGAACAAATTTTCTGGGAACACATAAAACATATTGAAATTAATTTTCTTTTTTTTGTTTATATTTTTGGTGGTATTTTTTTATTATGAAAATACTGTACAGAGGGGTTACAATTACATGGGCAAGATAATGAGTACATTTCTTATCAAGCATTGTACCCTCATCCTTTGTTTCCCCTTCCCATCCCATCCTCCCCCACCGCGGCCCCACACATCCCTCCCCCCCCCCCCCACCAAAGTACACTTTAATCACACTATCTAAGGATAGTTTGAAATATATCTTTAATAGGGGCAATTCATTGTTATCCTAAATATGTCCAAATAATCTTTTAATTTATATTTATATAATTTCCTAAAATGTTTTATTCAACCTTAAGAATGAATTGTTCATATGCAAATTTGAAAGGAAATCCCAACAAATCTGGAATTTTAGGGCCTTAAGGAGACTTACTTTTCAGTGTCATTTCTAGTACTCCAAGTAGTCATCAAAAAGTCTTCCTATTTATCTATGAAATTAGTGTATTATTATCTGCACCATAGGCTGAATCCAACATGAATAGAATAATGGGAAAATATGACAAAACCTTGAGAAGAAGACAGAATTAGGTTTGAGATTCAGCAAGTAGGGGCAAACCAGATGATAAAAAGTCTTAATGGCAATAATTCTGAAGCTACATGTTTTTTAGGATGATCTAAAAACCTGATATTTCTAATCTTATCAATTATAATTTATTCTGGAAAATATTAGAAAATAAAATATTTAAAATGGGAAAACTTGTTATTTTATGTTTCAGCCAAATACATTTTACAATTAAATTGTAAAATGGAATATAATTAAAAGACTAGTCTTCCTCTAAATTTACTTAATTTTTTACAGGATTAAACAAGGATAATTGAGGGATTAAATGTTGATATAAGCTAACATGAATTAGGGAATTTGGAAGAGTTTAAAAGTGAATATAGGATTTAAGTGGTCTAGGCTAGTTGATTAATTCAATAAATACTCTTTGAATACCATGTACTGCCTCCAGAAAATGGAAATGAATAAGTGAATGTAAATTTTGTTCCTATAGAGTTCAGAGTTAAGCTGAAAATAAATTATGAAATAGAAAGGAGAAAATAAACCTACTAAAAATTTTAGTCTTTGAATTTGATTATTTGGGTGGCAATAAATATTATTAGATAAAAGTTACAGTATTTCTCACATGGAAAAAATAGAATACTTTCCCTAAATTTAAATAAATAATATAACTCACAGTAACTGCCTCCCAAAGGAATTAAAGACTTTTCATTTCAATTCTCTAGATTTTACTTTTAGGAGAAATATTCTTTTTCTAGAGTTGATATAATGAGTACAAAGTTGTATCTGCCTACTCCAGGGATGGAGCCTATGGCTGTAATCTATTTCTTACTAATTAGAAGTCTCTGTTCCTTAATCTTAGGGAATGTGTAGGAAAAGGCACAAGATTCATTACAAAAATAACCAATCTGAATATTGCTTCAGTGACTAAGAACCACTATTCCTTCTCCTTCCTGTGGAACCACAGGGCATTCAAGATTGATTGGGCCCAAGCCACCTTGCCACCATACATGAAAAGAATTCTTGAGAATGCAGCAAAATCACAACAGAGCCAGGTAGAGAGAAAAGCCAATTTTTATATCATTGTCAAAATTTGTTTATCAGCATCAGCCCAAAACTACAGTATTATCTGGACTATTCTCCTAAGATTCATTTTACTTTATTGAAGCAGTATACTTTGAGTTTCTTCCTTTATCTTACAAGGACGTTAATATCACATAATAAAATTTTCTTGAAAATGATATGAAATAAAGACTATAACATAGTAGTTATTGACATTTATTTTCTCACTTGCTCAATGTATGAAATAATTATAGATTTTTCAGAATTGTGTTTGAAAGTGTACGCCATATGGCAGACCCTAAAGGAATAGCAAGTCCTTAAATCTACCTCTCTTGTATACAAATGTGTTCTATTAGAGACTGATTTAGTTTCTCTTTGAAATTAAGAGAAATGAATAAAGTTGAGAGGTTAATGGACCAGCTTTTTTTTGTTGTTGTGGGTATTGGGGCTGGTTTGGAACTGTGATCTTCAGATATCACCCTCCTGAGAAGCTAGGATTATAGGCATAAACCACTGGTACCCTGCTTAACCATCTTTTGAGAGTCATTTAGATAAGTGAAGCCAGGAACTAGTGGCTCATACTTGTAATCATTCAATGCAGCTCAAAGGCAGCTCAGATAGAAAAGTCCATGAGACTTTAACCAGAAAAAAGCAGGGCTGGAGGTGTGGCTTTATTGACAGTATGAGAAATCAAAGCATTGAATTCAATCCCTGGTATCTTCACATACACACACAAAAGAAGAGAACAAAGGAAAGAAAACTAATGCAAGGGAAAAGAGAAAAAAGAATGTACTCATTGCCTTGCTCATTTAACTGTAACCCCTCTGTACAGTATGTTCACAATAAAAAACTTATTTAAAAATAAAGCACTTAAAATTTCACGTAAAAGGCCTTACATTTAAGTTTGAAATGTACTTATTACCTTACTCATGTAACTGTAACCCCTCTGTACATCACCTTGACAATAAAAAATTAAGAAATAAAAAAAAAAAAAAAAGGCCTTACATTTTTCTGGCTGTGAATTTTCTTATAGATTTTTGTCATCCTTCTTGAAACTCCATTGCTGATAACAACTAATGCTGACTGGTCTAAAACATCACCTCTAAAATTTCATATGCCTGGACCAATGCACATGTTGCAGTTTGCCCAGGAAATACATATGACATCTTTACTAAAAGTCATAATGAAAAACACATTTAAAACTTTTATATGAAAATTTGGCATATTGAAAAAAACAGGTAAGTGCTAGAGAAGATATAAAAAATATTTTCAGAGATTAATCTTATCAATATCCATTGAAACAAAGAAATTAAATAAAAAGGATAATTTAGATATTAGAATAAGCATAAATATATGTGTGCATATAGACAGCTGTAGGTATAGATATATGTACATGTAAGAAAATAATAACATGACAAAATACATGAATTAATGTAATCTTCAGTAAAAGAAATTTAATTTTCAGTGTTATGAAGTACTTAAAATAGCACAGAAATAATGAAAATCAGACTATCAAATGTAATGTACATAATCAAAATATATCCTGGATATAAATATATTAATATATGAACATAAATTAATTAAAATAGTTAACTTGGCTACAGCATAGTTTTCCACTATATCAAGGTACAGCCATCATAAACCTATCTAAGCAAGACCTCATAAGTATTGTCACAACATGATAAACATTAAGAGCAGAAAAATATGGAGCATTTGAAAAACTCTAAACTCTGTCTCAGGATTTTCATGTTAATGTGCTAAAATCATGCATTGTGCTGAATACATTGTAAATTTCATAACAGTAAAAGTTATGACATGAAGTAAAAATAAGCTAATAAGTTAAATGATATTCTGTTGTATATAAAATGCAGAAAATACCAAATGAGGTTATCTATAAAAAATACTAAAATTTTAACCTGGAACTGATTTTTATAATTAGTTGTTAAAGTTCCTACTAATATTTTCTTTTTTTTTGGGGGGGGGGTGTGGAGGGGGTCGGTCGTGGGGTTTGAACTGTAGACTTAGGCGCTGTCCCTGAGCTCTTCAGCTCAAGGGGATCACTCTACTGCTAGAGCCACAGCTCCACTTCCGGTTTTCTGAATGGTTTATTGGAGATAAGTGTCTCATTGACTTTCCTGCTTGGGCTGGCTTTGAACCTCAATCCTCAGATTTCAGCCTCCTGAGTACCTGGGATTACAGGAATGAGCCACCAGGCCCAGCCTCCTACAAATATTTAGTGATTTTTTTTTCTGGTTAAGACCTCCATGTGTCTGGTTTATGGTCCTGAATCCAAGAGTATTCTGAGCAGGAGGAAAGAAGAAAAAAAGATGAAGGAAGGAAAGAAAGAAAGAAGCAAGGAAGGAAGGAAGGAAGGAAGGAAGGAAGGAAGGAAAGAAGGAAGGAAGGAAGGAAGGAAGGAAGGAAGGAAGGAAGGAAGGAAGGAAGGGAAAGAAAGAAACAGAGAGGGAGAGGGAGAGGGAGAGTGGGAGGAAGGGAGGGAGGGAGGGAGGGAGGGAGGGAGGGAAGGGAAGGGAAGAACGTATAAGCACAATCACTTCAAGAAATTTTTAAATATTCATGAATATATGTGAGCAGAAAAATTTATTATTTATCCCATACATTGGATGTGTCCCCCAATTCCCAAAACTGCTATATTCAAGAGAAACCAGAATTTATGTGTTGGCACAAATAATGCTATTATATATTTTATTTTGAGACAAAATATATTTTAATTATCAATTACTGGTAGAGAGAATTTAGCATATCATAAAATACCTAAATTAAGATCATCACTAAACTGTTACAACATTGAATTTGAATAATATACAATGAGAATAACAATGACAAAATGAAGAGCTCAGCATAAGCCAAAATCAATCAGAGTTAGAATTTTTTTGGGGGGGGGCGGTCAGATGTGGGGCCTGAACTCTGGGCCTGGGTGCTGTCCCTCAGCTCTTCAGCTCAAGGCTAGCACTTTACCACTTGAGCCACAGCGCCACTTCCAACTTTTTCTGCTTATGGGGTGTACTGAGCCACCTTCACAGCCCCAGAGATAGAAATTTTTACATAGTTTACACTTCAAGTTACAGAAGTAAAAGTCTTTCTGTAGAAATTGTAAAAATATTTATGACTTAATAGAGGATCTCAAACCAGGTGTGGTTCTAGAAATCTAGTGTGTGATTTCCAAATTTCTACAAGCAATAACAAACTGCTTTTAACACTTCCCAAGCCTCCTATATTAGGGAATGACATGGGAAAAGAGTGGAGCTCTAAGTTTTACTGAACTTTACTAGGAAGCATATAACTACAAAAGTGGAGTAGGAATTGGAGGCCTCTCCTTAATCTTCAATGATGCTCCACATGTTGGGTAAGGTCCTTTAAATGTCAACATTAAAATCTAATTTATTTTGCTTTGGAACTTCATGTCTTCAGAATTAAGCCATGTTCAGTCATTTAGCACAATTTCATAAGCTATTTTATTATATTATTTTCTTCATGACAGCTGATAACAAGGTATCTTCACTGTAGCTGACAGAACCAAAACACACAGAAAAAAATCAATATATTAATAAAGGGATCTCTCCATCATGAGACTATAATAACCCTAAACATAGATACACCAAATGTTGGCATTTCCAATTTCATTAAACAAATACTAAATGACCTAAAATCATACACAGATCCAAACATCACTAGTGATTTCAACACACCATGATCACATTTGGATAGATCATCCAGTAAAAAACTCAGTAAAGAACCCTCAGGGTTAAATAACTGCATTGACTTGCTAGAATATTCCAACGAAAAATATCACAAAACACATTCTTCTTGATAGTCCATGGAACATCCTCCAAAATAGACCATATCAAAAAAGAGAACCACAGACCCATCTTCTGATGAACATAGAAACAAAACTTCTCAATAAAATTCTGACCAACTGAATTCAACAACTAACCAAAAAAGAAAAATTTATATAAATTATGATCAAACAGGATTCATCCCAGGGATCCAAAGCTGGTTCAACGTATATAAATCAATAAATGTAATGCAGCAAACACATCAACAGAAATAAGGTCAAGAATCACATGATCATACTAATTGATGAAGAAAATGCTCTTGACAAGACCCAACACCTTTTTATGATGGATGCTCTGGACAAGCTAGGAATATTTGGAACATTCCTCAATATAATAAAGTCTAGGTATGACGAACCTACAGCCAACATGATAGTTACTGGTGAAAATCTAAAATCAATCTCTTTAAAATCAGGAATAAGAGAAGGATGTTCACTCTCTCTATCACTCTTTAATACTGGAATTCCTAGCAAGAGCAACAAGGCAAGAGAAAAACATAAAGGGGATACAAATCAAGAAGAAAGAAAGAAAACTGTCCCTGTCCCTTTTTTGTAAATGATATGATCCTGTACTTAAAAGACTCTATAGTCTCTGCCCCAAAGCTACTAGAGCCGATTCAAAATTGTGGTAAAAGATCAGCATATAAAATCAACACCAAAAAGCAGTAGCTTTTCTGCATACCAAAAATGAGAAGATTGAGACTAAAATCAGGAAAGAAAGTCCATTTGCGATAACCTCAGAAAAATAAAATAAAAAACTTAGCAATTAACTAAATATGTGAAGGATCTTCGTGGTGAAAACTTAAAAATTTTAAACAAGGAAATTGAATTTAAAAAAACAAAGACTTAAGGAAATGGAAATCCGTGCTCCTGGATTGGCAGAATTAATATTGTGAAAGTGGCAATACTGCCCAAAGCAATCTACAAATTAAAGACCCATCAAAAATCCCAACATCATTCTTCAATGAGATAGAGAAAACAATCCAAAAATGTATATGGAACAACAAAAGACCCAGAATAGCAAAAACAATCCTTAACAGACAGCATAGTGCTGGAGTAATAACAATACCAAACTTCACACTTTATTACAGAGCCATAGTAATCGGAATTTTTCTTTTTTAACATTGTGAGACTGTGGGAAATGCTGCTCTCTCCCTTCAGCAGCTTTCAATCTAGCTCATTATCCTGGCCATTGCAACTAAAGCGTTCACCAGATGTCTCCAGGGGAAATTGGAAGTTCCTTTGATGGATTTCCTGTACTTCCTTTCTCACCAAGGTATTGGCTGTCTCCCATTCCTAGCTACTATGGCATCTATAAATTATATTTTTGCCTCTCCAGCCTTGTGAGGGTTGCCAAAAATCTGTACTGGCATGTTTCCTGTTAAGAAAGCCCATCCGCCTTGGCCCTTGGCTATTATTTTTGCCAAAAAGTGGCAACTGCCACTGATAGAGTCAGCTGCAGATTTCCCTCTTTTGGGATTTTGGCACCTGTAATGTTTACTTCAGCAGTTTCTAATATTAAAAGAAAAGGCTTAGCATTTAATCTCTTTTCTGTTCTTATAAAGAACATTGTTCTAGGCAAGGATATACCAGAGGTTAAGGAATCTAGCCTCAACTACATTTTATAGAAGCAAAATATAATATTTAACCTCTTCTGAACAACAAAGATTAATTTGGTGAGGTGACAATGATACCAGATATTATCTACCTGAGTCTAAAAATAAGAAGGAAATATTTATGTAAACTCATGTTCTGTATTCCTCAAATATATCATATCTAAAAGCAAATAAACAAATAATTTGAAACACATAATCATAGGAAGAGCAAACAAGAAAATATATGATTGGGGAAATTATTTGCTGAAAAGGTAGAATTAACATTAAAGTTTCACAAGGGAAACCATTACAAGGGTATTTTATAGCTGTATATTTATTCTTTAATATTGATCTCATGATCCTAGAAAATGACACAGGAAAATTTTTAAATTGATTTTGAAATCTGGGTAAACTGTTTAACTGTTAATATTTGAATTGTATAGCTAGCTTTGTGTTAGTGACATCAAGGCATTTTCCTAAGATTTATTTTGTTTTGTTTTTGTTTTGTTTTGTTCTGGATTTTTTTTTTTTTTGCTGGTCGTGGGGCCTGAACTCCTAAGATTATTGTTTGAATTAATGAGCTAATTTAAGAAGTATCCCATATAAATGTTCAATATATAAATTGTACAGTTTCCTTAATAAAGACAATAAAAGTTAGACCATAAAGGGAAAAAGGAATTAACACCATAAGCAAATAAAATCAGAAGTGTATTGCAATTAAAATGAGACTTGAATGAGTAATAAAACACTTATTCCTGAGTGAGCAAACAGTGTTTTGAAACATCCATTTCCCCCAGTAGGACTACAAATTTATGGTAACTCTTGAAAACCTCACCCCTATCAAGATGTTTTAAATGAAACTGCAAAAACAAAGGGAAAATGCTAAAAGTATGCCAGGATGTTTTACAAAAAGATCAACGGAGTTCAAGCATGTTCTTTTAGGCATAAAAATATTATGCAGGTCAAATAACTAAGACCAGCTGATAGTAGCTAAGAAACAGGAAAAAAATAGAACATAGAAGGGAATAATGTTCTGAATTCAATATGAACTGTCCCCCCTCCTCCCCTAGAGGCCCATGTTGAAAAATTGGCCCTCAGTTCTAAACGACATTGAGATGACTGGAAGAGGAGAATGTCAATCTTTTCCATGGCTTTTTCTAAATGGGTCAATAAGAGGAGGGGCCTACTTGGAGAAAGTAGATCCCTCAAAGGTATGCATTTGAAAGAGCTATTTTTTTTCTTTAGCTCTACCTCTACTTTTCTTCCTCTTATCCTTACTTCTTCCTCTCCCTCTCCCTTTCCCTTTCCCTTTCCCTTCCTCCCCCCCTTTCCCTTCCCCTCCCTTCCTTTCTTCTGATCCTCCCCCTTTTCCCTGACCCTTCCTCCTTCCTGCCTTACTCTTCCTTCTCCTCCCAATAACTCCTATCCTTCCCTGCTTACCCTTCTTCGCTCTCTCTCTGTCTCTCTTACCCCTCCTCCCCTCTTCCCTCTACAACCTCCTCTTTCTCCTGTCCCCTCTTCTCCCTCCTCCCTCTTCCTTTGTCTTTTCTGGCTGCCTAGATGGGAGCTGTTTTCTCTGCCATCCCCTTCAACCATGAAATGTCGGTCTTGCCACTGCCCCAAAAGCATTGGAGTCAGTCAACCATGGACTTCAGCCTCTGAAACTATGAAATGCTGTGAGCCAAATAATCCTCACTTCTTTAAATTGGCATCCTTGTATATTTTTTTATCACAGAAATGAAAATCTGACTAGTAAATACTCTCCAATGATTTTAAACTGTCAGTTAAATATATAAAAGATTATCTTGATCGACGTTAAACAGACCTACAGCTTGATGTAGATTGACCAACATTTATGCATGCATACATCATATATGCAATTTTTTCAATAATGAAATGTCTCCTTTTACCAAGTCATTGCTAAAATTTTCTTTTTTTGCTTCAAATAAGCCTGAACACTTGGTAATAAATATTAGCACCTCCTAAGAATTCATACTGACTTTTATTTTTTTCATATATATTTTATTGTAAAAATACTGTACAGAGGGGTTACAGTTACGTGAATAGGGTAATGAGTACATTTCCTATCGAGCATTGTTACCTCCTCTTTGTTTTCCCCCTACCATGCTTTCCACCCCCCACTGCAGCAGATGGGAAATTGTAGTGTCTTGTACATCTCATTGTTACAATGGCTCAACCTGTATCCTTATTTCAGCATTTTGTTTTTTCCCTTGCCCTCCCCAAATTATAGAAATGTATATACAAGGTACAGGACACTGGAATCAGATACAGTGACAACAGCGCTTATACTGTGGGGGAAGAACATATAAAAGAATCACATAGTGCATTATAAATAAGTTAAAACCAATAACAAGAAAGAAAAAACCACTTGTGTCCCTATCTTGGGGTTCATTTCGCTTAACATCATCTTATATGGCCATGTGTACATAGCTTTTGACCTCTTTTTGCTTTGCTATTACTTTATTATTACTTAGAAAAAAAAGGATATGCTATCATTTGTCGAATTGATGGGTAAGTCTCTGGTAGGAAAGCAAATTGACAGAAACACAAGATCCTAATTAGTTGTTTTAAGTCTAACCTAATGAAAAAAGAGAAGAAAAAAATTTAACAAAGTAAGATCTAATCAATCTATTCTGTCTGTCAGTTAATACAAAAGGCTCCCTTGGATAAATGTTATTCATTGATACTCTCCTGCTTTGATTCAAAGCTATTTATAGCCATTTATTTACGACTCTGGAACACAATGTTTTCTTTTCTTTCATTTGATTGATCTCCAATACTGTAAAGTTCCCACCTTTATTCAACCAAAAATGTACCCTGCAGTTATCTCTGATGAGTGAGCCTGATTCTGTTCTGTCAAGACTGTCAGTGATAAATGATGGACTGAAGCAGAAGTCTTCACAAAGCAGAGAAACAAAACAAAACAAAAGGAAGGAACATCCTAGTGAGTTTTTAATTGATTTCATTAACAATGGTCACAATTCTTCATAGAAGGAGAAAAACCAGTTGTGATAGAAGACCACTAAAATGCCAAGAAATTTCTCAGCAGTTTAAATACTCTTAAATTTTTAAATGCTATATTCTCTAGCAGCACCATAGTAGATTGAATTAAGTTTCATTATTGATTTCCCAAGACTTTGTTGGTGTGTTGCCCATTTAAACACATTATCAGATACTTAAAGAGTAATTTATAATGCTTTGAAGAACATTTAGTTCATTTAAAATAGCTAATAACATCATTCAAATGAGAGAAAGTGTCAGGACTCAATGAGTGGAAATGCGGGATGCAGACACAATGTCCATTAGAACTGAAGCCAAACAGATTTTTGTAACATTTCGAATAAAATATTGTAAATATAAAAGGTTTTAATAATTGAACTGTCTTACAAACTATAATTACAAAGAGTCAATTAAATAATTATGAGTAGGTCATCTATGACATTATGGAGATAGACTGGAAATTACCTTGAAACTGGAAGGTTTCAAGCCCTCTGTAATTCAAAAAATGGATTTCTATTAGAATGTGTATGCAGTTTGATATTTGAATAGTCATATAGCATGAAGCCTTCCAGCTCTCCCTAAAAGTGTCTCCTCAACTACTATTTCTTTTCAATATTTTCCAGAATGAAATATTTGATCTGAATTTCAATGCAGGGTTTTGGAGAGGAATAATATTTATCTTTAAATTAATATGCATAACTCTGTATTAGTTATCCTAATAAAATACTAACTGGAGGCTTTACCAAGAATTTCTCTTTTCATTCTTCCTACTAAAGGCTTAACCATGCTTTGCATAAAAATAAATAAACATGAGTAAAATTTGTTTAAAAATTGTTATCCTGTACTCATACATCATTAGCCAAGAGGCTATACCATGAAGACACTATCCTCAAGAAATTTAAAGTTGTTGCAGCCTGGCTGCATATACACAGAAAGTCTTGTATTTAAGTGAATAGTGATTTCTAAATGCTATATTCCTTGGATAGTACTTTAGTATGTAGGCCTAGAAGAAGAATGAGATTCTACTCTTCATTCAGAAACTTCCAGCTATTGATTTAACAGCTAAATGTTGGTGGTGCCAGGTGGGTGTGGGGTTGGGGTCCTTGCATTTTGATGCCTGGAGACACCCTCTCAGATTTCAGGTAAACCTGGTAGAGCCTCGTAGAGAATAACTAGTAAATGAGTATGGACTTTCATCTCTGGGGTTCACATAGATTTTTTTTCACTGTAGCCGACATTAGAGTATGTTTACCATTGCTTCCTTCCCATCTGCTTCTGATAGTCCCTCTGTTAGTGATCTACCTAGTGAAAGTCCATGTCTATCCACTGAAACTCAGAGGTAGTCTTACGATCTAAGCTCTGTAGACTATGCAGCATTTTGCGTTTTTCAAGTGCGAACATTCCTCTATGGAAGTGTAAGCAAAGTATCATTTATTCTCAATTTAATATCAGGTTTGCTTATGTATTTTTTTGTTTCTTTATTTTTAAAAGTTTTTTTTTATTGTGAAAATACCGTACAGAGGGGTTACAAGTTAATGAGCACATTTCTTATCAAGCATTGCTGCCTCCTCCTTTGTTTTTCCCCTACCATTCATGCCCTCCCACCTCCATGACTACCCCCGCTGGGGCCCAGGCCAAAGTTGTAAAAACGGCCAAAGTTGTAAAGTTCGTTTTTTCAACATAGCATTTTGTTACATGTCATTGTTGCAATGGGTCCACCTGTATACCTATTAAAACAATTTGTTTCTTTTTCCCTTCCCCTCCCCAAATTATACCAACATCAAATACAGTGAAAGCAGGGGTTATACCGTAGGGGAGGGACATACAAAGCAACAAAACAATCACCTTATAAATATGTTAGAAACAATAGCAAGAAAGAAAAAAAAACACTTGTGTCCTTATCTTGGGGTTCATTTCACCTAACATCATCTTATCAGACGTTTTCTTCTTGTCTCAGACATATACTAGTTATTACAAATAAGGGAAACCACGGGACCTATGTTTCTTTGGGCCTGGCTTACCTTACTTAATATCATTTTTTCCAAGTCTTTCCATTTTCTAACAAATGAGACAATGTCAATCTTTCTGATGGAGGCATAGAATTCCATTGTGTATATATACCACATTTTCTTGATCCATTCATCTACTGAGAGGCATCTGGGTTGGTTCCATATCTTAGTTATGGTAAATAATGCAGCAATAAACATAGTTGTGCTGGTAGCTTTAGTATGGTCTTGTTTGTGATCATTCAGGTAAATGCCCAAAAGTGGGATTGCTGGATCATAGGGGAGCTCTATGTGGAGTTTTTTGAGGAACCTCCATACTACTTTCCAAAGTGGTTGAACAAGTTTACACTCCCACCAACAATGCAGTAGGGTTCCCTTCTGTCCACATCCCCTCCAGCATCTGTTGTTATTAGAGTTCTTGATTGTAGCCATTCTAACCAGAGTGAGGTAATATCTCAGTGTTGTTTTGATTTACATTTCTTTTATGGCTAGAGGATGGAATAGGAGAAACACTAGGTTTCCTTGGTACAGATTGAAATTTTCTTAATAGAGACTCAGAAACACAACAAATCAAAGAGAGTTTGGACAAATGGGATTGCATGAAGTTGCAGAGCTTCTGCATAGCAAAGGGCATAGCTAGCATGATCAATAGAAAGCCCACGGATTGGGAGAAGATCTTCACTAGCCATACAATGGACAAGAGGCTCATATCTAAAATATACCTGGAACTCAAAAATTAAATCCCCCAACAACAAATCCTCAAAGAAACAATTGCCTAATAAATAAGAGGGCTAAAGACTTACAGAGAAACTTTTTGAAGAGGAAAGAAGGATGGCCAATAGACACATGAAGAAATGCTCAACCTCTCTGGCCATAAAAGAAATGTTCATGAATTTTTTAAATTTCATTGATGATTTCTATACCCAATTTCTTTTTCCGAAGGCTTATCATTTGAAAGATGTTTATTTAAATAGTAATGGTAAATAGTATTTGGCCAGTCTTTTCCCCCCATCGCAAATTTGATGTAACTTTCAGTATTTCTTACTGAGGATTTTGCTTCTAGATAAGAATAAATTTGCCAGGAGCCGGTAGCTCACCCCTGTAATCCTACCTACTCAGGAGGCTGAGATCTGAGGATAGTGGTTCAAAGCCAGCACGGGCAGGAACATCTGTGAGACTCTTATCTCCAATAAGCCACTAGGAAACCGGAAGTGGTGCTGTGGCTCATGAGATAGAGCGCTCACATTGGGCTGAAAAGCACAGGGACAGCACCAGGCCCAGAGTTCAAGCCCCATGTCTGACAAAATAAAAAAAAAAAAAGAATAAATTTAACTCTTAAACTTGGATTTGTATTCAATTCTATCATAGTATGTCTGTATGTTTTTACTCTGATATTTATCTCTGAATACTCATATCTACATTAATCTAGTAGGTTTTCAGCCTTGATACTTTGAATATTTTTGTCTCTTCCATTCTACTATTTGTGAGAACTCTGGTAGATATAATTTGGTCTTTGTATTCCCCATTTATTAACTTTATATACTATATTTGACTAGCAACTTAATCACTCTTATTTAAAGATAAGTTTATTTGGTGCTTTACATTTTTTGTTGAAACTTTAATTGTAGCAAAAGTTTCTATTTATAAGCATCTTGAATTCATTTTTTCTAACTCCTCTGTGAACTGTGATTCTTCTGGGTCTTATTCTAATGTTTATGGTTACTGCTGACCTTGCTGGTGATGAATCAACTCTTTACATGTTTTTGTTTTTTTTAATTTGAAATGTGATTTTATATTTCTTAAGGTAATAGCCATGGGAATCCTGTGTGGATGAAAATGAGAGAGTGTCCTTTCAGATTTATGTTTGCACTCCAAGGACACAACTAAGATTAGTTTTATGTTTTATATGAGCGTGTGTGTGTGTGTGTGTGTGTGTGTGTGTGTGTGTGTGTGTGTATACACTCAGTGATCCTTGTCCAGGTAAACAACACAATTTGGAAAACAAGGTCATAGTTCCTTTATTTTTTTCCATATTTATGTAAGACTAGCTGAATTTTTAAAAGTATGAATAAAATAAATGTCTTCCTAAAAAGTGAATGACAGATATTACTCATGCAATTAATCTGTGCTAAATAAACAGCTGCATTAAAATCGTTATGTTTCAAGGATGGAGGGTAAATTAATATTACTGTATTTTCCTTAGAGTATTTACCTTAGTGGAGTAAGAAATAAAATAAGCCTTTGCAAGTTGTAATGCAATCAAATCTAAAGCTATGTAGGCTCTCATTTCAATGACAGCTGCTAGCAAACAAACATTACAGATTTCTATTTATCTACTTAACTTTTATTTTCTCCATTTTTTAAGACCTGAGGATTCACACATGCCTGATGAGATTTCTCTGTTGTTTTCTTAGTCAGTTCTTTGGTTCTCTAGTAGGATTACCTTGATTATGATATTCACATGCAGTTCAGACAAAAATATGAAATTTCAGAGCAAATAATTCATATTGGGACCAATGGAAGTACAAGCAGGCAAAGTGAATTATTGGTACCTCTGAGTTTGTACATATGAACTTCTTTTGACTAACTATAAATCATTCATTTTTGCATTGCTGTGACCAAATACTTGAGAAAAAACTAAAAAATGAGTAATATTATTTTATTTTGCCTCATGTTTTCAAAGGCCTCAGGTCCTCCGATCAAGAAACGTGGCAGAATAGCTCACATAAATGTCTATGGAAAACAGAGACAAAAGAAGGAGCTAGGGAACAGAAAGAACTCATCTACAGTCACCTACTTCCTCCAGCTGGGTCTCTTTGCTCAGAATTGCCACAACTTCTCAAAGAAACACCACCAACTGGGGACCCGTTTATGACATGAGCTTGTGGGAATGTTTTATATTTAAGCCATAAAACTAACCTATCAGTTATCATGTAAAAGATGGGAGTTGAGATTAATGATTCATTTTCTAGTTGAGTCTAGTAACCTTTGAGATAGGCATATAAACAGCAATCTTATCTGACAGAGAATGAGCCATTTGACATAAATAAGTAATTCTGGTGGGAAAACACCTAGAAAGTACTGAATACCATTTGGAAATCAGTCTTTTTATCCAATACTTGTGTATTGGGAATTCTGGGAGATTTTTACAACCTTAGGGCCAAAGGAATTTTTCTAATCTGATGATCAAAGTCAATAATTTTGAAAGGAAGTCTTTTGATAGTTCTCACTGAAACATTTTTTCCAATAATATTGCAAGTTTTGGGTTGTTTCAATGTCTTTTTATCATGTACAACTTGTAGAGATTTATACGAAAGATTGCATGACAGGATACAAAAAAATATACTTGAGCACCTATGTTCATTTCAACATTATTCCTAATAGCCAAATTTTATAAACTGCTCAGATTCTGTACAATGGATGGAGTAAAAAATGTCATTTATATGTATATATACATATATGAAAATTCCATTGTGTATACATATCTACACATATGTATACACATAGACATTTATACATACATATACATATATTATGATATATAAATGCTTCAGTTCAAAATAAAGAAATAAAATGGCCCTTCCTTGACTTTTTGTTCTATTCTGTCAATCCACAAAGTGTAGGATACCCACCTTTATTGGTGAATACTTAGCTTACAGATTCAAATAACATTATTTTCTGCAAATATCTTATAAACAAAGCAAAAAGTAATGTTTAAAATGGTAAGATGACATGTCAAATTAATTATTATAATCTCTTGCATCAGAACATATCAGTTAAGAACATAAAAGTTAAAAGACCTGGATTATTTGATGCTATAATTTTAACAAATGTTAAATCAAATAGTATAAACATTTGGGGAACTCACTGAATATTTTGAATTACCATGAACTTGAACCGGCATAAATTATTTGTACATTGTAAATGCCCCTAGCAGTTAAGGCATCAGCCATCTTTTTTCCTATTCAGTTGGTTAAATACTGTTTCCAACTTTCTACTAATCTAAACACTTCAATGAATACTTTTTAAAAGGCTGTGCATAATCATTCACTTAAAAAAAAAGTGGACAAAATGCAAGAAACATGGTTTAGGAATAGATGTACTAAATTGAATTGATGAAAATAAGTCAGTTTTTAAAAAAATCTGTAATGATCAATCTTCTTTATCCTATTGCTTGCTGCTAGGATTATGTATCCTTTCCATTTGAAGAGATAGTCTAGTTGATAAATGAAAGCTCCTGAATGTTGAAATAATGAGTATCTGAATTATTCAAGTTATGAGAAGTTGTCCCAGAGGCTGTCAACATTCATCATCTTCAGAAACACTCAACTATATCCTGCCAAAACGTTCATTTTGAGAATTTTAATCTTGAACATGTATAAGTAAAAGAAATAGTGTTTTCTCGGCCCTCTTGTGGGACACTTTGTGCTTAAATATTGGTATATTTCTGTAACTCAATGTTTAATGATCTCACAAGATATTGTTAGCAATGTAGTGCTTCATTAGTGAGGAGGACCAGAGGCAGTAAGTGGGGGAAAGAAACATGTGATAGATATATCTAAACATGCATGGATAGACGCAAAAGAATCCCCCATTCACAGTGAAGCATAGGATTCTTTAAATTACAGTTCATGTATCAATGCTTTCTCTATTGACAATTGTTCTTCTACTTATAAGAAAACCCCAAGTCTTAGCAAATTCATTAAAATAGTATCAGATAAATAATATTCAGATTGTATGTCATAGATGAGTTTTGAGAATTTTGATCATTCAACATTAATTTAGGAATTTTGAGAATAAAAAGCAATTGTGACTATATATAACACAAAGTATATGTAGTCTGTGAGTATGATTAATTAAGCAGTAAACATTCACACAGTGAGAACAAAGGATAGTCTTAGAAGAAATTGCAACGGCTCAATAGCTATGTACATATGATCATATAAAATAATGCTTATTGAAAATGAACCCCAAGAAATGGAAACAAGAGGTTTTCATTGTTCTGTTTGCAATTATTTCTTGTTTTCCTTGGGTTTATTCACTTTTGTCACTGTTTTTTTGATGTATGTACCCTTTGTCTTACATATAAGTTTATCTGATTTGAGGAGGGGAAGGAATGATGGGAAAAAGGGTGAAACAGTGCCGCGGTGATATTCACTGGACACTAGGTTGGAAATGAACTCTACAACTTGAGGGTGAGAGGGTTCAGGAGAGGAAAAGGTGGGAGAAACGGAGGGAGGGGTGACACTGTTCAAAAGGAAATGTATTCATTACCTTAGCTTTGTAACCCTATCCCCTCTGTACATCAGCTTTACAACACAATTTATATTAAAAACCCGTAAGAAATAATGAAGAATGAGCCACAGTCACTCCATGTAGCATCTAGATTTCCACTGTATCTATAAAATGCTATCTAGAATTAAGGAGCTCTTTGTGCATAATAACTTTTGAACTAAATAACTTGAAAGTAGCCTAAAATATACAATCATTGTCTGAAGTCAACCTAAAATATACATAACACCAGTGCCTCAGGGCAGTAAGAATCCAGCTTACTGACTCTTACCTGCAGTCAAACAAAGCTAGGGTAGAATTGTTTTCTTGTCTCAAATATAAACGCAGCAGTTGTCCTTGTAGCTGCTCATATTCACACGTATGTACGATCTTCCATTTGAAAAGCCAAGAATACTGTTTTGTTGTTGTTGTCCTTAGTCATTCTGCACATTGATGTTTGGTAAATAACAATGGCAAAATCAGAAGTGAAGCATGATCTATGGGTTTGTGAATGCTTATATTATCTCTTGAACCCATCTATGCATGTGCTTACTTTCAGTGACGGTATTGGAAGGCCCCGATGGTCTCCAAGAGGGCTTCTGTGTTCTGGTAGTAATCATCCATTTCTTCACCCATATCTACAGTCAGAGGTGCATTCCAGGGAAGAGCATTTGTCAATTTGTATGATTACCTTTGCTCCACTTTTCTGCATGGAAATTACACTTCACTAATAAGTTTACCAAACTATAGTCATGATCCTTTACAGCTGTATTTTAAAAGAAAATTTTAAATTATATAGAAAATTAGATTTCTTATTCATGTGAGATTGTCCCAGGATATTTTAATAATATAAAAGCAATAAGCCCAAATGAAAGATAAAAATGATATGGACAATACAATATTAAATGTCAACTGAACTACTGCATTATCCTCTTTTTAATTTTTAAAAAGGCTAAGGCTGGCATGAAAATAACCAGTGCTTGAAAATAGCTTTATAATTCATGACCTTGTGTAGCATTTCTGTCTAAAAAAATCTTCTTTAAAATAGATGCAAATATTCGCAACTATTTAAGGAAGATTTATTAGTCAATGATGTTACTTATTACATAATTCCATTACTGTAAATAAATAGATTGCTGGGGATCAGAAAAATATCACAAAGTATATAACACTTGACATTCTGAATACCTGGAATTATAAAAGCAGCCTCAAGGACTTGCTGACCTTCTCTTGCAATCCCTATCTGTGGATCTCATTTTCAAACATCTGAGAGGAGCTTTCCCAAAAGTTTCCTTATTTGACTAAGGCTATTTTCTCCAAAGTAAGTGCAATGAGATGATCACAAAGGAAAGTTTAAGTTGTAGAAAAGAAAGCTAACATTGTCTATTGCCTATTTCCCTAAATTATTGTTTGTTCTTTAGCTCTATTCTGCCACCCTGAAAAGAAATTGAAGTTTCATGCATCCCCCACTTCTATCTCCTTTATGAAATAATTATGCATCTAAATGTCATTATGTTATCAGTATTCACCTTTCTATGATGCCCCACGAATATAATAAGTTTGATTTTCTCCTGTTAATCTGTCTATTGTCTATTTGTCTCAGCAAACTGAAGTATCTCAGTCCTTCCAATGTCAAAGGGAACTTTCCCTCACTTCTAGAGCAAAGGAAATAATTTTATGTAACCAAGATACAGCATATAATTAATTATAGGTAAAATAAAAGTTTTATTCTTGTAAATAAGTAGAATAATTTGTCAGTATTAATTATAGACACAGCTCAAATTAAAATCTTCTTACGCTCATTCACATTCTACTTCATATATAAATATATATGATTTAATAATTAACTATCTGAATTCACTATACTCAAAATATTTCAGAAATACATTAAGTCAATAATTTTATAGATGCTGAATTATCATGAATAAACTTTGTCTGTAAAAGAGACTATCAAGCTTATACCGACAATGATGGCAGAATCTCTTGAATTTCTGTAGACTGACAAGCTACATTACCTCCATGAACTTCACTTCACCAAGTATTCCTTGTTTCCCTTGGAATTGTGACCTTAATCATTTCAAATCCTTTATTTCACGTCAGTCTTAATTATTGATATCCACAACACTCCAAATCACACCTCCTACTTTAAACATAGTAATGAGTCAAGAGAAATCAGAGTCAATGTAAAGAGGCAATGCAAAAGTGGATTCAAGACTTCAGATGTTGAGTTACAGAATCCATGGCAGCGATATTGAGGTAAAAGATTCTGAGGGCATTGACATACTCAGTGTTGAAGGCAGGTAGGAGTGCTGAGCTGAGTCTGAGGACAGGCAGGTGTCTGGCAGTCTCCTTTGCAGAAACCAATCTGGGTATGTAGAGAGGTCAGTGCACCACGCTGCATTCTGAAGGGCCTCTTCTTGCATGTCTGGATAAGTAGCTGGTTTGGTTTGATATGACTGATGCCAACATCTGGTGGTTGTTTGCTAGTAGAAACAAGTTGTTTTACAATTGCATCTTACCCTGCTGCGTATCTAAGTCCAGCAAATTCAGAGACATCTGATTATATCCAATATCTGATGGCTATTTACTTGAACAAAATAAACTTATTTTTACAAGCTATTTTTCAAAACAAAAAAAACATATCTTCCCTTGTTACTCAATTGGAGTGAGCTCACCACACATATTTCTCTGTATTCTTCTGATGTGATAAATAATTACTTTGAGGTTTCCATGAGAAATGAAGCTCCACATTCCATCCTGACTTCTTCACTTTCCCCTGGATTACTGACGTAAAATAGACAAATGAAAACCGCTAAGGCATCCTACATGATGTTTTGATGTTGTATATACTACAAATGCATTGTCAACTGATTACTACTATAGGTAAACATAGAGATGTATAGGTAAACATACCTATATACTATAGGTAAACATAGAACCAACATTTCCTTGAATAATGTCAAGACAAACATGAAGACGTTCGTCCTGCTGGATTGGAGTAGGGGAATGTGCTCCTTTATAGTTCCAACCACGTTTTTCTAATGGAAATATTTAAGTAGTGATATGAGCTATTAGTAAAGCAGCCTGTCAATAAATTGTGGCCTGTAGAACTTGCAGATGACAGAATGAGCTGACAAACCCAAACATGCCTACAAGGAAATGGGGAGAGGACTGCAAATCTTTGGCATCATTGGTGTCAGGACCTTACAGGGAACAGAAAGAGACCAACCAATCAAAAAGCCACTAACTTCTCACTCTTTATCCCAGAGCCAAACTCTGTAATGAGGAAGTCTGGGCAAGGTGGCACAGGCCAGCTGAAGTGATTTCTTCTCTGTGGAAGGGGATCTAGGCCACAGGTTCTCATTCTCTGCTTTCTTTCTTTTCTAAGAAATTTTCCTTCCACCTTTATTATGTTCATATCTAACCTCGATTCTTCTTTTGCTACACACAGGGGCAGAAGATTTTGATTTTTTTCTTTTTCCTAGCTAAAGTCCTAAAATTGTCTATCTACATCGAAATTTCCTCTTTCTGTAACAACTTTCTTCAGTGTCAGACATCAAAACACTTGTTGTTTACTACCAGATTGGAAAGCCTTACAGAAGAGCAAAAGGAAATGTCTAATAATCTCAGTGAAGCAGGGCTTTTGAGCAAATGTCCAGACTATTCAGTCACAGCTCTGGACTAAGAGGAGTTATCAGCCACACAAACCTGCTGCCTGATTTCTTTGCCCTGTCATTTGGTGAATTTGAGCCTCCCCTAGTAAGGACAAGCCGGTCTCATTACGGCAGCAGCTGTAATTCATGTCTGCAAAGTTTCTCCAGGGTGTATACTCCAAACTACTGGCCAAACAGGACTGGATCAGGAATGCTTGAAATTTCTATCCGTGGAAGTAACTAGTATAGAGCCTTCGATTTCTTTTTTAATCTCCATTTAAAAACACAGATGAAATTTAGCTGCTGGAGCATTGCTCAATCCCCACCATCTCAATGAGTTCATACTGTGTAAATATTGTGATCTTAATAAATAAATACTGAAGCACAGCTGGCGCCGGCAAGATATCGCTGTTAGGTTGCTGTGGCCCTGTTATCACCAGTGGGTGTTGCTAATTATTCTCAGAACTGAGGCTACAGCATACTAGGGGAAAGGAATGCAGAGGAGAGTCAACAGAGGTTGAAACAAAAATAAAACATTGTTTGTTTCAGTCCAGTGCAAGGGCATTCCACCCTTGTGAAAAGCAGAGATACATATAGCATAGGTATGCGAGTTGCTTTTTCTCTGCAGAAGTGATTTAACAACACTATTTATTACAGCCCTTGATTGTATTCCAGCTGATTAAAATTCATACCACTTCTTTGTAAGGGCAAGTGGAGGTAATTGGGGCTTTCAGAGGATAGTACTGGGAGCCGGATGGTCTTCAATGAATGAGTTTACTAAGAAAAAGTTTTGGGTTTGTTTTTTTATTCTTGTCTATTCTTTCCTTTTCTTTTTTCTTCTCTGCTCTTCTGGCAGATGTGTTAATGGCTTAGTTTTGCACATCACACACAAAGGAGGTTCATTGTGCATAACTGTCTTGACTTGAGGCAGCAGATGCTCCTCAGGCATATTGTCAAACAGAAGAGAAGCTGCATATGAATTGCTACATTTTAGTTTTTTTGAAAATGCCATCATTAATTTTTAATTGCTGGCAGCAGGAGGGACCTGATGACCATAGCATGCCTCTCAGGTAGAGTTGGCGCTAGCTTATCCCAGTACTCATCGCATTACTGCTGCCATTCATGTAATGTTATTTGACTTGAAGTCCAATGGATAAGCAGAGAGAATACTGTTAAAGGGTTTCTTGGGGCTTTTGTGCTGTTATATTGAAGAATCAACTCTTACTGCTGTCAGCATTTCATTACACAATAGAGAAGGGTTACTTTAGAAAATGCAAATTCCCAAGTTAGCTTGTTCAGTGTCCCTCACGTGACTTCTATAGTTTTGCTTTTGGCAAGCCCTTTCCCCTATTTTTCACACTCAAATGTGCCCCATAGCACCCTCTGCATATTAAAAGAATTTAGATTTAAAAAAAAAATAGAAGAATTTAGATGTCAAGGCGAGATGAATCGGAGCTAGTTGATCCTGTGATTCTCAATCGGTCCCCTAAAATCTATGACGTTTGGAACTGTTGGGAATATTCTGCCTCAGTGAGAGGTATTCTTGGCTTCTCCTTGAGAAGAAAAATACTCAGAACCTACTGACATTATTGAGAAATATATATTGGATTGTTCAGCCAAAGTTATAGTCTATGTTATTCTGTATTCCTAAAACAGATGATAAAGCTTCTATTGCCTAACACATAAGGCATTTTTTTTGACTCATCTTATCCCTGTGTTGTGTCTGTAATTGCTAGCTTGAGTCATGGTATCAGCAAAGTGATACTTCAATTGAAAAGGCAAAGAAACACCATCAGAAACAGCTACCTTGAATGGCTTTCAGGTGTAACCAATATGATGACAGAGACAATGCAACACACAGGAAGCTAAATCACTAAGTTAACAGAATTATAACAACAGTGTGTGGTATTTTAGCTAGATCAAGATCACGTTAACATCCACTCAACACGTGAAACAAACTATGATCATTAAAGTTTAATCTCAGACCTTGGAAATCATTGCTTTCACATTTCAAACTTCATCATGCTTTGCTTGTTTTTGAGGTTCACTTACATGATTGTTTTACACGGTGTTTAACCTCAAACTTCAGTTCTTTGGAATTATGGTCTTCCTGATTATTGACAGCATTTATTTTTTTTTTGCTTATTTGTCTGTTCAATGGTTATATTATTTCTCTTAAAATGAATTTCTAGTCTTTGATTAATTTCATCTCTTCAGAAAGAAAGTTGAGTTCATCTGAACCACAGGGAATACATTGTTTGGCCTTATTTCTAAACTATCTCAGCCCTGAATGACTGTTGTGAATAACTACGCCAGAGAACTAACTTTTAAAGGAAATTCTGATAAAAATTTAACTCAAATGGTTTTAATTATATAATTCAAATATTTTATTTATATAAATCATACCTAAATTTAGTTACATATATTCATAATAATTATACAAATCATATCATAGGGTTATTTAAAAGCATATCTGAAATTGGCCTATAATTACCTGTTAGTCTCTGTCTTGAAAGCCTAAAAAGATAGAAATACCACAACTTTGCAAAGCCAGCTCATGTGGAGAATGTTTTATTTTAACAGATCATTGTTTATCTTGAATCCTTAGCTCTTGTTTTTTTTCCTTTAGTCCTTCTTCTCTTATGTTTCTTTTAATTTAATACCTTTCAAATATTTGGAAACAATTTTGTTTACATAGTGTCTCTTATCTTTAAGAGAAACATTTTTGGCAATATAATTAGTTCTATATTAAGTAAGTGGTACTAATGAGCACATTATAGTTCCACTACCTTTTGCAGTAGAGCTAAAATTTTTGATCATTTTGAATGTTAATATTGAATGTATGCATATATATATATATATATACTAACTGTACATTTTACCTATATATTTCTAATATATTACATATATATTACATATAAACCTAATGTATACAGGTAAGTAGATATGCAAATAACTTAATAAATACTTTGGTTCTAAAAACACTGTAATACACATAAATTTAAATAAAACAATTATATAAATTAATTTAAAATTTACAATTATAATGATACACATAAATTGAAATGATAAAAATCTTATTGTCAAATATGTAAAATTATTAGTGTGGTAGGTACATAAATCGAACACTGAATAATTTCTAAATGATATGGATACTCATCGTATTTTACAATGCTTACTAAAAAGAGACCTAAATCCCATTCTCGCAAAAAAGACGATGAAATGAGTCTAAAAATATATCCATTTTTTAATTTGTGTGATATATTTGTGTTTAAGTATTTAAGATGTCTTGAAACATCTCCATTATTTCTTCAATTAGTTTTAGAACCACAGACTTAGAATTCATGAACATATCTGGGCAATTAATTTATTTTGTAATGCACTCATGATTCCTATTGATCATACTTACGATATGTTTCAGGGGCTTTTAATGTGAATACAAGAATTTCCAATTCCTACCATAGTAAACTTTTATCTTACAAAACAACAGGAGCTCGGTTCTGCTAATTGAAATGTGTATTGGATTTGATTTGTCACAATATCTAATAGGCCTTGTTCAACCTCGATATTTTTCGTGGATTGAATGACTTAATTTAAAACCATATGGAATCACCACATCCAATTCCATTACCTACTGGTTACTGACTTAGCCCCTGAATTACACATGATAATTTGGGGCATGTTCTTCTTTATGAAATATGATTCTTTACACAGACTTTCTCATTATCATCCAAGCCAACAATGAAATCATACAACTTGACAATGTGAAGACGGACACGCTGTGCTCTCAACTACTTCTTAAGAATCAGGATGCATAAGGCACTGTTGCTTTATTTCTCTTCTGTTTGCTTCCCTGAAATTAGAAGCTATCACGCCAAAGTGAGTCTCTCCTGAGGTGTCTCCTGGGGATTTTCTGCATCCTTGTTAAGAGACAAGACTGCAGGCTGGGATCATCTCACAATTGTCAGGAGTGAAGAGTGTGTGCTGTCACATACTATACTTCTGAGACTTGGTGAGGACTCCCTCAGGCCACTAATGTGTTTGGAATAGCTCATTAGTAAACACTATTCTCAGGTAAATTCACCAAGAAACTCCTTCCCAAGTCACCATTGCCTACATAAGTCTGACTGAACTCTGACTGTTGCCTTGCCAGTTGCTGTAGTATTATGGTTAGGTTATCTGCTTTCGTTTGGCTCTGCAGCAAGGGTACAACCCAGGGCAGGAGTTGCAAGCTATTTCTCGATTGCTTTGTAGCATGAGTGGATTTCCTAAATTTGATGTTCAACCTTTTAATCAAATAATAAATTGTCAGTGTCAGAAGACAAGGGGACTAGTATGAAAAGGTCAAATATTCACTCATCACAAATAAAGATCTGAAACCTGAACCTACCTGAATCACACACAGGGTTTTATGCAAACATGTTCAAACAAACTGACTGATGGGTGGTATACGTAGGGGAGGAGTCCAATAATGTAACTTCTCTGAACAGCCAGGGAACTGTTTTAACAAAATTCATACTGGAAAGTGGAAACATGTTTGGGTTGGGCTAGGGTGATAAGTTGGGGGAGCAAATAGGAGAGTGTAAAGTTGAGCAAATATAGTCATTATATTCACTATACATTGTGTGAAAAATTGCACTGCATAAGTTGAGGGTAAAGATTGGGAGGAGAATAGGGAGAAAAATGGGAGGGGTGACATTGATCAAGCCACCTTGTATCATAAGCTGATTTATGGAATTGAAATCTCTGTACAACTATTTAATAATTTAAAAAATGAGAAAATTGCAATGAGACATGCAAATAGTTGTTCTAAATTACTCAAAATTCCTTGTGCTTTTTCATACCAAATTATTTTCCTGCATAGGTATTAAATAAAAGTCAAATGTTTGCAAAAGAATATTCCAAAGCTAAGCATGCAGCTTAATGAAGGAATACCTGACTACATGTGCAGTGCCCTGTATTTAATGTCAACATCATACCAAAAAAATGCAAGATTTTTCTATTCATATTTATATAATCTTATTTCTTAGGATAATAAAATATTAAGGGGAATTTCTAAGTCATAATTACAATTGTGATCAGAATATATTGTTTTGAAGTTTTTATTTAATATGATATTTTCCCTGGATATTAAGTAACTGGGCTATAGCACCTGTTATATATGACCCAGATCAAAATTTTGCTATTGAATAATCTATATACAATAGGTGTAATCTTATTAGGATCACATCATTTTGATCATAAAGCCCTTCCTTGATCATTTCCTTCTGTCCTTCAAGACAAGCAAACAAAATGCCTCTCCCCATTACCCACCATTCATGCACAAAAGAAACCTGTAACAGTACTGTGGTAAATTCTATCCTGTGCCCTGACTCAGTTTCTGTTGTTCATAACACAATATCACAGATGTGTTATAGAGAAAAGAAGTTTATGTGGATCACAGATCTGTACTCTTAGTAGAGGCCTTATGACTCTCAAAGCTGGAACTATTTACACTGCCCTTGGTCCTCCTAGCTAGGGACTTAGAATTGCATGCTTACTGAATTCAAAGCTTTCTCTACCTCCATTCATAATCATTTTTGTTTGAAAAGCTTCTTGCTGGTCACCATACATTTACTATTTGGGGGAATTAAAAAAAAATGAGCTGACATTTATTCTTACTCACCTGTGCCCAGCTAATATTTGCCTTTTAAAAGACATTTCTAATGATCCAGTTTATGCAAAACTCAATTATGAAATGCTAGAGCCTCTGCCAGGAAAATTGGACTCAGCCTATCTCTCAAAGTGTGGTACACCAGGATGGCACTTCAGAACCACAGTGCATCACACAGACATCCTCTGGTGAAAGGAGGCAGAATGTCCTGGGCTGTGGTGTGATTGGATTTTGAATTTGTTCTCTAGGTAAATCTTATTTCCAATACTAACAGTTACTCCAATCTTCTAACCACCAGGGTTTTCACATGCAAAATGAGGACTAAAAATAATGTGTCTAATGTTTGCAAGAATATAAAGTATAGCAAGCAGACATTTGTGTGCCTGGCATGCAGTATGTGCTAAGTATACTGTAGGCATTCTTGTTGTGGTAATTATTGACATTAACCAAAATGGCTAAATGTCCCGCAGAAAATTTCTAGTAGTTCTTCCCCAGAATATCTGTATATACTTGGAGATTCAAATATCATCAGTGTGCAGCCTTCCAACACCAAGGACATGTGGTTTACAATGTAGTTTTGTAATCAACACTGTTATAACTCCAGGAACTGCTAGTAACTCCAGGAAATTAAACTCTTTCAGGGCTTGGGCACTGTCCTTGAGCCTGTCTGTGGTCAAGGCTAGCGCTCTATCACTGGACCCACAACACCACTTCTGGCTTTTTCTGTTTATGTGGTCCTAAGAAATTGAACCCAGGGCTTCATACATGAGAGGCAAGCACTCTACCACTAAGCCCCATTCTCAGCCCAGGAATTTTAAAGCTTGGCTTATAAAAAGCTGATTGATTAGCCTAGAGCCAGTGGCTCATGCCTGTAATCCTAGCTACTCAAGATGCTCAGATCTGAGGATAGCAGTTCAAAGCCAGCCCCAACAGGAAAGTATTATCTCCAATAAACCACTAGAAAACGTAGCACTGTGGCTCAAGCAGTAGGGTGCTCTTCTTGAGCTAAAAAGCTGAGGGACAGCACCCAGGCCCAGAGTTCAAGCCCCATGAGACAAAAAAATAAAAATAAAAAAAGTAAAAAAATAACCTGATTGGTCAATGATGTGTTTAGAATCTATACTACATACACAATTGAGATAAATAATTTTTTTAAAGAAATACCTATCTTTCAATTCATTACAAGTATTTATTATGGTTGTTTTTTTTATTTTTCTTTTTTTATTGTCAAGGTGATATACAGAGGAGTTACAATTACAGTGCTAAGCTAATAAGTGCATTTCTTGTCAAACTTGTTAACCTTTGCCTCATTTTTTCCCATTTTCCTTCCCCAATCTTCCCCCAAGTTGTACAGATCATTTCCAACATATTGTCTTGTGAATGTTGCTATTGCCTCGGTTCCCCCTAATCCTTTGTCTCACCATTCTGTCATTTCCCTTCCTTTCCCTAATTCAAATAAACATATATACAATACCAGGGTACCAAAGTCAAATACAGTGACAACAAGCATTATACCATAGCAAGAAGAACATACAAAAGAAATAAGAAATCACATAGAACATTAAAACAACAACAAAAAGAAAAACCTCGTGTCCATATATTAGAGTTTATTTTGCTTAGCATCTTCTTATATGGTCATATGTATGTAGCTATTGAGCTACTCTGTTCAACTGCTAATATTATTCTAGACATATACTAATTATTTCAAATAAGGGAAAACATGGAACCTATGTTTCTTTGGGTCTGGTTATTTCACTTAATATGATTTTTTCCCATGTCTTTCCATTTCCTTACAAATGGGGCAATGTCATTCATTCTGATGAAAGCATAGAATTCGTGTGTGTGTGTGTGTGTGTGTGTGTGTGTGTGTGTGTGTGTGTGTGAATTTTCTTGATCCATTCATCTACTGAAGGGTATCTGAGCTATACTTGGCACAAGCTGAAATTTTCTTAATAATGACCCAGAAACACAACAAATCAAAGACAGGTTGTACAAATATATTGCATTAAACTTGCAGAACTTCTGCATGAAAAAGGACATAGCTAGCAAGATCAATAGCCCACAGATTGGAAGAAAATCTTCACTAGCCACACAACAAACAAGGGCTATATCTAAAATATATTTAGAACTCAAAAAATCAAATCCCCCCAAAAATAAATCCTCAAAGAAACAACTGAGCCATTAGTAAGTTGGCTAAAGGCTTAAAGAGAGACTTTCTCTGAAGAGAAAATAAGAATGGCCAATAGACAGATGAGAAATGCTCAACTTCTCTAGCCATAAAAGAAATACAAACACTGGAGGAAGGAAGGGAATCTGGTGGGTGAGGGGAGATGGGAAGGGATGGGAAGGGGAAACAAAGGAGGAGGCAACAATGCTTGACAAGAAATGTACTCATTACCTTGCTCATGTAATTGCAACCCCTCTGTATGGTATTTTCACAATAAAAAAAATCAAAAAGAAAAAAGAAATACAAATAAAAAAACATTGAGATTCCACCTCACCCCTGTAAGAATGGCTATAATCAAGCAATCTAAAACAACAGATGCTGGAGGGGGTGTGGTAAAAAGGCAATGCTATTGCACTGTCGGTGGGAGTGTGAACTTGTTCAACCATTCTGGAATGCAGAATGGAGGTTCCTCAAAAGACTATACATAGAGCTCCTCTATGTCCCAACAATCCCACTCTTGGGCATTTATCCAAATGATCACAAACAAGGCCATACTAAAGATACCAGAACAACTATATTTATTGCAGCATTATTCCCATATGCTGAGTTTTTAGTATACAAAGATGTTCTTTATTTTAAATAACTATACAAAATAATAAAAACGAGTTTCCCAATGCCATTTTCATATTGCATATTATTACTTAGGTCATGTTCACTATTACCGTCGCTTGTCTTCCTTTTCCTCTTGATGGTTTCTCCTTCCCCTTTAGCTTTCATATCTTTTAAAAAAGAAAATTCTGTAGGCATATATTGTACAGTGAGGAGAAGTATGAGTTTCTGGCACATTGGGCATTTGAGAGGACCAGGAGAGCAGAATTTAATTCACTCTGCATGGCTTCCAATTTAAGGAACCCATGTGACTTCCTAGAGATTCACACCTCTGTGGAGATCCAACAAATGGCGAAGTGGGTGTTTCTGAATCTGTTCCCCTCTGTGGAACTCTCTGCTGGGTTTAAGCTGACTGTTCATTTTAGGCTTCATTTACTACTTAGTCTTCAGAGGTGTTTTCAGTGTGAACAACAGAAAAGTTGCTTTAATGTTATTGACTTTTATCCTATCCATGCATAAATAAAACCACAGAAGCTGCAGGATTTAGAAATAGAGTAAAGACATATAAAATATTGGTATTCATATTCAGGTTTTCTCAAAGTTAAACTAAATTTGTTTTTAACTGATAAAAACATAAAAATTATGCTATACATTATGCATAATATATACTCTATGTATATTCTCTCCTGAAACACTTATATTGCTACAGTTAATTGCAACAATGAGATGTACAAGTCGTTATGTCGAAAACGAACTTTAAAACTTTGGTGGGGGGGGAGTGGGGAGGATTGGGTGAGGGGTGCGGGGGGGGGGGAGGATGGGAAGGGATAGGATGGGGAAACAAAGGAGGAGGCTACAATGCTTGATAAGAAATGTACTCATTATCTTGCCCATGTAATTGTAACCCCTCTGTACAGTATTTTCACAACAAAAAAAATAAAAAAGCACACACAAAAAACTTTCAATATCTTTTCTCCTACCTGTTTGAAATATACAGTATATTATTAGTATTTTAAGTCACTCCACTGTGAAAAATATACTAGATTTGAAAAAAATTACATGGTTAGCAGCTTGGATCAGGAGAATGATAGACTTTTTTCCAGATATCCCCACACATTTTTTATTATTGTAAAGCATTAAAATCTATTAGCTCTATCTCACCAAATCCTTAGTATATTATTAACCCCACTTACTTAGGGCGTATCTGATGCACCTAAAATTAGTGATTATCCCAAATTTTTTTCAAGTTAGTGAAAGAAAGGAAATTAAAACTCAGAGTTCCAGATTCCCAGGTGGTTGATTAGCTGCTCAGGCAGAATTTCCTCTGATAGAATCACCATTCAGATGGATACTTACTTTTTAAAGAGCATAGAAATTTACACAAATAAAACTAACAAGGTGGGATGGAAGAGGTTGCTGAAAAATAAAGATTTTGAGTAAACAGGCATCTCTCTGAAGGAAGGAGAGTCTGGATAACTTGACAAAAATACATTTAGTGAAAGAATGTAAGAATGTGCTAGTATGAGTTAGTAGAAAAGTAGCCAATCAATGGCCTGTAGACTTGTAAATGGCAGGATATACTGACAAACCAAAACTTGCCTGACAGTGAAGTAGAGACAAAGGCTAAAAAAGAATAAATGAATAAGACATATGAAATAATGAGGAAACAAAGACAAGAATCTCTGCCCTTATAAGGAACAGCAGACCCACTAATCAAAAAGCAAGCTTCAGGAACTCCTGTTCACTATTTAAAATACTTAAAAATATTTTAACTTATTAAAAGGAAAGTAAGATAGACATCAACATTACTGTAATTTTTTTGAAAAAGCATTACAGATGTTCCATCCTGTTCACTAAGACATCATTCGGGAGTAGAGAGAGAAAAGGCATCTTAAAATCAATTTCATTGAGGTATGGTGTATGCACAATAAAATGCATTCACATGAACTTCCTACAGCACATCTCGACAAATACAGTTACTTGTATAGCCATTATGCAATAAGAGGTGGAACATTTCTATCACCTTAGGCAATGATTGATCTGGTTTATTTCACTGTAGTTTTTGTTCTGTTTTGTTCCCAGTAAGAACTTCTACAAATTGATGCATGCAGTAGTTCATTTTGTTATGTGGGGTTACTTTATTGCATCATAATGCTTGTGAAAGTTATCCATACTGTCACATAGAGAGATAATTTACTTTTTTGAATTGGTAAGATGTGTCACAGCTTTCTCATTTACCTGCTGATGCATAGTGTTTCTTTTGAGCTGTGGTCATTCATTCTGAGAAATGCAACAATGAATATTGGTGTTCAATTGAGTGTATATGTGTGTGCATTTTAATCAGAGGAGGTGGGAATAAAAATTCAAATATAAGATTATAGATTGTTTTTTAAAAGGCATAGTACAATTTAAACTATTCTTTCCAGTCATGAATGAAAGCCTGTTTTTGTGTATGTATTTGGCAACAGATGAATATCTTATTTTTTAGCCACAGCCTGTGTGCATATAGTTGTCATTTTTCTTACTTATCACTATCTATCGTATTAGTATCTGTTAGCAACTCTTTAATGTGTTAGTGAGCTATGATGTTTTCTTTTGTATTGTTCATTTAAACCTTTCATGAGTGATATATATATATATATATATATATCCTACTTTTGACTTACTAAGTTACACATTTTAACATGAAATTTGACCTTCTATCTCTAAAAGCCTCTAGAAAAGGTAAGCAATTATTAAAAGTAAAGAGACTGCACATGTAGATCAACATTGATAGCATACTAGAAATAAAATGTACTAATAAAAGCAAAGGAGAGGAGAGGTAGAAATTAAACTGTGCTGTAAATATATTACAACTTGTGTAAAGAAATATAAAGTCATTTGATGCCAGGTTGCATATTATGTGATCCCATTCAAGTGATGTTCAGAAAAGACAATCTTGCAGACAGTAAATCATAGCCAGGTCACCTAAGGAAAAGCAACTGGAGGAGGCAATGATTGCTGTGATTAAAGGACCTTCTGAACACATACATTGAGACCAATAAATTTAGAATCAAGAATTGTGGTTTACTTGATTTCTCTCTGCACCTCATTCTTAGACCTGGTATTCTTTGTTCCACAGCCTAAAACACACACACACACACACACACACACACACACACACACACACACACACACACAATCATATTAATCCATACTAGAACCTGGACCTATACCTGGTATTCTTTGTTCCACAGCCTAAAACACACACACACACACACACACACACACACACACACACACACACACACACACACACACATCATATTAATCCATACTAGAACCTGGACCTCTTCTTGCTCAGATGTGCTTCTCTTAGGGTTACAAACCTGAAAGAAATAGGATTTGGGAATTCGATTGTGTGCTCTGTGGTTGTAGGTCAAAAGCTGGTTTTGGCCAGCACCAGTAGCTCAAGCCTGTAATCCTAGCTACTCAGGAGGCTGAGATCTGAGAATTGTGGTTCAAAGTCAGCTGGGCAGAAAAGTTCCTGTAAGATTCTTATCTGCAATTATCCACCCCAAAACCAGAAGTGGTGTTATAGCTCTAGTGGGAGAAGGAACTGGGGCGCTAAAAGGCTCAGGGGCAGCGGCCAGGCCCTGAGTTCAAACCCCACAACTCACACAAAAATAAGAGGCTCGTTTTGTATTATCTATAAGTATACTTTCAACAGATTTTTGGAACGGTAGGCTCTAGGAACATTGGAGACAGGAGCAGATTAGAACTGGCATAGTCTTTTGGTACACCACAACTATCTGCTTTACACTTGTTATTGTGAAAAATCTCTCTGATTGGAGTTAAACAAATATGATGGGGTGAGTTAATGCAAATTTTAGAGTGTAAAAATTTAAATAATGGGATTATGAGAGAGGATGGTCCAATGTGTTTAACTTCTATATCTAGGGAACCAGAAAGAAGTGGATTCTCAGTTCATAGTTATCAGATTTCTATGAGAAGGATTCAGAGGGCTAATATAAGCATGTGCTCAGTAATTTCAGAGTGGGTGACTTAGCATTCCTTGCGGTGTGCTTTTTCTGCTGAATGAGCAATTCCCACTCTGAGTAACCAAATGCATTCTTATAACTGGACTTGACAGGTGCTAAGAACTGTTGTTATTATGTCAAAACATTCTGCCATCCCAACTATATTATTCAACAACAGTAGATACTAATATGAATCAATTATATTTCAGCACCTTGAGTCAGATACCATTAGGGGAAATCTATAAAGAGAGCAAAAAATTCAGAAAGCCAAAATTAATGTCAGAGAGTCACTTGTAATATTAATTGGGGAAGTTTCTAAATTTATTCCAAAATATTACTAAGAACTATGGTATTACTTATGCCTTTTCCTTTTTTTGTCATATTGGTGTAAATTATGCACATTTTAATTTCTTAGGCTCCAGGCTTCTATTCCAGCCTAAAAAATTTTGACTAGAGGTGTTAGGCAAAATTGCCTTTTTGTTTTAATCCTGATTCCTTTCTTCCTGATTGTAGCCTTATCCATCCAATCCAAGAATTCTTCTCAAAATTCCTTTCATCAGCAGAGTGATATCAGAAGAGGTTAGATATTGTAGAAAAAGAGAAGAAGAATCAAAATACACATTGTTTGAAGCAGCTCCTGAAATCTCCTAGGAATAGATTTCAAGGTCATTTATGTGAGATCCAGAACAATTTGTACAAGATCTTAATGGAATTTTGGACTAAGCTCAATAAAATAACAAAGTGTTATTTTTGTTGCTTTGATCCCCTAGGTATGAATGTTCTCAGTGGAATTGGATGAAAAGTTTATTTTAGGCAGAACCTAGACTTTATTGCTTTATCAGGTCCCAATTATCACCATGAAACTCACTCACTACTCTTATATGTAAATTGAAATATCATTTCTAATATTCACTTTTAAATGTTAAAACTAATTGCTAGAATCTGGTAAGATTTGGACAGTGAATTAGTCTCACATTTAGGTGATATAATCTATAACAAAACCGTTACTAAACCAGTTCCTTTACAATATTTTCATTTCCTATGGTTCAAGAAAAGAATTTCCTTGGAACAAAACAAAACAGCCCAAATAATAAAGTGGTAAGTTTAACAATTGTTTGTCTTACATTTCCATTAGTCAGCCTATTATTTAATATTAAGAAATGCAATATTAAGAAATGCAAAAGTGAAGCTTCACTTTTCACTATTGCTTATTAATTCTTCCTAGGCTTGTATGCTGACATGAATAACATTTAAGCTAGTATGCTGCATTGTCTTCTTGATTTTCAGTTTTACAATTTATAAAAGTGACATTAGAAATGCTATATATACCTTAGCAAGCAATAATGAATCATTTTGAGTTCTCATTGCTTCTTGAGCTGAAAATTAAACACCAATGAAAGTGTATACTCTGTAAACAGTGCATTTTTTCCTGTAAAACTATGATATATGGCAATTGCAAGTCCTGTTATCATTCATGCAACAAATAAATATTCTAAAATAAATTCAAGATGATTTCTTTGGCATCTGGCATTTTTTCTAACTCACTTAAACATGGAAATTATGTTTAATTTCCAAAATATTTTATTATTTCCAGAATATATTATATATTTTAACGCAGGTGTGTATAAGATTTAATACTATTTTTCAGCCTTACCAAGATAGTTATTACACAGTTGGGCCTTTGCAAATTCTCCATTACTGTTATTTTGACTATTTCACTCATTTATCTAGTGAACATGCACTCTGGTATGTAATTGATGTCTGTTGGCCAGGCCCATTCTGACATAATTCTGCAGAGTACTTTGTACAGTAAATGCTTAGTGGTAAGCATCTTAAGTTAAAACAATGCTCATGCTTTGTCCTTTTCCATAGTAAAGACTTTGTATCTTTCTTTCAATATTCATGTTCAGTCTTATTCTCTCACCTTTAGTGGAATTACTGTACCACAACTCAAAAATCTCCACCACTTGCCACTCATTTTGATATTCAGGTATGGTTAAAAAATTACATTTTTAAAGCTGTCAAGGAGAAAAGATCAATCACCTATAAAGGGAAACCAATTAGAATAACCTCAGATTACTCAGCAGAGACAAAGCAAGAAGAGCCTGAAATGATGAACCCCATGCCCTAAAGACAAACAACTATCAACCAAGAATACTGTACCCAGCTAAACTCTCCTTCATAACCAAAGGTCAAATAAAAACCTTCCATAGAAGAAAAATTGAAACAATATATCTCCACCAAACTAGTCCTACAAAAGATTCTTAAAGATGTCCTACACATAGAAAACCAACAACACCACAATAAAGGCCAAGAAACCTCACCCAAACTGAGAATCCAAGAACCATAGGAAGAACCCAGTTCCCCCAAGAAGGTGGATAAAATGGCAGGAACTCCCAAATACCTCTCAGTCCTAGTCTCAACATTAACAGACTTAACTCTCCACTTAAGTGACATAGACTGTCTAGTTGGATTAAAAAGCAAGATACTTCTATCTGTTGTCTTCAGGAGTCACATTTTGCCCATAAAAACAAACACATTTTCAATGTGAAAAGCTGGAACAAAATCTACCAAGCAATTGGCCCCCATGAACAGGGAGGAGTTGCAATCCTAATAACATAAAATAGACTTCAAATTAAAATTAGTAAGGAGATAAAGAAGGTAACTACATACTAATTAAGAGATCTCTCCTTTATGAGGATATTACAATTCTAAATATCTATTCACCAAACAACGGAGCACCCAAATTTATCCAAGAAATTCTACTTTCCCTCAAATTCCACATAGATCCAAAGACATTAATGGTCGGGGACTTTAACACACCACTTTCCCCACTAGATAGATCAACTCGGCAAAAACTCAACCAAGAAACCACAGATCTAAACAACTGCATAGATCAACTAGATTTAACAGACATCTACCGAATACTCACCCAACAGCATCAGAATACATGTTTTTCTCAGCAGTACATGGAACATTTTACAAAATAGACCACATTTTAGGCCACAAAGCCAACTTGTCCAAATTCAAAAACATGGAACTTATACCTTGCATTCTCTCAGACCACAAGGGAATAAAATTAGAACTCAACACCAAAAGCCACCAAAGAAAGTCCTGTAACACATGGAGGCTGAACAACACACTGTTGAATCACGAGTGGGTCATGGAAGAGATTAGAAAGGAAATTCAAATGTTCATGATATTCAACAAAAATAAACATACAAACTACCAGCTAATCTGGGACACAGAAAAGGCAGTACTTAGGGGGAAGTTTATAGCTCTGAGTTCTTATATCAATAAATTGGAGAGATCTGAAAGCAACAATTTAATGAGACATCTAACCTCCTTGAAAAAGAGCAGCAAGATAAACCTCAATCCAGTAGATGGAATGAAAAAATTAAAATTAAGTAAGAATTAAATGAATTAGAATCCAAAAAAACTATAGAAAGAATCAACAAAACAAAGAGTTAGTTCTTCGAAAAATTAACGAAATTGACAGACATGTAGCAAATCTTATCAAAAAAAGAAGAGAACACACCCAAATAAATAAACTCAGAGATGAAAATGGAAATATCACCACAGAAACAACCAAGATTCAGAACATTATGAGGGAATACTTCTCAAAACTTTATGGTAATAAGTTTGAGAACTTGGCAGAAATGGACCTTTTCCTATCAAATATTGACATGCCAAAACTAAACCAAGATGACTTAAACCATCTTAACAGGCCATATCAAGCATTGAAATACAAACAGCAATAAGAGACCTCCCAGCTAAGAAAAGCCCAGGACCAGATGGTTTTACAGCCGAATTCTACAAGGCCTTCAAAACAGAGCTCACACCAATACTCTTTCAACTCTTCAATGAAATTGAATGAGAAAGTTCACTACCGATCTCATTCTATGGAGCCATCATAACCCTCATCCCAAAACCAGGCAGGGACTCATCAAAGAAAGAGAGCTATAAACCCATTTCTTTGATGAACATTGATGCAAAACTTCTCAACAAAATTTTGGCCAATCAACTTCAACAATTCATCCAAAAAACCATACACCACAATCAAACAGGATTCATTTCAGGGATGCAAAGCTGGTTCAATATACGCAAATCAATTAATATTATTCATCACATCAACAGGAGCAAGGATAAGAGCCACATGGTTATCTCAATAGATGCAGAAAAAGCATTTGACAAGATCCAACAACCCTTTATGATGAAGGTTCTGGAAAAATTAGGAATCCATGGAACATTCCTCAATACAATAAAGGCTGTATATGACAAACCTACAGCCAGCATTATACCTAATGGTAAAAAACTAAAGCCATTCTCTCTTAACTCAGGAACCAGACAAGGATGTCCACTCTCTCTGTTTCTCTTCAATCTAGTATTAAAATGCCTAGCTACAGCAATAAGACAAGATGCAAACATAAAGGGAATCCAAATAGGGAAAGAAGAAGTAAAACTCTCCCTCTTTGCAGATGATATGATCTTGTATTTAAAGAATCCCATAGACTCCACTCCAAAATTACTCAAGCTGATTCAAAACTTTGGCAAAGTAGCAGGGAATAAAATTAACCCTCAAAAATCAATGGCTTTTCTGTATGCCAACAATGAGAAAAGTGTGGCTGAAATTAGGAAAACAACCCCATTCGTAATAGCCCCACAAAAAATAAAATACCTAGGAATTACTTAACCAAAGAAGTGAAGGACCTCTATGATGAAAACTTTAAAAACTTGAAAAAGGAAATCAAAACAGAACTTAGAAAGTGGCAAAAACTCCCATGATCCTGGATTGGAAAGATTAACATCGTGAAAATGGCAATACTTCCCAAGGCTATCTACAAATTCAATGCAATACCTATCAAAATTCCAACCTCATTCTTCAAGGGAATAGAAGAGGCAATCCAAAAATTCATATGGAACAATAAAAGACCCCAAATAGCTAAAACAATCCAAAACAGAAAGAACACTGTTGGAAGAATATCAATACCAAATTTCAAACTCTACTATAAAGGCATAGTAATCAAAACAGCTTGGTACTGGCACAAGTACAGACCTCAGGACCAATGGAATAGAATTGAAAACCCAGAAATGAACCTACAGACCTATAGCCATCTAATCTTCAATAAGGGAGCTAAAAAAAAAAAAAGAATGGAAGAAAGACAGTCTCTTCAGTAAATGGTGCTGGCAAAATTGGTTAACTACTTGCAGAAAACTAAAGCTAGATCTTTATATATTACTCTGCACCAGAACCAACTCCAAATGGATCAAGACCTCAGAGTCAAAGCAGACACCCTGAAAACATTACAGGATGGAATAGGAGAAGCCCTAGGTCTCCTTGGCCGCAGGCCGAAATTTTCTGAATAGAGACCCGGAAACACAACAAATCAAAGAAAGGTTGGACAAATAGGATTGCATGAAGTTGCAAAGCTTCTGCATGGCAAAGGACATAGCTAGCAAGCTTCATAGAAAGCCCACGGATTGGGAGAAGATCTTCACTAGACATACAACGGACAAGGGTCTCATATCTATAATAAATCTTGAACTCAAACAATTAAATCCCTCAACAACAAATCTTCAAAGAAACAAATGCCCAATAAATAAGTGCGCTAAAGACTTAAAGAGAAACTTCTCTGAAGAGGAAAGAAGGATGGCCAATAGACACATGAAGAAATGCTCAACCTCTCTAGCCATAAAAGAAATGCAAATCAAAACAACGTTGAGATACCACCTCAATCCAGTTAGATTGGCTAAAATCAAGAACTCTAATAACAAGAGATGCTGCAAGGGATGTGGACAGAAGGGAACCTTACTGTTGGTGGGAGTGTAAACTTGTTCAACCACTTTGGAAAGCAGTATGGAGGTTCCTCAAAAGACTCCACATAGAGCTCCCCTATGACCCAGCAATCCCACTTTTGGGCATTTACACAAATGTTTACAAACAAGACCACACTAAAGCTACCAGCACGACTATGTTTATTGCAGCACTATTTACTATAGTTAAGACATGGAACCAACCCAGATGCCCCTCAGTATATGAATGGATCAAGAAAATGTGGTATATATACACAATGGAATTCTATGTCTCCATCAGAGAGAATGACATTTGTTAGGAAATGGAAAGACTTGGAAAAAATTATATTAAGTGAAGTAAGCCAGGCCCAAAGAAACATAAGTCCCATGGTTTCCTTTATTTGCAATATCTTGTGTATGTCTGAGTCAAGCAGAAAAGGTCAGAAAAGGTGATGTTAGGGAAATGAACCCTAAGATATGAATTCAAATGTTTTTTTCTTTGATGTGATTGTTTGTAACACATTTATAAGATTATTTCTTTGATGCTTCATATGTCCCTCCCCCACAGTATAACCCCTGCTTTCACTGTATTTGATGTCGGTATAATTTGTGGAGGGGAAGGGGAAAAACAAATCGTTTAAATAGGGATACAGGTAGACCCATTGCAACAATGAGATGTACAAGTCCTTATGTCGAAAAAGAACTTACCACTTTGGTGTGTGTGGGAGGGAAGTATTTAGTGAGGACGTGGGGAGGATGGGAAGGGATGGGAAGGGGAAACAAAGGAGGAGGCTACAATGCTTGATAAGAAATGTACTCATTATCTCGCTCATGTAATTGTAGCCCCTATGTACAGTATTTTCACAATAAAAAAGTTTCTAGGAAAATGGGGAAAAAATTACATTTTTCTTTGCCAGCAGGTGCGATGTTAGCAGGTTTTTAGAGATGTGTTAGTATCATTGTAGCAAGAAGGGGTTTCTCTCTCTGCTTTGAATACTTGGCCTTTTTGAGCGTGAATCTTGCAGTCTATGAACAGTGACACTGACTGAATCTGTTAGGAAAATCTTCTCATTCTGTTTTGTCAGCAGCTCAGAGGGCAAATTCCTAGAAAGTTTTGTCAACTGTCTCAAGGGCAGCATGCATGCTAGAGCTGAAATTTGCCGTCCTGCCACTTTCCTGGTTGCGTTTCAATAGCCTTCCTTCTTCTGCAGTACCTCACAGAATTTCTGCTTCATGCAATAGTTTCAGCCATAGCCTTGAGAATGATTTCTAAATCATTTTGTCTTTCTGTAGGGCATCTGTCCAACTTCGTTCCTTTCTGCTCTTCCCCAATTTTGTAGTGTTCAATTACACTCCATAGTAGATAATTCCTGTTGTTATCTGTTTAATCTCTTGGCAAATTACAGGTGCACACTCTATCTTCTGTTTCCTAACTCCGGCTGACCTAAAGTCAGTAAATTTGTTTTCCATTGTTAATAAATCCGCACATTGTTTTTGTAATGATTTTTCTTTTGAAGATAAGAGGACAGTTGAATGCAACTCCTAAAGCTTGGCCCATTGAAAGGACTTCCTCTCTTAAAGCACTGCACTTGAAATTCATTTTGTGCTTTGGCTCAAGTAGCAAGATGGCATCATACTGTGTGGGTCAAGGCTAGCCTTTTCTTTCTCAGTCTTTATGTTGTAAAAGACACTTATGTGAACTTGTCTTGGACTGAATGAGATGCATTGCTATAAAAGAGAAAATATAGCAATGAGGTTCTAGATCAATTGCATATGTAGCTTGTTCTGCTTTTTATGTCCAAGTTTTGCCCTTAAGCATTATCCATTGGTATACCCTTGTTTATGAATGATCAATACATTCAAATCTTTGTTGTAGTCATATCAATACATTAAGAACTCATTCAACTATATGTTTTAAGGTGATATAGTGACAAAAACACAGAATGTAAAAGTTGTACCAGAGCTAAAATTTCCACCCAAAATATTATAACATAATGGTATGAACTATAAAAGAAACAACCTTATTTTTTTCTGTATCTCCAAATCATTTCTTTTTAACAAAACTTTAAGTACTAAAATTTTCTATATATTATGTATAATATGTATATATATATACATATATATATATATGTTATAGCTTTGAGGTATAACTTTGTAAACTATCTTGATTGATATTTGCATATGTTTGTCTCAATCCTCTGATCCTAGTGGATCAAAAGCTTTTGATTATCTAGTCTGCTGTTAGCACATTAGTCACCATGTATAGACTTACCATACCTGAATTTGTGAAATACACATTATTAAATTGTTCTTTAAATATCAGGTATTATAATACTACTAGGGGCAAAATGTTAGTACTCTTCCTTCAGAGATCCTTTTATAGAGGAAGATATTAATATAGTCAGCATATCTAATTTAGTAGATTTTTTTCATGGTCTTAGAATTCATGTCAGTTATTATAATAAACACTTACCACCCATATAAGTTATTAATTGAACCACAGTGCCTTTTATAGCAAGGAAACTACTAATTACTTTTATGTAAGATGGAAAAATTGACATTATATAATTGACATTAAAAGGTCATTCTATTTTTGAACAGCTGCTAGGACATATTTACTTTTGAACTTCAGTAAGCAGTATGTTTATTTGTAACCTTTGTAGTCAAACAAAACTAGCCCATATCCAGATAATTATGTCCATTTTTCCTGTCACCTGAGAAGTTCCTAGTGATGATCCTTTAAAATAGTTAATGTAATTTGATTATTAGTAATTTTCATACATGTAAAACAACTACTAATTCCATAACCAGGAATGTGGTACATATATTTATTTCTTATATCTTAAAAGAACTCATGCTTTTGAGAGGACTCTGAAAAGGTAGTAGAGTTGAACAAGAAAAGCTCCTAGAAATCTAGAAAACGAGGGCACTGGCAATCTGTCAGAAGCGACTCTCTTGAAGCTCTAAAGTTCATGAAAAGCTTTCACTTGTCATAATAATACTTGAATAGTTCATTATAATCAATTCTAGGTCTTTGCTTTGCACCATCTACTTATTTTGTACCGTAGTTCCATATAAGCAGCCATTTACACATTCCTGGAGAGCCTATAGTTTGCAGAAGCCAATGTAGACTCCAAACACTCTGCTCTCCAACTATGAGGATTTGAGTTCTGATATCTGATAGAGATTTCTGATCACAGACATGTAACCCAAAGCATGTGAACATTATCATACCTTCCTCCATTGTTAAGGAAGATAATAGTCTTTTATCTATTACCCTACACCTATATTTACTTTGAGTTTCAAGGATAGAACCCAGAATTTTATGTATGCTTGGAAATTGCTCTACTACTTGAGCTAAGGTACAGAGTCTTTATTTTTTAATTTTTTGAGACCTTCTTCTAATGTTGCTTGAGCTGATTTCGAACTTGTGACCCCTTGCCCTTGCCTCCCATGCAGCTGGTTCTAACAAGTTTTTGAGGAAGGTATCTCACTACAAAAGGAAAGCAGTTATGGAAGTAAAGACCTTTCTATCTCAGCTTCCTCAGTGGATTATAAATATGAGCTACACTGCCACACTCAGCCAGGAAGACAAAATTTACTTTTGTAAGATTTTCCTGCTGTTCTTAAGAATTAAATTGACCTAAAAAATCAACATTAAAAAAGGGTAAAGTAATTATTTAGTATTTGGGTGATATAGAACACCTCATAAGTATGTAAATATTCAAGGATATAATTAGATTTGGATACTTATGTACTGAATTGGATCAAGAGACATAGCTGCAGGTAAATAAATTATGTGTGAAGGCTAGAAGAGTTATTTAAATAAGGTATGTACAAAATTCTGCCAGCCTGAACATCTCATCCTTGATGATAAGGATCATATGTACCTACTATTTTAAGGAAGACAGTTTCGCAAGGAAATTCATTTCCTTCTCTTAAGAAACAGCATAAAAGTGAGAGCTATCTTCTTGGCACCTGCTGTGTTTCAAGTGACTTTATTTAAATATATAGGTATGTGTATATGTGTGGTGTGTGTGTGTGTATGTATGTGTGCGTGTGTGTGCGCCTGCATGTATTGCATTTTTCTCTCTCCTTTGTCACTATTTTTGTTTTCTGTACCCTTTGTCTTATATGTAAGTTTATCTGCTTTGGGGAGGGTAAGGGGGCTCACAGAAATGGTGGGACCAAGAGTAAACAGATGCAGCAGTGATACTCACTAGACTTTATGCTGAAAATGAACTATACAACTTGTGGGAGAGGGGTCTAGGAGGGAAAAACTGGGAGAAAAGGAGGGAGGAGGTTACACTGTTCATGAAGAAATGTACTCATTACCTGACTTATGTAACTGTAAATTGCCTTTACAATAACACTACCAATATTTGTTTTTTAAGTCACTATTCAACAGTGACAGATTTAAGGGTGGATTCTGAATCCTTCAATTGAAGGCCTACCTCTTCTGGATCATGTGATTTTGGAGGATTTTGTTACAGGCTTAATTTTCTTTTACCCTTTCAGGAACCAGATAATAACTATTAAGACATTAAAACCTATCAACCATTCATGGAAAATGACAAAGAGTACATATGTACACAGAAATGTGCAAGGTCTTAATTTTATAACTCACTCAATATTTCTTAGTACAGAAACAAACACAATCTATAAATTAGAATTATTCAATGAAAGCAAATAAAAATAGTAAATTTAAAAATATGAGGATTATAGCTCTAAAATTTTACAGTATTAGATTTAAGTGTACAATTTCAGCAACAGAATCACAGGCATACAATGATAGAGGAATATACAACCCATTCAAGGGAGAAACATGGAAAACAGTGTTTGAAAAAAATGAAAATATTAGTAAAGCTAAAAATTCCAAACCGAAAAGGAAAAGGCAATAGTAGGCTTCAAAATACGGTAACTGATATGAGAATTTCTAATCTTCAAAGGACAATTTGAGGAAGAAGGAAAAAATAACATGGAAGAATCTTGAGGAGCTAGCATTAAGCAAAATAAGCCAGTTTAGAAAGGCAAATACTATATGATTTAACTTACATGAGGTACTAAGATTAGTGAAATTCATAGAGAGGGAAAGTGAAATAGTTTCCAGAAGGAATAAAAAAGGGAATCTAGGGAATACCATTTCAGTAAAGAAGGATAGATATGCTGGAATTGATGGTTAGACAATCATTATAAAAGTCCTTCATACCAATGTGTCAAAATTGTGAAATGGCTACACTAATAAATTTTGTAACATATTCATTATACTGCAAGAAAAACTCTAAAAATTATGTAATTGTGGAAAACAAGACACTTGTTTCCTTCTTTAGGTTGTGGTCTGTCCTTGTTCTTTCTCAGTAGTATGATACTTCTTTTTTCATGAAAGGGCAAGTCAAATGAAGCTCACATAATTTCTGTCAAATATATTAACTAAATTTTACACAATCATACACTGTTCCTCATATATGTGTAGGCAAAATTAATACGAGGCAGCAGAAATGTAAAAGAGATGAATGGGAAGGGTAACTGTAACACTTAACTCATCTGTATTGAAGCAAAATCAGAATGCTTTTCTTTCCTGGATTTAATAAAAACCATTAAACGTTCAATAATATTTGGATACATGTCAATCTTCTATTCCATTTTATGTGCCTTGGTAAATATAAGAATTATACTTCTACTTTGGTCAGCAGAAAAAGGCAAAACAGTAAATGTAATTAAAATTATATTACTTACACAAAATATATTTTGGTACAGAGATTGAGGCTAGAATTTTTTTTAAGTACAATATTGGATTTTTAAATAAAATGAGCTTCAATATGTCAGCACAGCCTTAAGAAAACTATTTTCAAATAAGAGAAAATATCATATATAGATTTGTTTTATTACCATTTCTCTTTTTTGGCCACCAGGCATAAGAATGAGCTAATATAAATGTAAACATGGGAAGGAAATGTCTTCCAGGATTGACAAATTGCAAAGGAAAAAAACCACCACAGATGTCTCACAGTTATTTTCATGCTCATGTTTAGAAATATAATTCAATGTTATTCATTTCTGTTTTCTATGATAGATTTATGAAAAATGTATAGTCTGTGGGTGTCATCATTTTAATGCACAGGCACATATAAGACATAAGAAAGTGATTTATCATATATACACTTCTATGCGATTCCATCCGAGATGATCAGACTTTCTATATATCCTAATCAGCCAAACTAGATAAAACCAGAATTTCTATTGGTGGATGTTCTGTTAGACTTTCCATCACTGTGACAAAAATAATTGAGTTATATCAACTGAAAGGAGGAAAGTGTATTTGAGCTAAAGAATGTCAGAAGTTCAGTCCATGAACTGAAGTTTTGACCACTGCTAGGCTAGTGGCAAAGCAGCATATCTGGTTAGAAAGTTCTGGTGAAGTGGTGAAGGACAGTAACTCAGATCATGCAGACCAGGCAGCAAAAGAGAGCATAAGCAGCAGTGGCCAGAGGTAAAATATGCCCCTCTAGAGCTCCCAGGACCTACTTCCTAGAACAACCTCCAAATAGTCAATGAAACTTTGAATCTGTTAACAGCTCAGAGCTCGTGATGAGATCTCGTGTCCCAACCACTCACAATAGCCCAAACTTTGCACACTTTTGCACTGGGAAGTAAATGTACTTCTGGGACACAATTAAAACATGGCATGATATATGGGAAGATTTGTATTTTTATCTAAAAGATTATTAATAGACTACATGTTGATGAAAACCATCTTGTTTGTTTGTTGGTCTACCTATCTGAGATTTCCAGAATGTGGGTATGGCTCAGTTGATGCATGCTTATCTAGTTGTGTGAAACCTAAGTTCAATCACTAAGTGTGAAAAATAAATTATTCCCTTTGTTGCACATTATGAGACTATATGTGTTTGAATTAATATGGTTTTCCTCTTGGTAAACCCAAGAAATGAAAAGCTATATTCTGTGTTATCCCTGCCAATTTCTTTCTCAATATCTGCATTGCCAAAATATAGTACTATAACATAATATGCCTTCCTTTGGTCAATTAATCAACCTGGGTTCTGTGTGCAAATTCATATCAAATGTTCAATACAAATTTTATATTGCTAGTATTTTATTCCTTTACTTGTATGAACTTTATTCATTATTTGATTTATGAGAAAGGGCTCATAATGACATCTTGAGGATATTGCATATTTGCACAGTTCTTATGAAGCCATTATACTTGAAAGTCACTCTGACAGAATATAAAACCTGTTACTGAATTGACATCTTTGTGCAGGCAAAAGCGTGACTGTATTTCCCCCAGCCTGAAGTGCTCTACAAAAACTATCTCATGCTAGTTTAACATTCTTCCTCTTGTAAATGAGTCTGCCTTTCCCCCCACATCTATACTTTAAAGTCGTAGGGTTTTACCAGAATACATATTGATATTGAGTGTTTGGGAAATGCATTCTCTACTGTGTCTTGTCGACATTAATGTTTAATTATAAACATTAATTCTAATTGGTATCTGTGGTAGTTATTTGTTTCATTTTCTTTTTAAACCTTTTAAATAGATATGTTAATTAATATACAAAAAAATCACTTTCTGAAATTTATTGTTGTATGAGATTTGGCAAGTCATTTTTTTATGATCACAGTTAAAATAGAGAACAGGTCCACAACTTTCCCTCCAAATTCCTTCAAACATTATATACCAGTATCTACTATCAGACTCCAGAAACCTGCAGGGTGCTGATCTACATGTGTCATTTTTGCTAAGTATTATCAAACATTATGTGGTCTATTGGTTTGAGCTTTCTTCTTTAAAAAGATCATATCTGGAATTCATTAATGGTGTTACATACAGAAATAATTTATCCCCATATAGTAAGTATAATTGTATTATTTTTCCATCTACCCACCAATGGAAATCCATTTTCTCTTTGTAGATGTTATGAATAAGCATGACATACAAAAGACTTTCATATATAAGTTTTGTTGTGAACATAGTTTATATTCTTGTGGAAAAATACGTAGGCATAGAGGATTGATTGCTCAGTTTTAAGGTAGGTGAATATAAGTTTAATAAGTAAGTTAGCAATTTCCAGCCTTCTCAGTAATGCTTGTACTATTTTACATTTTTACCAGAAAAGTATAGAGGGTTTAATGCTCTATAACTGAATTCTATAGTGTTAGCTATTCTTTCCTCTTGCTATTTCAATAGTTCTTTACTATAGATTTAATTTGCATTTTTGAACACTTTCTTACTATCCACATACCACCTTGTTTAGCTCATTTTGACTTTTCTGTATTATGCATGCAATGTACCTTAATCAAACTCACATCTCTTCCTTCTACCACTCTACTTTGTCCCTCCTTTTCTTTTCCCAAAGAAATCTAAACCAGTTCCATTATTCCATATCCACTATACTTCACCTTCCCTGTTCATTCTTCCAGCTCCTCTTACCTACCATAGGACTCATTTATATTTTTATGATATGTTGATTGTTTATATTTGTTCCACTGTGAAATTGTATACATAAACATATAATATTTTAGATTTTTTTTCTTTTTTTATTGTGAAAATACCGTACAGACGGGTTACAATTACATGGGCAAGATAATGAGCACATTTTTCATCAAGCATTGTCGCCTCTCCTTTGTTTCCCCTTCCTATCCCTTCCTATCTCCCCCCACCGCGCCCCCCGTCTACCCCTCCCCACCCTGCCAAAGTTGTAAAGTTCGTTTTTCGAAGAACGTCTTGTATATCTCATTGTTGCAATGGGTCCACCTGTGTCCCTATTTAAACAATTTGTTTTTTCCCTTCCCCTCCACAAATTATAACAACATCAAATACAGTGAAAGCAGGGGTTACACCGTGTGGGAAGGACATACAAAGCAACAAAGAAATCATCTTATAAATATGTTATCAAGGGCTGGGAAGGTGGCTAAGTGGTAGAGCGCTTGACTTGCATGCATGAGGCCCTAGGTTCAGTTCCTCAGCACCACATAAGCAAATAAGCAAAAAGAAAAAAGCCAGAAGGGGGCCTGTGGCTCAAGTGGTAGAGCGCTAGCCTTAAGCTGAAGAGCTGAGGGACAGCGCCCAGGCCCAGAGTTCAGGCCCCAAGACTGGACCACCCCGCCCAAAAAAATAAAAATAAAAATAAAAATGTTAACAACAATCGCAAGAAAGAAAAACCATTTGAATCCTTACCTTGGGGTTCATTTCGCCTAACATCAACTTATCTGACCGTTTCTGCTTGTCTCAGACATATACTAGTTATTGCAAATAAGGGAAACCATGAGACCTAGGGCATGTGGACAGAAGGGAACCTTACTTCATTGTTGGTGGGAGTGTAAACTTGTTCAACCACTTTGGAAAGCAGTATGGAGGTTTCTCTAAAGACTCCACATAGAGCTCCCCTATGACGCAGCAATCCCACTTTTGGGCATTTACCCAAATGTTCACAAACAAGACCACACTAAAGCTACCAGCACGACTATGTTTATTGCAGCATTATTTACCATAGCTAAGATATGGAACCAACCCAGATGCCCCTCAGTAGATGAATGGATCAAGAAGATGTGGTATATATACACAATGGAATTCTATGCCTCCATCAGAAAGAATGACATTGCCCCATTTATTAGGAAATGGAAAGGCTTGGAAAAAATTATATTAAGTGAAGTAAGTCATTTTATTTTCTTTTGAGGACAACTTAGTTGTCTGCATGTTTGACCTCTGTTTCTTACCATCTTTTGTAACTGTAATAATAGGTGCTCTCGTGTTTTCTCATTTTTATTTACTTGTTTCAAACTATATTTGTGTTCTAGTGTACTCTTCAATGTCAAATTTAAGTTCTGCATTTATAACCCTTTCCTCAATTCTGTCAGATGTCGCTTGAGATTATTTCCTTTATAAAGAAACAAGGAAATATAACTTAAGCATAAAGAAACAAGGAAATATAACAAGAGAATTTGCAACTCCATTGTTTTATTTAGATAGTGGTTACATTGTTAATTAATGTTAGTGAAAGAATTGTTTGCTTAAAAGTTTCATATAATTTCTGGGTGTTTTTACTAGGCATATATTACCTCTTATTCTACTCCTTACTCTTGTATTTTCTTAAGTATGTCTCCATGTCTCCTGCTCCCTTTGTTCCTGCACTTTTCAATATAATTTTACTCTGAATAATTTCTTCTCCGTATGGGTGTTTATTCTGAAGAAAAAAAAGCTTCATTTGATTAAGTTGATACTTAATGATCACTTTTTTTGACCATTACTCAAAAATTAAAACTTGAATTATTTTCTTAATTTTGCCTGCATTCACCTAAATCCTGATAAGATAATGTATGTGCCTCTTCAGTCTAGAAATAGTTACAATACGATTTAAGAGTAGCTGTCAGAAATGAAGAATTCCTTATTCTTTCTCATTATTGTCTTCAAATAGACATAGCTACTACACAGGTAGTTTTTTTCTTTGTTGTTTTGTTTTGTTGTTGTTGTTAATGATGATTTCTGTTGGGAGGCTTGACCTCCCACTAGGAGTCCTGGATGTTTTCCCTGAAGGTTATTTGTTTTTTCTCTCAAGCTTAGCGCTATACTCCTTTGAGTCACAGCCCAATTCCAGTTTTCTGGTGGATAATTGGAGATAGTCTCACAAACTTTCTTTCTTGGGCTGAAACCCCTTATATCTCAGCCTCCTGAGTAGCTAGGATTACAGGCATGAGCTACTAGCACCCAGGAACACAGGTGGTTTTCAGTACTTTCTTCACTCAATTATGGTCATGGTGATGAAAGTGTCTACTTTTGTCACCAAATTTAGTCTGATTTTGTTAGTAAAATCATTCAAAAAGTTTCAAACATTATGTCCTCACTCTCAATGCCAGTTGATATTTAGCTGAGCATTTTTTAAAATTTTTAATATATATATTATTGTAAACATACTGTATAAAGGGGTTACAGTTACATGAGTAAGGTAATGAGTCCATTTCCTATCGAGCATTGTTATCTCCTCCTTTGCTCCTTCTTTTCCCCCCCTACTATCCCTTCCCTCCTCCCCAACTTCCCCCTCATCCAAGCTGTTTTCACTGCATTTTGTATATACATTTTTCCAATTTGGGGAGGGGAAGGGAAATAACAAAATACTGAAATTCTCTAAGGATTTTACAAAATTTTGCTATGCCTTTTAAACAAAGACATCAATGAGTTTTCTAAGGAAATTTAAGAAATGACACCTTCTGTTCATCATCTATGAAACAAAGTGCCTATATTGGATATATTTAAAATAAAATTTAATACGTTGTGCTTCTGGGTCAGAGGATCCTGAATGGTGGTGTAATAAATGTCTTGTTACTATTTATTATTTTCTTATTCTATCATATTTATTCAGTCATTGTTGTATAGCTCCCATGCTGTGTTTTAGTACTGAATTGTGACAGATGTTTAATGAAAGTTGAAAGTGTTTTTATTCAATGCCATAAGCTTTTCAGAAGAAAGACAGCATGCAAATTTGAATCATAAATAACTGAAGTGAGAATCAGGATGCTTTCACAAAGGAATACATAAGTAGTATCTTAAAAAGAGATAAAAATGTAATGGTCTTCGATTTAAGAGATTATGAAATTGAAGAGCACATAATTCTGAAGCACTTTATTATTTCTGGAAAAGGGGTTTAATTTCATTGTACCAGAGTACCAAGCTGGAGAGGAAAGTATCTAGAGGCACATTAGTAAATGTCTATGCTAGTAATTAACATGAAAGTGGTAATTATTATAAATTATAGTACACATATATTATAAGTATAGGATACTTTTATATATATATATATATATATATATATATATATCATAAGGTACATGATAAAATTCATTGATGTATTTAGTGAGAAAAATAATATTTCAATTCTTGGTCTTCTCATTAGTACCAAGTTAAATATCCCCAATCTTAAATTCTTTCTTACATCAAATCTTCAAGATCACAAATCTTCAAGGTCACATACTCCAGTTTGAAAAGCTTTGCACAGAGTTGCCTGTAAGTAGGTAGGAAATTTTGTGAATTAATTTTAGAGTTCAGTTAGCAGGTTCATGTAATATTACTTATATTTTGTCTTAATTTCTCATTAAAACATAGTACCTAGAAGGAATGTATCATTCAATGAATTACCATAAATTAATTATTGATTCATCCAATGGTTCACAGTATTTCAATGACAGCCATTATTAAATTTTATTTTATTGTAAAGATGCTATACAGAGGGATTACAATTACATGAGTAGGTAATGAGTATGTTTTTTGTTAAGCATTGTTACTCCCTCCTTTGTTTTCCTCCTACTACCCCTTCCCTCCTTACCCAACAACCCCCCCCCCCCCAAGTTGTAAAATTCACTTCTAACATAGTGTCTTGTGAGTCTCATTGTTTCAATGGGTCATTCTGTGTGCTTGTTTCAGCATTTTGTTATTTCCCTTCCCCTCCTAAAATTGGATAAGTGTATATACAAGATACAAGGTACATACAAAGCAACAAAGAAATATCTTATAAATATGTTAGAAACAGTAGCAAGAAAGAAAAACATTTTAGTCCTCCTGTTTTCACTGTATTTGATGTTGGTATAATTTGTGGAGGGGAAGAGCAAAAAAAAATTGTTTAAATAGGAATACAGGTGGACCCATTGTAACAATGAGATGTACAAAAAATGAACTTTACAATTTGGGGGGAGGCAGGGAAGAGAGGAGGGTGGGGGACAGGGTGGGGGGAGAAGGGAAGGGTTGGGAAGGGGAAACAAAGGAAGAGGAAGAACATACAAAAAACAAAGAAAAACAAAAAATATATAATACATTAAAAACAACAGCAGCAAAGAAAAACTTCTTGTGTCCATATCTTGGGGTTCATTTTGCTCAGCATCATCTTATATGGTCACATGTACATAGCTTACCCAAACAACATTGAGATTCCACCTCACCCCAGTTAGAATGGCCTTAATCAAGAAATCTAATAACAGCAGGTGCTGGAGGGGTGTGGCCAAAAGTGAATCCTACTGCAGTGTTGGTGGGAGAGTAAACTTGTTCAACCACTCTGGAAAGCAGTATGGAGGTTCCTCAAAAGACTCCACTTAGAGCTCCCCTGTGACTCAGCAATCCCACCTCTGGTCATTTATCCAAATGATCACAAACAAGACCACACTAAAGCTACCAGCACAATTATGTTTATTGCAGCATTATTTACCATAGATAAGATATGGAACCAACTCAGATGCCCCTCAGTAGATGAATGGATTAAGAAAATGTATTATGTGTATGTGTATGATATGTGAGATATGGATACATATATATATATATATATATACATATGTATATATATGATGGAATTCTATGTTTCCATCAGAAAGAATGACATCACCCAATTTGTTATGAAATGGAAAGACTTGGCAAAAAATCATATTAAGTGAAGTAAGTCAGACTCAAAGAAATATATGTTCCATGGTTTCCCTTATTGACAGCCATTTTGAAAGTATATATATAAAACTAACTGAATTATTTTTAGTATCATGTCACACTTTATTTTAATCTTAGTTTATTAGATATACTATTTCTAGTACTCATAAAAATGCGAGTTGTTGAGTAATCATTTGAGTATATTTTCCACTATGCCATTGGAGGACAATGTGAAACATTCATGCCAATCTGCAGATCTAGAAATAGTTTATGAAAATATTTTTCTTCTGAACACCAATTCTCATGACCTTAATTCAAAAGAAATACCCCCAAGTCATCTTTAAATGATTTGATAATAATAAAAATGTCATTAAGAAAAATTAAATTGCAATTTAATAACTATATAAGTACATGACCCAAATAAGTTTTCAATAGTTGATTTTCATAAGGAAAATACAATACATAAGGAATTTCGATCTGCTCATGAAATGTATGGGCTATTTAGAAATGTCTTGTTGAATATAACTGGAGATGATTGCAAACCCTAAACCATTGAAGGTTGTTTTGTACTTGTAGGAGGTGCATCATGATATGAGATTGTCTTTATAATGAAAAACCTAGTTACATATGTAAGTGTTCATATGAAATATACCAACACTCTAGTACTGTTTGATTCTGAATAGTGTGCATCTCTGTCTTCTTTACCTTATGTATGATATATTCACATGCATATCTTCGGGAGAGTAGGGGAGAAGGCTCAAAACTTGAGGGAAAGAGGGAGAAAAAGGGCATCCGTGAAGCTCACTGGACCCTGATGGAAGTGAATTATACAACTCATGGGTAGAGATGGGAAGGAGGGACTAGGAGAGAATGAGGAAACAGAAGACATTGTATGAAAGGAAATATTCTCGTTGCCTCACCCGTATAATTGCAATCATTCTATAATAACAATAAAGTAAATTAAATAAAAAACACTGAATACATAATTTTGTATTCATATTTTCTTTGTGCTTTGTATTGGATCAACACAGTAGCTAAAAAGAAACTGACTTCATATCAAAGTTTTATGTAGTTGTTTAGGTTGATATTTCTGAACATGTTGCTTAAAACTGGATGGATTCAAACTCAGCAAAACTATTTGCAATGAAACCTGTCTAAGGAGAAATAAAATTTTGATATGTCCTGAAAAAAAGAAGAAAGAAAATATCCACAATAGGACCAGGTGGTAGTCAGCCAGATATATACACTTATTTGTTGACAAAATGTTTGCTTATAAGTGTCTATAATCCATGAGAAATGTGGCCAGAGCCTATTGAATATGGTATATATTATCAGCTATAACATAAGTGAAGTGGTCTGTGTGTAGATGTAGCATTTGCCCACTTCATTGTTAATAATACCTACAGCACCATAAGCTAGTAGAACATGAATTAACAAGTTTAAGATTTGTTAATTATTTATAACTACTTCAAGGTGTTAAGGGTATTTCTTTGAGGTTTATGACATTATGATAATAATAAAGTTTGAAGCCAAAACAACAGCCCAACTTTAATTATAAAACAATGACATAATATAACAATAGACCTTCAAATATATATATATATGTATGTATAGATAGATAGATAGATAGATAGATATTATACTAGAACTAAAGAAAAGACAGCGTTGGACCCAGATACTGGTGACTATAGCCTGTAATGCTAGCTACTCAGGAGGCTGAGATTTGAGGATTGTGGTTCAAAGCCAGCCCCTGGCAGGAGAGTCCCTGAGAATGCTGTTACTCAAAGTGGTAGAGTGTTAGCTTTGAGCAAAAAGGAACTCAGAGATAGGGTCCGGGCCTTGAGTTCAAGTCCCATAACGGGCAAAGAAAAAAAAGAAAAATACAAGACAGAGGTTTATAGGTAAAGTCTGAATTGGCAATCATTCTGAATTTGCAACAAATTAATGGCACACTTTGGGGCTGTTATTTTTCCCTTTAGTGAATAAATGCTCACAAAATTGAGTATAACATTGCAAGGGAAACACATTTCCATGATCTTCGCTCTCTCTTTCTGTCTTCCGATACTCTCTATAATGCTAAGACTAGTACAACACGGCTTTATAATACTTAAAGGATTTCCCAAGACTTCATCCAGATCCAGTTTTCTCTACTATGTATCATCTGAAAACCACATTTTATGACTCTCTATACTATATATTTTATTGCATAAAAACTTTTAAGGCATTTTGTATCCTCAAAGAATGGACATTGATAAATTCTGTATTATTTGAAATTAAACTAACTGATTAATCCATTTGTTAAGATATTCTCACTTACATTGCTTTCTGCATTCATGTTTTGTACTATTACATATATATACTATACATTATTATATATATAATAAATTTACATATATATATACTTAATTCTTCAAAGATTTTTAAATTAAGGATGCAAATAATAAAATAATAATAGTTAAAAAAGGAAATCTAATCACTTAACATGCTTTAGAATATATTAAAATTATCTCTGTAAATCAGGTGCATCTCAATCTGTATGTAGTACCATGTCCAATAATAATGGTTTTATTAAAGGTAAAAGTTCCTGGGGAAAACTGAAAGTGTAATTCTTTGAAAAGGCTAATTCACAGTCAGAAAACAAACACTAGAAAGCCAGTGGTCAAAAACACCAGAAAGCCAGTGCTCAAAAACAAGGGATGGAGGGGAAAAGGTGGGAGAAAATAAGGGAAGGCAATAACAATGTTCAAAAAGAAATGTACTCGGAGAAGGCAATATAAGAATGCTTGATAAGAAATGTACTCATTACCTTGCTCATTTAATTATCACCCCTCTGTAAGGTATTTTCACAATAAAAAAAAGAAAAAATCTACTCATTACTTACTTATGCAACTGTAAGCCCTCTGTACATCACCTTTACAATAAAATTTATTTTTTATTTTTATTATCTTTAAGTAGTTGTACAAAGAAGTTCCCATTCTACAAAACAGTATATGAGTACAAAGTGTCTGACATTGTCACCCATCTCTCTTAACCCATCCTTTCTCTCAGTTTTTTTCTTTGAGATTAAGTGATCAAATAAATTTCACATATTTCACAGTATTGTGGAATAGTGATACTTAGAGTCACAAACACACTTTAATTTAAAAGGGAGGGCTGGGATCAAAGGAAATGGATAGACAAAAGAAGAGAGGAAGGGGAAGACTTCTGTCATATCATTCAATGCATACCCTAACAAATGAAGAAAACTGAGTGAAGGACTGGGGTAGAGAGGGGCAGGGAGAATGATAAAAGGGTGACAGTGATTAAGAAGCATTGTATTGGGGCTGGGAAGGTGGCTCAGTGGTAGAGCACTAGCCTTGAGCTGAAGAGCTGAGGGACAGCACTCAGGCCCAGAGTTCAGGCCCCATGACTGGACCCAAAAAAAAAAAAGAAGCATTGTATTCATAAACTGCCTGTTGAATCTGCCTGTTGAATGGCAACTCCATTATACAACTACTTAAAGATAATTTTAAAAAGTTGATTCCAATTTAAAATATTTTAGCCAATATAGTCTTATTTCTTTTATCATCAGGAATTGACAAAAATGTTTTGAATGCACAGTACAGAAAACAATATGTAACAAATTTCTAAAGTCCATACATCCTTGGAAATAGTTACTATCCATTTAACAATATCCCAAAGATATTTGTAGACAAGTACTTCCTTTATAATGCTATGGGGAGAAACTAAGTTTCACAAATATTATTTACCATAGCTAAGACATGGAACCAACCCAGATGCCCCTCAGTAGATGAATGGATCAAGAAAATGTGGTATATATACACCATGGAATTCTATGCCTCCATCAGAGAGAATGACATTGCCCCATTTGTTAGGAAATGGAAAGACTTGGAAAAAATTATACAAAGTGAAGTAAACCAGGCCCAAAGAAACATAAGTCCCATGGTTTCCCTTATTTGTAATAACTAGTACATGTCTAAGACAAGCAGAAATGGTCAGATAAGTTGATGTTAGGCGAAATGAACCCCAAGATAAGGACTCAAATGGTTTTACTTTCTTGCTATTGTTTCTAACAAATTTATAAGATGATTTCTTTGTTGCTTTGCATGTCCCTCCCCCACGGTATACCCTTGTTTTCACTGTATTTGATGTTGTTATAATTTGTGGAGGGGAAGGGAAAAAACAAATTGTTTAAATAGGGATACAGGTGAACCCATTGCAACAATGAGATATACAAGATGTTATGTCAAAATCGAACTTTACAACTTTGGCCTGAGGGGCGGTCAGGGGAGGGGAAAGGAGGGGATGGGGAGAATGGGAAGGGGTGGGAAGGGAAAGAAAGGAGGAGGCAACAATGCTTGATAAGAAATGTACTCATTACCTTGATCATGTAATTGTAACCCCTCTGTACAGTATTTTCACAATAAAAAATACCCTATGATAGAAGCAATGTTTAGAGAAAAAAATATTTAGTGATAATGTTGATTGAAATGATGGGTTACACCACTTCTTTACAAAATAAAAAGTCTTACTTTTTCATCATATAATTATATAAAGTATTTTTAAACAAGATCATATTATTCCTACAGGGATTTTTGTATGTGCTGTCATCTCTAATACCTTTCAGTCATATCAGAACATTATTTCAATTCTTGTATAGAACTCCTTCTTAATCTGCATATCACTGTTTCTTAAATGCAAGAACTCAATATTATGTACGGTCTGGTACCTGGTAAGTAATAATAAATGGATAAATGTGTAAACTACACTAACAAATAAAACCAATAATGCATTGAGCTTAAAGTACATCTTTAATCCAATCTTCCATTTCAAATGATCAATTATATTATGATGAATTTTACATATAGTCCACTTACTCTTATCAGAAAATATATTTGACTTTTACCATGCATATTGATAGTGCTTTCTCTCTGCTTGATTTATCTTATGACTATTTTGGTTTTATATATAACTACACATGAATATTATGAAGCTAGTTAGAAGCAGAAAATCTTATTTTTGGTACATTGACATCTGCTGTTGAATTTGTTATATACAAGTATATATTAAAAATTCTTCTAGCTTTACTATACGACATGTTTTAATAGAAATGAAATATCAAAATTTCCAAAATATTTTCATGTTCATTACAATGTTTACATCCTTCTGTGTCTAATGATTCCCAACTCATTCTGTTTCTTGATCTTCTATTTCTGTGTTCCAATTTTGGTTTTATACTCTTAATTGCCCTTAACTTAAGGCTGTATTGATACATTTCACACCATCTGGAATATGTTACTCAAGAGAAAAGGGATAAAGTAGCTAGGAAGGTATTGAATGATAGCTATGTTCTTTGACCAATCACTGAGCATAGAGAACAAAGAGAGTTGTCATGATTACTGAGGCGTCATCCTCTACTCACTCAGTTTGCATGAGGAGACACTGTGTACACTCCACACACAAGGTGACAACATGAGTTTGTGTAACTACTATGTCAGGCATTAGTACTGGAAGTTCAGTTTCTTACATTCCCATAGGCAGCTACTTTTCAGATTCAACAGTGCTAGATAGCCTTAATTTTTCAGGATCCTTTTCATTTTTCACCGACGATTTATCATGGTCAATAATTATACTTTTCTTTATTCTATTGTATTTTATTTGGAATTTGTGTTAAAGATAGTTCTTAATTTAGTATTGAGGAAATAGTTACTGGTTCTAGTGAAATTTCTATTTTCTCAATTCAAGTAACTCCGTGTTTTTGATGATATAATCTTTTGCAAGGCACTACGCTAAGTACTATGTGCATACTCATGTCTAGTAATATGGCTCCACTCAAAGGTTCAATGACCAATATACCATAATAATAAACTGGAAGAAACAGATGATTTCAGACTCCGTGTGGTAGAATGTTGGGAAGAGTTGAGTAAGGTCAGAGAGACTTTTTAGATTGCTCTTTAAAGTTGAATAGGATATTGATTTATGGCTAGATTGTCTACATCAAGAGACGGGTAGAAGGGAAGGAGGGAAAATAAAATCTAGTAGAGTGATGGCCAGAGATCTTGTCAAGCAATTGTTAAACATAAGTATTTGTCCTTTTGTGATATATAATGGTCTGAGAAATTATTTAAAGAGTTCCACTGAAATAATGTTCTCTTTTGACTAGGCATTTTGCCCAGCCAAAGTATAAAGCAAGGAGAGTTTTATATTTCCTTTGATGAAAGATAGAAAATGTTCAACCAATGTTTGTTGGTAATTATAATGTTACCTCCTGAAAAAAGGAAATGAATTTCACAAGTGCACCATGTAATTTACAAAATGCCATTTACACAAAGCATGACTACTATTGGTTCATATTGTGAAGCCTAACAGAACATGTGCTAATTTAACCTTTGCTACAAAATAAGCTGAGGAGGGAAATACTTAATTTAACATTGTTCCTTTCCTGGAATAATGCTAAATTCAAATTATAATTCAATTTTTACTGCATTTTTTAACTTAAAAATTAGTAAACTGAAAACCTTTATTATATATATTATACATAAATAATATGTGTATCACAAATGCATTCTACATAACATGTTTATGTAGAGTTAAAGAGACCCATGTAATTATGTTTTTCTAAGCATTTGTGACAGTTTATTTTACTTGTCAACTTGATTGGGCCATGGCTGCCCAGATTAAACATTATTTCTAAGTGTGTCTGGGAGAAAGTATTTCCAGATGACAATAGCATTTAATCAGTGTCCTCTCTAAAAGAGATTGCTGTCTTCAAAGTTGAGTGCACAAATCTAGTGTGTTTATTGATAGCCTACATGGAAGAATAAGGCAGAGGAATTTACCCTTTTGCTTCCTGTCTACATGCTGAGCTAGGACATCAGTCTCCTGCTCTTGAACTAGGCTTCATTCTCTTGACTTTCCTTGCTCTCAGGCCTTGGACATGAACTGAATTAGTCCCCTTGGCATCCTGGGGTCTCCAGTTTACAGAGAGCAAACTGCAGGATTTCTTGCCCTCCATAATCATGAAAGCCAATTTTTATAATAGTAAGGAATTCTCCTAATAAATCTCAGTTTCTCTTATGAGTCTTGACTAATATAATGATCTATGAAGTAATTTATGGCTTCCCAATTTCTTGGAGCACATGACGTTTTCTTGGCATCTTTTATATTAGTGAACAAAGCTGAATACCACAAGACAGATGGCTTGCATTCAACCAATATCAAGTCTCAGCTTATATGTATTTAATGTTTTTCTTCAACAAAATTAACTACCACTTAGTTACATATTTAACTTTTATTAGATGTGAGCATATCCCTTAATTATTGGGAGCTTTTCCAGTATTCTCGATTTCAGTTTCGTTTTAAATCCAAAAACATTTTTAAATGACTACCATATGTTAAGAGGCAGGTAGTGATTACAGAGATAAATGAAATGTCTTACCTTCAAGGTCCTCACAGTTTAGAAGGGGCGACAGTCACATGAATGAATGACTATAATAAAAAATGATAAATGATAATTACGAAGTTTTATACCGAGTAGTGTGGAAGCATAAATAATGAATGACTAAATCTGTCTCAGTATGTTCATCATATTCAAATGTGAAATTTGGGGAAATAAAAATATTACCTTATACTTTGCCAGCATTGTTTTTTCCTACAAATATTTGGAATGTCTTATCATTTAGGAGATAAAAATATCAAGCAACGTGAAGTCATGAACAGCACAGAGTGATGACAAGTGAAGATATGGGTTTTTTTCCCCTAAACAGCCACATCATGTGATATCACTTCCTTATTTATAACCACCATTTTAGTCTTACAGTTTTAAAAGTCAATTTTCATTCTTTTCAACCTTGGTGCTATATCAGACAACCAGTGTCGAGTAAAATGATCAATCATTCCATGGCTTCAGTTTCTATGTCTCTCCTTAAGAATGAAGTATCTTTTTTGAGCTTTTTCAGTTTCATAAATTATACTTGCTAGTAAGGCTTGTTGCTTATATTGCTTAATAATCTTTGGGCATTTTTACAAATGTAATAACATATTTTAGTGCTGTAGCAGTATACAGCCTAAAATTTAATAGGCTGTATAAAAATGAAACCATCATAACCCAAGAAACAACAACAACAAATTAAAAGTCTAGATAAGATCTGAACCAAATTTAATATATAGAAAAACCAATAGCATTTCAAAATTTACTTTGGCTATGGAGAAAGCCACAATCTCAACATATATTCTATACAATAGGGGCCCAGATTTACAAATGAGGCTGCATAACCACTTTGGAACAAGAATGTTGGTTCAGTCTCCTGAAAATTCAGCCGTATTTTCAGAGTTCCTATTTCAAATGTCCTTATGTTTTTGTAAAGGAAATGATTCTATTGTGTCAAAAGGATCTAATCCTAATTGAGACTACACAGGAACTAAGGGACATTTTTGATGTCCACATCTTGTGATAGCTACTATTAGGTTGAACTATGTCCCTTCACGAGAGGTGCTGAAACCCTATTTCCAGAAACTTTAGAATGTGGCTTGATTTGGATTAAGGTTTGCAAACAGGATCATATCAAGATCAAGTCACAGTATGGAAGGGAAAGTACAGTCTGGAATCTACTCCTATAACTGCCTTCTTTGCAGCAGTAAGGAAATTAGAACAAAGAACTAAAGAGAAGGTGAGGAGAGACAGAGGCAGATATTAGAGTGATTCCTAGCATGACAGGCATAGCTGACAATCACCAAAGGAGAGAAGAATCCCTTTTATTATATCTTCAGAGAGAGCATGGCCCCATCAACTTTGCAATTCTAGCCTCAAAAACTGAACAAATAAATGTGTGGCTTGAGGCTCTTTGCTATTCAGCACCAGGAATCCAATGTGATACATATCTTAGAATTTTAAAACACTGCATAAAGAAATTCAATACCTTCCTATTGAGATAATTCTCAAGACAAGATATTGGAAAGCATTTTTTGTAAAGAGCCAGGAACTAAATGGTTTGATTTGGTGAACCGTATGTTCTCCACACAACTCAGCTCTACCATGGCAATAGAGACACAGCCACAGGCAATGCACATAGGAATGCAATGGAAGGATAGTCTTCATAAAGCATCACTGGTCCTGTGTTACTAAAACAATTCATTAGGTGTGTACTTTTTGTCTAATCATAAGAGCCTATATTTGTATTAAACTGGAATTGATTTCTCTAATATAATTAGAGAAATCTCTAGTACAGTCTCTGCTGATATAGACTATTGCTCGCTCGGTTATAGGTCGGAAATTCCATCATAGGCAAATTATGCAGATTTCCTTGTCATAGGATTGTTGCCACAAGAAAAGGAAATTGTGAGAGTGGATCCTGAGGGTAGGGTTAAAAATCTCTGCAAATTGAGTTCAAATTTGACTTTAAGTTCCTCTTAAATATCTCTGTAGGGCAGACGTAAAATATGCAAACTAGCCCTCCAGGTATATGAGGTAGAGAAATGCAGAGGCCCCCTGGTCAATTCCTATGTTCTCTGTCAAGTTGGGCATTGAAGCCAAGTAATGAGGTTTTTCTCTTACAAAAGTTATTTAATCACTGATTCTCTTCAGACCAACAATAGTGACAATTTTACTTTCAGTGTAACAGCTCTTCTTCTCTGAGAGCTAAGTACCTGTCCTCAAACCTGGCAGAATGCATGGTCTTCGCATTTCTTTTTCATCATTCCCTAAGTCTCACAGCAGTAACCCCTCAGCCTGGAGGGACTCCAAGTACAACCACTTTTTACTCAGATTCCCAAAAGGATTTCAGCATTCTTATGCTTCCAGAAGCAAAGGATGATGCAATGTCAAATAAAACATATTTGATGTCAGAGTATTAAAATATTCTTTCTTTACATTTTAAATGAATTATTCTTATCCACCTGAAAAATGCTCCTCATTCTAATAATACTATCAGAACTTCTTAAATAGTCTAGAATCTTTGAAAATAGATTCACTGATAGAAAGCCAACCAAAATATAAGAATTCTTCAAAATTTCAATTAAACACTGGAAGAGAAAGCCTCTGACAGAATCTGGGCTTGCTTGAGTATTTGTGACAAGAAATAATTTGATGGTCCATACTCAGCTTGAGAAATGTATTCTGTGTTGGGAAAGACATAATGATGAAGAGATGGTAACAAACAAGATGAATGGAAAATTGGAAAATATTCCACTCTCTTAAAACCCACTTGGAACATATTTCAGCATCTGCATCTCAGAAGCAGTTTTCCTCTTGATGATTTGTGTATCTTGAAAATAAATTAGAAATGTACATGGTATTCTATTAGAGCACTACAAACTACTAATCTTAGCTTCATAAGAAAATCTAAAAATCTGAAACCATTTATCAAGAGGCAATGCATTGAGTACTATGTTATGTTGTTTTGGCAGTGTATTGAAATATTTGTAATTTTCCTGTTTAATGGTTCCTTGGTATCATTAGCACACTTTCATTTTAGAAGCTGTATTAAATTCAGCACTGTAGTCAATAGTTTGAGGAAATAAAAGTGAGGGATAAGATTCATTTTAATAGTTAGGGAACTCAGCTGGGAAAATGATCCATGAGTATTTTTCTGGAAGACAACATTCTATGTAATTAGATTGGTAGAATAAAAGGAGATAGAAAGGACAAGATAGAAATATTCTTTGGGGAATAATTAGCCTTAAAACTTCAACTGAAACTATGCAAGCATAGAAAGTTGCAAAGACAAATCATAATGGGAGGGGGAACAGAAAGAAGATAGAATGATTATGAGCCACTTTAAAGGACATCTCTACAGAGAGGAGGGCAAAGGGTAGGCCTTAGAACTAGTGGAATATTTAAATAGAATTGAATCCTTAATTCTTTTGGTTGGTTAAATTATGTGTGCTCATAAAATAGTCATCTTTCCTTATTTTATTTCAAATTGTAAAATAATTCACTGTTTTCATGATCTTTGTTATATTGTAGAGCTCTTAAAGAAGAAAAATAGATATTTAATTGAATTTTGCACATTATGCATAAACCTTTATTCAGGAAAATCTACAAATCTGTATAGGGAGATTCTGTGGTATTTGGACAAAGATTCATTGAGTTCCTTATTCCAGCTAAGGAGATGGTACACTGTTTCACCATATTATAAGTAAGAACAGAGGCTCTTGATGCAGGTCCCAGTCAGAGGATTCATAGAAGGGGAAAATATCAATTTTTCTCCTCCTACTCCAGCTACCAGTTGCTGAAGCTAAGTTGCATATAAGACAGGAGAGGACTCCAGTTCTTCTCCTAGACCTCATTAGTGTTACAGTAGATTTGTCTGGACACATCATAGTCAAGAATACTATGCTCAAACTCTTGTTTTCCTTAGCCATGTATGTGTGTGTGTGTGTGTATGTGTGTGTGTACAATGTGTGTGTGTGTGTGTGTGTGTGTGTTGATCCTGAGGCTTGAACTCTGAGCCTGGGCACTGTCCTTCAGCTTTTTGTTTCAAGGCTAGTACTCTACCAATTGAGCCACAGTTCCACTTCTGGCTTTTTTGGTGGTTAATTGGAGAATAGAATCTAGCAGACTTTCCTGCCTATTCTGGCTTTGAACCATGATTCTCAGATCTCAGCCTCCTGAATAACTAGGATTACAGGTAAGAGCCACCAGTGCCAAGCCTTGATCTTCCTTTTCTAGCAAGAAATCAAGTTTAGAAAACCTAGAGAGCTCTCTTCTCTTCCACCACAATCACTTACATTCAAGATATCTTTATCAGAAAAAGAACAGCCACTATCTCCATTGATAGATTCTGACATCATAAGATGAGCTATGTACAGAACTAACTTGTCTGTGTGTATGTGTGTTGTTGTTGTTGTTTTGGTTTGGTTTGTTTTGGTTTTTAAGAAAAGCAAGTAAGAAGCTTTCAGTAAGGAGTCTCCTGGAAATGGAAAATATCAAATAACCAAATTTCAAAGAAACCAAAATTGAATTGAATTAATATAATAGTAACTATATATGTTAGAACACTATTGGAAACAATACATGAATAAAGCCTAAATTAATGCAGATTAACATGTAAGTATGATCACTGGGAGTCAGTCAGACTATTTTGCCATCATCATTAACATAAAGATAACAAAAATAAGGTCAATCATTTTAAGTGAGTTTTTAGATTGTTTCATATGATAAGAGAGAAAGGAAATTACTGTGATGGTGATGGCCACATGTGGGAGAAGAATCAATAAGCTGGCAATAACTCAGTCCAAGAAGAAGCTAAACCCTTGAGAATGCAATAAGAACCAATGACATGAGTTAGATGTGTGTGTATAAATATATAATGTATATATTTATAAATGCCACTATATATTATAGAAACACTATATGGAAAAATGTAGTTATTCACAAGTAGACTCATCATAGTGAAAGTGCTATCCAGTTTAATAAGTCATAAGAAATGGCCTCTCAAATTTGCAGTAACAAATGAAAAGAATTAGAAATAATAAATAACTCATGGTCAAATTTTAAAAAGCTATAAATGTGTAGTCAGATAATTTTTTTCTTGTATGTTTAAATGACCAAATTAAATTATATGAGTAATAATTAAAGCAATATCTTTTGAGGTAAAAAAGACTTGCAGAAATATATAAGTATTTAAAGATGTACTCATTATATGTCTATATAATATGTAGGTATATGAAAACATACTCATGATAGAAATATATGCAATAAGGAAAATAATTTAAATAGAGTTATGATTTATAGCAGTAACACTTCTATATTTTCCCAGAATTATATATTAATCTGAAAGACTGTCTTTCACCACAGGTGAAACTCAAAGTGCCACAAAAATACAATTCTTATAATATTGCACTGTAAAAGATCCATTAGTGCAAAATAAATTTGTAAAAGAGGAACAGAGGAACTAAATTATGTCATATAAAAAGTGTAATATGATAGATGTATACCAACTATATGAACAGTCATATAAAAAGTAGATATATCCTTTAAGAGAAATTAAGATACATGGCCAAGAGAAATGAAAGCAAATGATATAAAATTCATATATTAGTATTGTTAAGCAACATTATTCATAATACAAAAATATTGAAGTAAATGCTCATCAATTCATGAGTGAATTCATGAATGAATAAATAAACATTTATAGGTTATGTGCCTATTCTAATGTTGCTTAGCCATGAAAAAGAATGAGCCAGGAGTATTGTATTATAGAGGATACCAGGAATTGGAAAGAGCTCCCATGTTCCTGGATAGGCAGAATTAACATAGTGAAAATGCCTATACTGCCAAAATTAATATACATATTCAATGCAATACCCTTTAAAATCCCAATGACTTATTTTACTGAAATAGAGAAAACAGTCCAAAAGTTCATATGGAACAACAAAAGACCTAGAATAGCCAAAGCAATTCTAGGCAAAAGAAACAATGCAGGAGGGATCATGATACTAGATTTCAAGCTCTACTATAAAGCCATAATAACAAAGACAGCTTGGTACTGGTACAAAAAGAGACCTGGAGACCAATGGAACAGAGTAGAGGACCCAGAAATAAAACCGCATGTGTACAGTCAGTTGATATTTGACAAAGGAGCCAGACATACAATGGAAGAATCATAACCTCTTCAACTATTGGTGCTGGGAAAACTGAAAGTGGACCCTAGCCTATCACCATTCACTAACATCAATTCAAAATGGATTAAAGACCAACATCAAACCTGATACTCTAAAACTACTGCAGAACCAAGTAGGAGCGACACTTGAACTTATAAGCACAGGCAGGAACTTCCTGAACAGAGTCCCAGGGTCACAACAAATTGGAGAGAGACTGGGAAATTGGGACTACCTTAAAAATTTCTGCACAGACAAAGAAATAGCAACCAAACTAGAAAGACAGCCAACTGATTGGGAAAAAAAATGTTTACCAGCAAATATCAGACAAAGGTCTAATATCCATTATATACAGGGAACTCAAGAAACTAACCCCTCACAAATCTAACAAACAAATCATGACATGGGCAAGGCAACTAAAGAGAGACTTCTCAGAAGAAGAGATGAAAATGGCAAAGAAACACATGAGGAAATGTTCATCATCCCTGGATGTAAAGGAAATGCAAATAAAAACAACACTGGCCCACATCCTAAAGTCAGCCAACGACAAATGCTGGAGGGGATGTGGAGAAAGAGGAACCCTACTGCATTGCTGGTGGGAATGTATACTAATACAACCACTTTTGAAAAGAGTCTGGAGATACCTCAGAAAGCTAAATATAGACCTCCCCTATAACCCAGCCATACCACTCCTAGGCATCTACCCTGAGCAACAGGAACCAGTATACAAAGACACATGCACCTCCATGTTTATTGCAGCACTGTTCACAATAGCCAACATTTGGAAACAACACAGATGCCCCACTACTAATGAATGGATCCAAAAATTGTGGGACTATATACAATGGAATATTATACAGCCATTAGAAAGGACAAAATAATGACATTTGCAGGGAAATGGATGGAACTAGAGCAGATTATTTTGAGAAGTGAGCAAGAACAAAATGACAAACGGCACATGGTCTCCCTGATATGTGGATGCTAAAGCCGATATGACAAAGTAACAGTACTCAAGAAACAAAGGAAAGCCACCCATTTTGTCATATCATTGCTACATGACTCCATGTTCTAGACCACATATATGGTAGATATATGCACACAACAGAGGGAAGCCAGGAGAAGGAACAGAATAAGTGGGAAAAGCCTACAATAAGCAAAAGGAAAGAAATGTAAACATCACCTGATGTGGAAAAAATAACTTGTATTGTCAAAGCTCATAGAATTCACAAACTCTATAGACCATGATAATGACAATTTGTCTTGTGAAAGTTAAAATGTGTTTGTGACTCTAAGTGTCACTATTCCACAATACTATGAAATATGTGAAATGTATGTAATCACTTAATCTCAAGTAAAGAAAAAAAGTGAGAGAAGGGATGGCTTAAGACAGATGGGTGACGTTGTCAGATACTTTGTACTCATATACTGTTTTGTAGAATGGAAACTTATTTCTACAACTACTAAAAGATATTTTTTTAAAAAATTGTAGTGAAAAAAACCCCAGAATCTCATGAACTTTCCTGCCCCTGCTGGCTATGAACTGCGATCCTCAGATCTCAGCCTCCCGACTAGCTAGGATTACAGGCATGAGCCACCAGCACCCAGCTTTCTTACAACTTATTTTATTTGATAGAGTAAACATTAAATGAGCCTCATTTTTTTGCATATATCTTTGCTATTTTATGTGTTTTTTGGCTGAACTTCCAAATAACATTGGGTTTCAAACAATGCCACACTAAAGCTACCAGTACAAACATGTTCATTCCAGCTTTTTTCTCCATAACTAAGATATGGAATCAACCCAGATGTCCCTCAGTAGATGAATGGAAATGTGGTATATATATAAATATATATAAAATGGAATTCTATGCTTCCATCAGAAAGAATGGCATTGCCCCATTTGTAAGGAAATGGGAAGACTTGGAAAAAAGTTAGGCTGCATAGTTTCCCTAATTTTTATTAACTAGAATATGCCTAGGATAATCTTAGCAAAGGATCAAAATAGCTCAATAACTATGTGCACATGACCATATGAAATGATACTTATTGAAATGAACTCCAGGGAATGGAAACAAGAGTTTTGTTGTTGTTTTTTTAGTGTACTGTTTGCAGTAAAATCTTTTTCTGTCTTTCTATTTTCTTCTTTGGTTTATTCCATGTTGTCACTGTTTTTTGTTTCTGTATCCTTTGTCTTGTATATAAGTTTATCTGATTTGGGGAGGGAAGAGGAATCACAGAAACAAAAGGTGCACCAATGCAACAGTGATACTCACTAGACACTATTTCATAAATGAACTTTACAACTTAGGGGGAAAAGTGAATTGGAGGTAAGTGGAAGAAAATGAAATAGGGGATAACACTGTTCGAAAAGAAATGTATTCATTACCTTACTTATGTAACTGTAACCCTCTGTACATCAACAAATGTACATTTTAAATGAGTGGATTTTATGCTGAATGAATGTCAACAAAATTTTACTTAAAAATGAATATTCCTTCCTCCTCCCCAAAATGAATATTCCCCTGAGAATAAGAGATAATGTGATGAGGGAAGGTGGTGTTTTCTTTACCTCTGCTCTTTGCTTCCGCTTGCCTTCTTTTCTTCACATTCAGTGCTTTTACAGAAAATTTCTAATTAGAATTGGAGAAAATTTCTAATTAGAATTGGTAAGATAATTTGGCTAGAAAGACCTCTTCAGTGAAGACCATGAATAAGTATCATGAAGTTCTTTTTCCACCAGAGAAAATATTCTTATGTCTAGATCAAGCATAGACATTCCTTTTAAAATATATTTTAGAAATTGAGAATGACAGTAACTATGACTATTGTCCAGCGCAAAGGAGAACCTTCTTTTACTTAGCACCCTGTAACAGTAAACACAGTAGTCAATAGGTAAATTGTGTTTATCATGAGCCTGCTACCCCATCTCAACCTAGCACATCATAGCAGAACTTCTGAGAGAGAAAAGAGAAACAGTATATGTCCTTTCCAAACCAAGCTCTTCTCAGACAAGTGCCATCCCAAAAAGTACCTTTCTCAGATATTCCATGCAATTGCATGTTTTTATTTATCTGTTTCAGTTTCTCCTTCTGATTTACTTTGAGATTCACAAAGTACTTTCAGAAGAATCTAGAATGTTCCAACTTAATAATAATGACTGAATGGCTGAAAGAGGAACTTGTATAATATTTATACACTGTATGTTATATTGCCAATCTGATTAAAATCTCACATCCCACAGAGATTATCTAATTGTTTTTGTTGTGTGAATAAACTTTTGCCTAGTGTGACTGAAATGTGAAAGATAGATTGATAGCCAAGACTGGTACTTTGAGAGGGAACAATGAGTTGAATCTGTTAATAGAAAGGTTGAAATATGCATTATATATATATATATATACATATATATATATACATATATATATTATGTGCTAGAGTCCACAGAAGGAAAATGGTCATTCAGAGGTAGCTGTTTTTCATTTTTCTTTTTTACAACTCTAAAAATGTATGCATTAACAATGACTCAAGCTGCAGGAGCATATTTATTCTCCCAAGGGAGCTCTTTGTCACATTATTTTGGTATGCAGTTTATTCTAAAATGATTTGTTATGAATGTATTGAAATTCTGTTTGTTCAGAGTGATAGCATAGAATCAGAACAGTTCCTGATTTCTAAGGCAAACATCTCAATCTTTCTGAGAAAATTCCTTTTGTGGAGTGTGTATATAATTTATTTTAATCTTTTTTTTTTTTTTGCTTTCTAACTGATCAATGTGTTATTCTTGATCAGGGCATTTCCTTAAGAGAATAAAGAGATACCAAAGTCAAGGTGTAGCATTACATAATTATAATGTGTAGAAAGCTAAGTCTTAGATATCACAACTCAATCTAACAAAAAAAAAAGAACAGATTTCATCTCCTCTTAATATTGAAAAATAGCTTTGTATTGAATTCTTTTCCTGACAGACACTCTGAAGTAGTCCCAGTAGGTTAAAAAAAAAGTTGCAGACATTCCTTTGGAGCAGAATAATCATGAAAGTTCCTGAAATGAAATTATTCATATTTAATAATCAGATTAAGTGTGGTTATGAGTTATATTATCAATAGCATTATAATTAATTTATTTTTAATCAGACATTTATTGTTTTGCACAGATTATTTTAAATACTTTACTTAAAAACTCTAATAAATTTGATTCTGAATATAAATTAGAGCGTCAGTTGTCTAAAAATGCTTTTATCTTGACATTTCTTTTACCTCCAGTTAAAATTTCTACTATTTTATTAGGTTTTCCCATTTTTCTCTTTGCTCTTGAATATATGTATATATAAATACATATACATATTTACATATATCTTGAATATATATATATATAGCCACTCTTTTTCTATTTCTCTTTCACCATGGCACTTATTGAGGAGACAAAGCTCAAAGTAGTTATGCTGAAAGAAGAAGAAAACTGTATAGTTTCATTTACATAAAGATCCTCAAATTGCATCATGGCAATCAGATCCGGGTCAACCACAATGCTAGCTGGGAACAAATGGCAAGGTGCCTTGTCAGAGGAAACCTACAAAGGTGATTGTAGTGTTTGCTTCTGCAGGTAGTGCATTAGGATGAAAAATCATAGATGTGCACATGGGACTACACACGTAGATTTACCTCATAATTAAGACAAGCAAGTGAAAGATTAAAGAGCTCCTAACATGCAATCTCATTTCATAAAGCACACAAAGGGGGGCACTCTAATGAACAATGTTTGAGGCAAAAGTATCTCTGGTGCTGATGCTGAAAAGTATTTCCATTGGTATCGTCTAGGAGAGAACATATGGTGTCTACTGGGAGATTGGTAATATTCTACTTGTATTCTGGGTCTTAGTTTTATGAGTGTATTATCCTGACTGCTCACATCAGTCTATACTTGCACTCTACTCAAAACTTAAAATATTCAATTCATATTCAGGTAAAAAAAATACTCAGAATATGAGCAATTATCATCCCAACAACCAGGAAAGTTTAGTTTTATGAATCTATATAATTTAGCATATTCACTAAGTACACATTTCTGTGTATTTGCATATATATTAAATGTACAGAGTTATTTTCCCACAAAATTTCAAACATTGAAGACTTAATTCCCAATACCTTAAAATGTAACTATATTTGGAGAGAGGGTGATTTTGAGGTAAGTAGGTTAAGTGAGGTAATTAGGGTAGACACTAACATACTTTGTGTCCTTAATCAAGAAAGATTAGTAGAATCTGGAGAGGAAAGTCTGTGTGAATAAAGAAGAAAACAGCCATCTACAAGCTGAGGCAGGAACATCCAGAGAGCACACACCCTGACCACAAGTTGCTATTGTATTTCTTGTTCTCCAAATCGTGAATCAGGACAAATAAAAGTAAATTTACTTGCTAAGGAAATAAACAAATCACACTCAAAATGTTTCAATTTTCAGGTGCATATGACATAATAAAACACTTTCACAATGAGACATTGTCTCTATTATGAGGAAAATTATTTTTTAAATACATAACAAAATTTGCAACTATTTACAAAGTGTATTTTGATTCCATACTCTTACACAATACTTTTAACAAACATTTATAAAGTATATTTTCATTTCAGTAGGAATGTTTGTGTGTGTGCACGTGTGTGCACCCTGGTCCTGGGGCTTGAACTCAGGGCCTGGGCATTGACTATGAACTCTTTTGTTCAAAGCTAGCACTGTATCACTTGAATCACAGATCTACTATGGGCTTTTTGTTGGTTAATTGGATATGAGAGTCTCTGATCTTCAGATCTCAGTCTCCTGAATAGCTAGAATTAAAAGTTTCAGCTACAAGCACACAAAAAGGACTACTCATTTCATGTAACATTACTACAAAACATGACTTTTAGCCCATAAGCTTTCATAATTTTACAGCAAAAGAAAATCAAACTTGAACAATATCTAGTTTGTTTTGTTATACTCAACTGATAGAGTTGAGCCTGCTAAGTAATATTGTACCATTTGAGCCATCCTGTCCATCCTAATAGATTTTGCTTTGTTTATCAGGTAGGACCTTCTGCTAACTTAGCCTGTTCTGGTCTTGAAGAATGATCCTCTTGTCTCTGTCTCAAAGTAGCAAATCAATGGACTAATAAGCAAGCACCAGCACATCTGGTGATATTTAAGATTTTGAGAAATATTTTTATAACCTCTTAACTCATTACTTTTAATATGTGACTGCTTCATCCACGATTGTAAATGAGAGGGGCTGCTACTTTTACTTCTGAGACTTAAAATTTATAAATACAACAATCAACAAAATTATACCAAGGAAAGTATTCAATAATTGGATTCCAAATTAAAGTATTTCATTTGAAATTAGCTTCATATGAATGGAGAGCAAATGTATTGATGCCTTTAACTACTTTCCCTAGTTGTTGCTTGGAAGATCAATGAAAACCATTAATGTTGAAAATAAAAAATAAATTTGTTTCTCTCCCGCTAATATCCTCCTCCAGTATTATGAATTTTCATTTGCATGAATCATTATACTTCAACACTTATTTGCATGACTAATGGATACTCTGCAGAAATATTCATCCTGATTTATAAAATGTGTGTTGAATATACCATGCTATGTGTATAACGAGAGGAATGGGAAAAGTTGGGTACGAGTTTATTGTAGCTATTGCTATAAATTGCCACAAGTGTGGTAGGTAAAAGAAACATGGATATTTTCCTTGATAGGGCTGAAATTCACTGGTTAGCAGAATTGTCATCTACTGGAAGTTGCAGGTGCAGAGATGCTTTCTGGCAGCTTCTAGCAATACTCACTCTGAGGCTTAAACATGGCAAAATTTATCTCATGTCCAGTTTTCTTTTTCCTTGACTGTGTCTAACTTCTCTTTGTCTCTCTATGATGTTTCTGTGGATTCCATTTAAGAACTATACAGAAAGCTAGGTGCCAGTGGCTCACACCAGTAATCCTAGCTACTCAGGAGGCTGAGATCTGAAGATCGCGGTTCAAAGCCAGCCCAGGCAGGAAAGTCCATGAAACTCTTGTCTTCAATAAACCACCAGAAAACCATAAGTGGTGTTGTAGCTCACGTGGTAGAGCACTTTCCTTGAGCTGAAGAGCTGAGGGACAGCGTTCAGGCCCAGAGTTCAAGCCCCACGACAGACAAAAACAAAAACAAAAAACCTATACAGGAAATGCAAAGCAATCACTCAACTTTAACTTAAGCACATCTACAAAGCACATCTACAAAGCACCCATTTTTTTTTTTTTTGCCACAGTCATAGTGACTAGGAGTGCAGCTCCCTTAGTAAGAGATGGGTCAATGTTCAACTTTCTAAAACCTGTCTCAGACCAATCTCCCATTTGAGATGAAATCACACAATTCTAGCACTGATGAAGTAGTGGACTGATGCCAGCATTCACTGTAGTCCAACAATCTCATGTAAATATCAGTTGAAAGTTGACAAGTGCCAGGTGCTGGTACCTCATGCCTATAATCCTAACTACTCAGGAGGCTAAAGTTCCCAGATTGAATCCATGAGAATTCATGAGACTCTGATCTCCAATTAATCACCAACAATCCAGAAGTAGAACTATGGCTAAAGTGGCAGAGCCCTGCTTAGCCTTGAGCAAAGTAACTCAGGGACAGCACCCAGGCCCTGAGTTCAAGCCCTAGAACTCACACACACACACACACACACAATATCCCATAGCAGAAATGATTGAAATCAGATGCAGGTAAAACCCTAGGTAAGATCTATCCTGGGGATATTTTCTTCTAGTTCTGTAGCTACAAAATTAGGAAATAATGTGCCTATTTAAAATACAAAGTTGCAGCTAGCTTAAGAAACAATTATAGACATTGCCATTTCCAAAACAAAAACAAAAACAGAGCACAAGGAAGCAAACAGTTATTGGTTCCAAAAAGTTAAATATACAGCAAAGCAAATTCCATTAATATATTAAGCTTGGTAATAATCTGTGGATGAAGATTATTCCCTGAGTTCCAAGACCAATTCCAGGAAATATGACTTCATCCTTGAAAAGAGACTCAGCCTTTGACTGTACCCTCTTTGCCATGAAAGGTAGGTAATTTTTGGTGCCTTGTCTCTTACCTGTATAATTTAGGGAATCCCCAAAATCCTTCTTTCATTTTCTCTCCTCTTTATTCACCTCTTTGGAAGCTAGCAGTGCATTTGCTGCTATAAACCTTCCAAGAATCCTGTAGGACTCATGTATATGTCATAAGAATTCACATCATTACACAAAAGATACTGCTGCTAATCTTTTATGGATAACATCATTTGGATTCATGGCTTATGTCGAGATAGTTCAGGAGATCCATAATGCACATGCTTAATTATACCTTCTGATCTTTTCTAGGTACTATTTGATGTTGGCCTATCTGTCCCTTGCCTTTCTCTGGAGAGCATACTTTCATAAAGTAAATTTCTTAATTTTATTGCTTTTGGCTGTTTGGATTGGCTGGAAACTTTCCAAATCGCCAAGTCATCTTTCATTTGTTCTTAACGGCATTTCCTTCCATTTATCTCTCCCCTCTATCATTTCAATATTTACAGCAAGAATAAATCAGACTGTACCTCTGACATTTTGCTAGTCAATCTCCTCAGCTCACAAGTTCTGCTTTATAAAAGCTGTAGAATATATCCAGATAGGACTTTTCTAGTATGTAACAAAAAAGTAACTGGGGTAATGCAGGTAAAACTCCAAAATATGGATAAGCATCATTTTAATCAGTTGAAATTCTATAGAAAGACTGACCTGAAAAGATTTCTGCAGAAGACTCAGGCTGTCACTTCACATCAAGATTTCACATGAGGATCACAGACCTACTAGAAGTGTATCCTAAAGTTTGGTCCTGCTACTATGTGGATGGAGTTCCTAAAATCTCTCTCACTCTCAAGAAGAAAGACAGAAGATAGATAGAGAGATAGATAGAGAGATAGATAGATTCATACATACATACATACTTAAAATAGGATTTCTCTTTAGGGTCCTAATCCTAATACAAACTCTCTCTTTCAATCTCTCTCTGAATCACTCTTTTAAGGATACGCAACTGTATTAAAAATGCATGTAGACATTCATGATGCTTTTTACATATCAAAATCCATCACATAATCAAATTTTTCTTAACATAAAGTAACCTTCACAGGCTCCAAGGCTCAACAGCCAACTTACTTTCGGTATTGTGGATTGAATCCAGGGTTCCATCCATGCTTGCTGGTCAGGTTGCTTTACTACTTGAGCCATGGTTCCATTCAGTTTTTCTGCTGAGGCATTTGCAGTTTATGCCTGAACTGTAATCTTCCTATTTCTGATTCCTCATGTCACTAGGGAAAACAGGTCCATTGTTCTTCCCTGGTTGCTAGAATAAGAGGGATAGCACTGTGCTCAGCCTTGGCTGACAAGGAGTCTCATAAACACGATTAGGCTGGTGTTGAACTGAGTGAGATCCTTCCATCTCTGCCTCCTAAGTGGCTAAGATTACAGGATTCACTCATCACACCTGGCAAAACTTGGCTGTGTGAGGTAGAGCCACTATTTAGCCAAGTACACTTGAAAAACCTTATTTTTTAAATTTAAAAATACCAATTATATAGCAAGGGGTATTTCTTTTTTTCTTTCTTTTCTTTTCTTTTTTTTTTTTTGGTCGTTCATGGGGCCTGGGTGCTGTCCCTCAGCTCTTCAGCTCAAGGCTAGCGCTCTACTACTTGAGCCACAGCACTACTTCCAGCTTTTTCTGCTTATGTGGTGCTGAAGAATCGAACCCAGGGCCTCATGCATACGAGGCAAGCACTCTACCACCGAGCCAACTTCCCAGCCCCACCAAGGAGTATTTTATTGTGACATTTCCACACATATATAATGTTCCTTCATCATCTCCGCCCTCTTTTCCAGATTTTTCTCCTACTTAAAACCACTTCAAGAAAGAAGCCTTACACCATCAAAACAAAGAGCATTATTTCTATTAGAATTAGGTAGAAATTGAAAACTAAACGATTTTTCTAAAAGAAATTTCTCTAGAAGAGAATTCTATAAATTACAACAGAAGATGTAAACATCTACTTTGTTTTATTTTTTCCAGCTATACTGATAAGAATGTAGATCTCTGTAAATCTCCTCAGAATGTTAATATTTAAATAAAGAAAATGAGATATTAGAAGTCAAAAGGATGAGTGGTATATTCTAAGGCATAGCTTTATAATATAGTCAAATATGAGTACAATTTTGACTTGTTAGACCTCATATTTTAATAGTACACTTCTATCAATATTCAAATTATAATTAAATGGTTCTAAACAATTAAATTTTCTACAATGTATGATATGTCCATATATATATATTCTTAGAGAAGGACAAATTTTGAGGAGAAAAATGGAGCCAAATACTTCATAGTGAAAAAGATATGAGTGTACTAGTTGAGGATGATGAATAAAACACAGTCTCATATCTGATCAGAGAAAACAATGGAAGGTAGAAGAGGTAAATGAATTATTGACATTAAACATAGTTGCCTCTTTTGTCACCTAAACTTATTTGAAAAGTGCTCTTCTCTCCAACTGGACCTTCAAACCATTTTTTACATAAAAACACAGAATGAAGATGGTGCCTGATTTGGTGCTATGGTTTGTGCAACTGCCATTCCTGTTGAGCAGGTGGTTGGATAAAAATAACCATTTTGCATTTTCTGCATGCATAATGTTCTACATTATCTTTTCATCTGAAGACTCGGATTAAATATTTCAATAATGCAACCTTTTCTGCATTCAGAACTTTATTTATGGAATATTCTACCTAATTACTAAGATCAGGTGTTCGTAAATGCACTTAACATCCTTTTCATGGGATCAGATTGCAATATGCTATTGTTAAAATTGTAATCATTCCAAATGAAAAAAAATCATTATATATAAATTAATAACTAAGTGGATTTCCTTTTTTTAATTTAATTTAATTTTATTTATGAACATACTGTACAGAGGAGTTACAGTTACATGGGCAGGATAATGCGTACATTTCTTACCAAGCATTGCAGCCTCCTCCTTTGTTTACCCTTCACATCCCTTCCCAGCCTCCCCCCTCCCCCACTAATCCCAATCCTTCTCCTTCCCCCCTTTCCCCCCCTTCCCTCCCCCCCCCCACACCAACATTGTAAAGCTCCTTTGGGACATGACAACTTGCACTTCTCATTGTTGCAACAGGTCCACCTGTATCCTTAAACAACTGGTTTTTCCCCATCTCCTCCACAAGTTATACTGACATCAAATATAGTGAAAGCAGGGGTTATACTGTGGGGGAGGGACATACAAAGCAACAAAGAGATAATCTTATAAATGTGTTAGAAACACATGAATGAAAGAAAAAAACATTAAAATACACATCTAAGGGTTCATTTTCCTGACATCACATTATCTGACCTTTTCCGCTTGACTCATACATATACTAGATATTACAAATAAGGGAAGCCATGGAACCTACGTTTCTTTGGGCCTGGCTTACTTCACTTAATATAATTTTTTCCAAGTTTTTCCATTTCCTAACAAATGGGGCAATGTCATTCTTTCTGATGGAGGCATAGAATTCCATTGTGTATATATACCACATTTTCTTGATCCATTCATCTACTGAGGGGCATCTAGGTTGGTTCCATATCTTAGCTATGGTAAATAATGCTGCAATAAACATAGTTGTGCTGATAGCTTTAGTGTGGTCTTGTTTGTAAACATTAGGGTAAATTCCCAAAAGTGGGATTGCTGGGTCATAGGGGAGCTCTATAAGTCTTTTGAGGAACCTCCATACTGCTTTCCAAAGTGGTTGAACAAGTTTACATTCCCACCAACAATGAAGTAAGGTTCCTTTCTGTCCACATCCCCTCCAGCATCTGTTGTTGTTAGAGTTCTTGATTTTTGCCGTTCTAACTGGAGTGAGGTGATATCTCAATGTTGTTTTGATTTGCATTTCTTTTATGGCTAGGGATGTTGAACATTTCTTCATGTGTCTATTGGCCATCCTTCTTTCTTCTTCAGAGAAGTTTCTCTTTAAGTCTTTAGCCCACTTATTTATTGGGCAGTTGTTTCTTTGAGGATTTGTTGTTGGGGGGTTTAATTTTTTGAGTTCCAAGTATATTTTAGATATGAGACCCTTGTCCGTTGGATGGCTAGTAAAGATCTTCTCCCAATCCACGGGCTTTCTATTGATCTTGCTAGCTATGTCATTTGCCCTGCAGAAGCTCTGCAACTTTATGCAATCCCATTTGTCCAACCTTTCTTTGATTTGTTGTGTTTCCGGGTCTCTATTCAGAAAATTTCGGCCTGCGCCAAGGAGACCTAGGGTTTCTCCTATTCCATCCTGTAATGTTTTCAGAGTGTCTGCTTTGAGTTCAAGGTCTTTGATCCATTTGGAGTTGATTCTGGTGCAGGGTGATATATAAGGATCTAGCTTAAGTTTTCTACATGTAGTTAACCAATTTTGCCAGCACCATTTACTGAAGAGGTTGTCTTTCTTCCATTCTATTGTTTTAGCTCCCTTATCGAAGATTAGATGGCTATAGGTCTGTAGGTTCATTTCTGGGTTTTCAATTCTATTCCATTGGTCCTGAGGTCTGTTCTTATGCCAATACCAAGCTGTTTTGATTACTATGGCTTTATAGTAGAGTTTGAAGTTTGGTATTGATATTCCTCCAGCAGTGTTCTTTCCATTCAGGAGCGTTTTTGCTATTCGGGGTCTTTTATTGTTCCATATGAATTTTTGGATTGCCTCTTCTATTTCCTTGAAGAATGAGGTTGGAATTTGGATAGGTATTGCGTTGAATTTGTAGATAGCCTTGGGAAGTATTGCCATTTTCACGATGTTAATCTTTCCAATCCAGGAGCATGGGAGGTTTTGCCGTTTTTTAAGTTCTGTGTTGATTTCCTTTTTCAAGATTTTAAAGTTTTCATCATAGAGGTCCTTCACTTCTTTAGTTAAGTTAATTCCTAGGTATTTTATTTTTTGTGTTGCTATTACAAATGGAGTTGCTTTCCTAATTTCAGCCACACTTTTCTCATTGTTGGCATACAGAAAAGCCATTGATTTTTGGGGGTTAATTTTATAACCTGCTACTTTGCCAAAGTTTTGAATCAGCTTGAGTAATTTTGGAGTGGAGTCTATGGGATTCTTTAAATACAAGATCATGTCATCTGCAAAGAGGGAGAGTTTTATTTCTTCTTTCCCTATTTGGATCCCCTTTATGTCTGCATCTTGTCTTATTGCTGTAGCTAGGCATTCTAATACTAGATTGAAGAGAAGTGGAGAGAGTGGGCATCCTTGTCTTGTTCCTGAGTTAAGAGGAAATGGCTTTAGTTTTTCACCATTGAGTATAATGCTGGCTGTAGGTTTGTCATATACAGCCTTTATTGTATTGAGGAATGTTCCATGGATTCCTAATTTTTCCAAAACCTTCATCATAAAGGGGTGTTGGATCTTGTCGAATGCTTTTTCTGCATCTATTGAGATAACCATGTGGTTGTTATTCTTGCTCCTGTTGATGTGATGAATAATATTAATTGATTTGCGTATATTGAACCAGCTTTGCATCCCTGAAATGAATCCTGTTTGATCGTGGTGTATGATTTTTTGGATGCATTGTTGAAGTCGATTGGCCAAAATTTTGTTGAGACTAAGTGGATTTCTGATGCGAAAAACTTTACTGTTTTATTTTTTGTTTGAATCGGTGTCAAAAGTCTAAAAATTGTTCTAAAATTTACACTTGTATATATTTACACATCTGTGTACAGATTTGTTAGGCTTTGTTAGGCACTAAGTTTGATTTGACTTGATTTAGATTTTTTTCTTTATGTAATTCTGGAGCTTGAATTCGGAATTTAAGTGCCAACTTGAGCTTTCTTGCTTAAGGCTGGTACTCTGCCACTTGAACCCACAGCCACACTTCTCAGTTTTTGATGGTTAATTAGAGGTAAAAGTCTCACAGATTTTCCTGCACAATGCTAACTTTGAACTTTGTTCCTCAGATTTCAGCTTCCAGAGTAGCTAAGATTACAGATGTGAGCCACTGGTGCCCAGCTTGGACTTGTGACTCTTAAGCTTGGACTTATCACTTTCATTTCTATGATATTTTGGGCATGAGCAAATACTGTCATGAGTTGACTATTTTCAAATGTTAGAGTCAGTGCCATCCTGCTTTTGGAAATTTTTAGCACAGTAATGAAAAAAAAATGCATTTGGGCCAAATAAATTTCAATGATCGTGATAAAAGTTTTTGAACAAAAATTAAATGTAACAATACATGCAACACACTATTATTCAAATATGCCAAAAATTTAGTGCTAAGGAACCTTTCATGCAAAGCCAATTAAAATCAACTGCAATTACTATTGCAAGAAAAAGTCAATTTACTCCTTAAACCACAGCATGTTTTTTTCATGCCTCTTATTCCACTCCACAAAAGACTACATACAGATGAGACAACCAAGATATGCCTATTCATGACATCTGAAAAGCCGAAGTAAGCATATCTAGATCAAATAATACAAGGAAGTTGGGGTATTACACTCCTATGCCTTGTGAGAGAAATTCTACCAAATGTCTTTGTATTATCCTCTTCAATTATCATGCTTAAAATTCTAAGTGAAACTTTCATTCTTATTAGGTTTTAGATCTTAAAAGCAATATTCATCTCTTAGTTCCCCTCAAAGGAAAGGTCACTATGGTGTGACTCTTTTCCCTTTGGTCCAGGAGAACAAGACTTTCAGAAATAACTGAATGTAAAGAAACAAACTGGGAGATTAGTGAGCGGTCTAGTAGTAAGTGAGGTGTTTATGTAACTCAGAAAGTGAAAACTCAAAGAGTACCAACAGAGAACCAAACTGAGCACCAGAGCTTCAAGCATTTACTGCTGATACAGGTCTCACATGGCCTACTCGCATGAACATACTGGGTCTGTGGTTGCAGTTCCTGGTGTAGATGAAGGGTCAGGATGTATAGGGCATAATGAGGACAGTAGGTACAATGAATGACAGCATCTGGAAAGTTTGAAGGGCCACTTACTGTTCTTCTCATTCAGAGCTGAGTAAATGGAAATCAAAAGCAAATGCAAAAAAAATAAATTACTATCAAAGAACATTAAATCATGACATTATAAACATTAGACTGAATCAAGAAAACCTACATGAAAGTTGAGATAAGCAAGAAAAGTAAGTATACTGGTAACATACCAATAAAATTAAATCAGCCTTAGAGACAATGAAAGGAAGCCATGCCAGGGAAGTATGTTCTTAGGAGAAACGTAAATGCAGTGTTACTCAAGAAACAGACAGAAGGATGTTAGGTAAAATCATTGGCAACAAAATAACTGGAAAAAAAATCAAGGAAACGATAGAGACCAAGGAGAGAACTAATGGTTAGAGAAAAATCATGTTCTTACTGAGGAGAATAAATGAAACAAAGTATTCTAAGGTTTAGGAGAGGCATTATAATTATATTTTTAAAGATTCCAAAGTTGGACAAACCTAATGCAAGACAAGATTGTTATTTTATAAATTGCAATTTTGAATTTTAATATTAAAAATTAAAGCATAGGATATAAGGGGAAAATATTACTAAAAGAGAATGAAGACAGAATGACCTTAATCTAATCATCTATAATAATAAATCATAGCTGAAAGTAAAGAATTGTTTAAAGAATATCAAGAAAGGAAATTGTGATTCTAGAATATATAATTAATAACATTGTCAGTTTTCCATGTCAACTACAGGCATGTAATGGCTGACTTGTACTGTGGAAAGAATATCTACTATCAATAAAATACACTCCAAGATATAAATCTGCCTAAGCTGAAATTCTATATAGCAGCATAATATAAACTGGATGTAGCTAGAAAAGAGATCATTCAATTTTTGTAGTAAATTAAATGTGAAAAATGTCTATAAAACTGAACTTGCACAAAATAGTTGTGGAAATGGAAATTTATAGATAAAAACATTATAATAATAACAACTCTTTTTTATTGCATTTTTTTTGGGGGGTCTGGTCATGGGGCCTGAACTCTGGGCCTGGGCACTGTCCCTCAGCTCTTCAGCTCAAGGCTAGCACTCTACCACTTGAGCCTCAGCGCCACTTCCGGCTTTTTTCTTTTTACTTATGTGGTGCTGAGGAATCGAACCCAGGGCCTCATGCATGCAAGGCAAGCACTCTGCCACTGAGCCACCTTTCCAGCCCCCTACTGCATTTTTTTTTTATTGTGAAAATACCGTACAGAGGGGTTACAATAACCTGGGCAAGGTAACGAGTACATTTCTTATCAAGCATTGTTGCCTCCTCCTTTGTTTCCCCTTCACATCCCTTCCCATCTCCCCCCACACACCCCACCCTCACCTCCTCTGCCCGCCCTCACCTTCGGCCAAAGTTGTAAAGTTCGTTTTTCGGCATAATGACTTGTACATCCCATTGTTGCAATGTATCCGCCTGTATCCCTATTTAAATGATTTGTTTTTTTTTTCCCTTCCCCTCCACAAATTATACCAATATCAAATACAATGAAAGCAAGGGTTATACTGTGGGGGAGGGACATACAAAGCAACAAAGAAATCATCTTATAAATATGTTAGAAACAATCTCAAGGAAGAAAAAACTTGTGAATACTTACCTTAGGGTTCATTTCACTTAACATCAACTTACCTGACCTCTTCTGCTTGTCTCAGACATATACTAGTTATTACACATAAGGGAAACCATGGGGCCTATGTTTCTTTGGGCCTGGCTTACTTCACTTAATATAATTTTGTCCAAGTCTTTCCACTTCCTAACAAATGGAGCAATGTCATTCTTTCTGATGTTTGTAGAATTACACTGCTACATAAAGTGAAGGAAATAGCAAAAATGAACAAAGTCAATTTGCTGAAAAGAAATCTCTTGAGGGGACCAGGACAGTGGCTCCTGCTTGTGTTTTTAGCTCCTCAACAGGTTGAGACTAGGAAGATGGAGGTTGGAAGCTAGCCAAGGCAGAAAAGTTCATGATACCCTTTCTCTAACGAAGCAGCATAATGTAGGCCAGAGGCAGTTCAAGTAGTAGAGTACCACCTGAGAGTAAGAGAGGGAAGCAAGAGCTTGAGACCTTAAATTCAAGTCCCAGCACAGGCATAAACATACAATTTAACACATATAGATATAATGTTAACTTTAATTTTAAAAATAAAATTCTACCTTGTTGACTTCAAAACAGTAAAGTTAGAAATTAGCAATAGAGTATCGAAACTAATTCTGCCACCTTTTATACATGTGAATATAATTCAATTTTTGTAAATCTATGGAATGAGGATAAATTGGTTTGCAATAATGAGCTATCTGTAAAACAATGTAATAAGCATGGTATTGTACTTTAGTTCACATATCTTGTCTGAAAATATTCCAGTCACCAAATACTTTTGAGTATGTACTCTGTATCAGATATACTTCTAGATTTTTCCAACGGTGTTCTAAAGCACAGAATTCATCATACCAGTTACCAGACATTATAGAAGCACAGAAATTATTTCATGTTTGGAACTCATAGCAGTGCTGTGCATGTGGTGAAATGTCGTTGTCCACAATGGCAGGTTTTGCTGCTGTACTTTCTTCCTAAAATTTTCCTAAGTGATTATGGGAAGAAGTTTAGAAATCATCACATTGTTACAATCTGTTGACTCTTCATTCCTGAGGAAGACATTGTTGCCATAGGTTATGAGGAGTCAATTCAATTGTACTGTTGCTTTTGATGCAATAATAAAGTATATATAATTGCCATTTTATGTACCTGATTGACCATGTAACCTCATTTAACTACCACCTCAATTTTTTTTCATAGATAGGGTCAACTTAAGTTCAATTTTTTGTTGTCTATTTGTGCTCTGGAGCTGTATTGAGGAAGAATCAAAGAAATAATGTAAGTAGATGGTTATAAACCAAAGCACAAATTGAAAGTATTGTTTTGTTAACAATTTAATTATTGTTAAAAATATGACAAAGCAAAGCTACTGTAGTGTTACATTTAAATCTTGTACAATGCCATTACATTAGGCATGAATGGGAACAAAGATTGAATTTGACAAGAAAAAGAAGTAGGTCACAGACATCTGTCAAACAAGATCTATAAAGGTTATGTAAATTGTGAACCAAATCTAAGATAATGAAAATAACCTAGATTTAGTAAATGTTGGATTACTTGGGCTTTGCTAACTCCACTCACAGATCTCTTAATAGAGGATAAAAAATTGACCTTGTGATGTAGTTTTGCACTTTCACTGTGTTTTTGCTGGACACAAGGAAGTGGGGATTGGCCTGGCTAAGTTCTGTGTGTAAATCTAGTGTTTAGGGGCTGTAAGTGTTAAACTGGACTGGAGTGGATCTGGAGCCTGCATTAAAGAGGTCAGTCAGGTGGGTAGATCTCATGTTCAAGTTTGATAAAATCTTGGGTGCTCATTTTCCTCTTTTTCCCTCTTGTGAAGACTGTGTCTGTTGCACAGGCCTACAGACAGGAGTAATGAGGATAATGTAAAACTGTCTTTCCTACACTCTTTAGTGCATCCTTTCATTTCTGTGCTCTGCTCGGCTGCTGTCATTTCTCACAGGATTCTTTTGCTCATGTGAAGACATTTTTTCATATGGATGCTTGCTCAAGCTGATGTTTCTGTGAAGATGTATGCAGAGACATCTATTCTGCCATGTATTGACATCACTCAACATTTTTTTTACCTTATACAGATGACCACAATCATAGTCATGGTAGGAATGTAGAACGTAAAAAAGTGAGGGATTTATGAGATAACCCTTGGTAGAAGATTTATTTTTTATGTCTATTAGCATTTGATGGATAACTATGTAATGTGTCTTAAATTGTTCCCACTCATGGTTGCCAAGGGATCGGGGACCCGTCATAGAATCAGATGTCATGCAGGGTCTTTGTGTTCAAATTCTGTATGGAAAGTCCTAAAATGTATACCTAAGGAAAGGGATCTAGATTCATTTTAAGTAACCCTGCGGTTATTCAATATTCCATATATAATATTTACATTGACTTACATTGACTTTCTGAATCATTACAAAATGATGATGATATTAAGAGGAAATAAATGCCTGTTTTCTGACTACTGTGTTCTTCAAGTGACTGAGAAGTTATGTTGAATAATTAAAAATATGTGTGGCCACTAATATCTCATTGAAGGATAAAGTTAATATGCAGTTAAACATTTTAGTTATGGAGAAAATTTTGAATACCAACAACCATATTTAATAGTTGTACATAAAGATAATGTAAAGATCCAAGATCAAGCAGAGATAGCTCATTTTTACTGAATAAATACTAAAAAAAAGCAACAATGAAGGCAAGTTAGGAAATACCCTCATGGCATATAAATGTATGTGTTCTGTAGGAGTCAGGGCTATAAAGAATCATCAGGCTTGCTCTCATCAGATTTTGACTTCTAAACAAGGACTTTTTTTTCCTGTCATCTTGGCTTAAGGGATCATCTTTCATCCTTGAAGTGAGAGTCATAAATTTTAGGATGAATTTTAAATCTCCACCACACTGACATCTATTGAGTCCTCTTATTTGAGAAATGAACCAGCAGCTTGGAAGTATAATAACAACAAAAGTAAATGAATCTTGAAAGCCTATAACAGAATTTTGGAAATGTATCTCTCATTCCTCTGATTAAGCCACACTTAGAAATGCAAAAACTAAATAGGTAGATAAAAACATTTAAAAAAAAAACAACAGGGAGAACTTTTCTCTAAACTCTAAAGCTAGAATTGCTATTATTCAGAGATATATCACTAGCATTACTATTTAAAGTTTCTACATTTTATTATATTTATTATATTTTTAGTTCTGAGTTTACTATTTTTACTTTTTACAATTGTATGTATCCTTCACTGGGGCAAGTCTTTCCGATGATGAATCTGTAGTTTTAAAAAGAAATGGGTTTTGGAGTCCTCTTTCCATAATCTAGATGTTTCCATTTCACAGATTCTAATAACTTACTGTTCTTTGTCTTGTTTATTTTATACTGTTCAATGAGACTAAACATGGAAGTATTTTAGCAAATAAAATGTGAGAAAATTTACTAATAGAGATGGAACAGAATATCACGTTAGCCATAATTGTGGCTTTATGTTAATAGCCATTTGTTCAAAACAAATTTAATCCAGGACTCTGGGATTATATGTGGTATCTCTGAGTTGAACAGCACTCTGTAAACAGTTTTATTTCTCTTCTCAAAAAGGTCTTTTGACTCTAGTAAAGCCATGAAAAGCATCTCTGATTTATAGAGATATACGAACTTCACAGAATTATTTTTTCCTTTGTTAATAAACTTCAATGGTTTTAAAATAATTACTAAAATTTGGGAGACTTTTTGTAAACATACTGTCACCTCCCTTTGCTTTTCTCTATCTTTCTTTCTCCATCACACACATATAGACACACACACACACACACACACACACACACACACACGTGCACATGCAAATACACACATTTCAATATCTGTGGCTTCTACTTCAATTTTTGATAGAGGAAAAACATTCTTCTTTTACCACTGTCCATACATGCACACACACACACACACACACACACACACACACACACACACACCCCTTTTTCTGCATTAAGCAAAGTTTGATACCTAATTCATAAAATTAAAAATGCCTGTGAAATTATAAATTAAATGTTAACATATAGAAGGAAGATTGCCTTTCCATGATCCTACGGTAAAATATGTAGCTTAGCTTAAGCCATTTTTCCCTGTGCAAACTTGGGAAATTTTTAAAGTCAGTGTCAGACTCAAAATGCCTTGCCAGATTATATGTTTTATCTCGGTTTCCAAAAATAGTAGAAATCAGTCTACATTCTCTCTCAAACATTTTCTCATTGCAAAGTCCTCTTGAATTTGCTATATGCTTTAACTAGTGGGCATAGTTTTACATATTTGTTTAGTTTGATATTATACAATTATCAATTCAGGATAAAGGTTTATATATAGACATGGCAGGACAATAATCTGATTTTTGAAATCTATACATAATCATGACAAAAATTAAAGAATATTTTGTGTGATACATATGTATATTCCATTGTGTTTCTTCTTGTCCTTTATTGTTTATATTTTAATAAGCGGATAATTTTTTTGCTATTTTAAAGTTACAATTATATAAAATGTATACTTCAATAAACTTGTTATTTTATACTCTATAAACAACAACACACTTTTTTCTCACACATTTTTTATTGTGAAAATACTATACAGAGGGGTTACAATTACATGAGCAAGGTAATAAGTACATTTCTTATCAAGCATTGTTGCCTCCTCCTTTGTTTCCCCTTACCAACCCTTCCCATCTCTCCCCTCCCCCTCCCCTGCACCAAAGTTGTAAAGTTTGTTCTTTGACATAACATCTTGTACATGTCATTGTTGCAGTGGGTCCACCTGTATCCCTATTTAAACAATTTGTTTTTTCCCTTCCCCTCTGTAAATTATATCAACATCAAATACAGTGAAAACAGGGGTTATACTGTGGGGAAGGGACATACAAAGCAACAAAGAAATCATCTTATAAGTATGTTAGAAAAAATAGCAAGAAAGAAAAACAATTTGAGTCCTTTTCTAAACCATATTTTCTAATACTCTACTGTTAACTACTTTCATTATTTTCTGTTTTAACTACTTGGTTTATTTTGCTGAAATCTGAACATATTTTAGTATTTCACCTTTATTGTAAAGGTATTTTTATCATGTATTTTACATTTAATAACTTTGGAGAATAAACTCTTCATTTCTAGGGATATTTACATTGTGTTTACTTTTTATTGAGGTATAATTGGCCTAAGTAAATGATGCAGTGATTACTTTCATATTATAATTTGATAGGCTTATTATAATGACTGCATCGTTCTTCTTAGTTATTTATCTTGTGTCTTTTTGTAATTCTTCCCTCCTGACTGCTTTTTCACACACTTCTGAATTCTGTAATTCTGTGGCTTCCATTGACCTGATTTTAGTAACTATAAATACATTTGACTATTTTCGAATACTGTATCAATGGATTTTAAAAGCTAAACTCTTAGTTTTCATTTTGTTTTTTTGATATTGTTATAATGACAACTAAATTCAACATGATTTTGGAAAGAACAAACATTCAAGCCATAGAATTCTGAATTCCTATATATAGGAGCATAATAATTCTCTCTCTGTCTCTCTGTCTCTGTCTCTCTCTCTGCATCTTCATTGGCCTGGGGTTGGGTAAGAAAGACCTGGCTAATGATTATCAGGTTTATGTATATTTTCAGATTACAGTTTTTAGAAGCAGTTTTCCTATTTTAGTTTTCTTAATTTTTATTATAAAAGAACCAGAGAGGCTCCACAATATATCTGTAACCATAGACTTCCCTCATCTTCCTCCTAGTTTTCCTCTTTCCCCTTTTCTTCCTCTTTTTGCTCCTCCTGTTCAATAAGTCTAACAGGAATAGGAAAGTGCTTTTCACTAGAGACCAGGCAGGTAGTCTTGGTTTCAGGTATCATCTATTTTCAGTGACTGGCCCTTCAAAATGTTTACTTGTAAACGTCAATATTTGACTCATCAAACTTTAGAAACTATGGTGTATTGTGAGTATTACGGCCACCAGAGAATTTCTAAATACTCCTTGTTTCTCACCTCAGAGACATATTTGAGGAATTTACTGATGAGAAGATGGCCTATGTTTGGGGGATGTGGTCCTGAAATCTACAGTGCTTTGACTTTAATCTCACAGAGATTAGAAATCTAGAATAGGTCTCCTGTACCCAAGGCATCTACTGCTGAGATTCTCTACTATCATATTAATTTCTGAATCATAGTTAGACTATACATGAAAATGCTAATACACATGTTTGCTGTGAATAACTCTACCTTTGTTCCTTTCTAGTGGTTCAAAATACAGTTTTATAATTTTTCTGTTGTCCTATTTGTCTATGATGAGTATGTTATTCATTCTGCTTAAGTTACTATGTCCCTTGTATTAGCAGAAATATAGTCTCTCTACTATTTAATTTAATAGGAATTTAAGGAAGATGAATAAAGGGAAGGAAGACAAGAAAGCAAAGACAACAGTGAGGCAATTGTACACTAATAGCTTCAGTAGCTATCTGAACCTCTAAGGGTGAATGAATGAAGTGTGCCAAGAATCTAGGACATGGAAACCTCTTCCTGCTCTGGCGAGATCTAGGGCACAGAGAATAGTGTTTTCTACCTGCTTTTGAAAGTTGGATTTCTCATAGTGAGAATGTCCTCGCAAATTTTCTATTATCATAAATGTTGGTGTTGAGTGCCAGCCAGGAGAATGTGCTTCTGTTATGGCATTGCTGAATGTAATGTCATTGAAGAATTACAGCACAACCATGTGCATTACATCATTATTTACCATAGCTAAGACATGGAACCAACCCAGATGCCCCTCAATAGATGAATGGATCAAGACAACGTGGTATATATTCACAATGGAATTCTATGCTTCCTTCAGAAGGAATGACATTGCCCCATTCATAAGGAAATGGAAAGACTTGGGGAAAAAAATCACAGTAGGTGAAGTAAGCCAGATCCAAAGAAACATAGGCTTCATGGTTTCCCTCATTTGTAATAATTAGTATATGTCTAGAATAGCCTTAGCAGAGGATTACAATAGCTTAATAGCTATGTGCATATGACTATATAAGATGATGCTAATGAAAATGAACTCCAAGATATGGAAGAAAGAGTTTTAGGGTTTTTGTTTTTGTTTTTATGTTGTTTTCAATGTACTGTGTGAAGTTATTTCTTTTTCCTTCCTTTTTTTCCCTTTGGCTTATCCCCTGTTGTCACTGTTTGTTTTTTATTTTGTTACCCTGTTTCTTGTTTATATATTTATCTGATCTAGGGAATGGAAAGAGAATAACAAAATCAAAATGCTGCGACAAAGGACAAAGGGTGAACCAATGCAACAGGGATACTCACAAGACACCATGTTGGAAATGAACTTTACAACTTGGGGTGGAGAGTAGTAGGAGGGGAGAAGGTGAGAGAAAACAAGGGAGGAGGTAACACTGTTTGACAAGAAATGTACTCATTACCTTACTGATGTAATTGTGACCCCTCTGTACATCCTCTTTACAATAAAATAAAATAAAGAGATGGGAAGGAGTAAAGCCTTCTGTCTCATCTTCAGTCTAGGGAGTGTAGACAAGAAGCAAAGGGAAAAATGATTCACATAGTCCTAACCTCAACCTCCAAACCCCTTTGGATCTATTCTCTCTATCCAGGGAATGTATTCAGAATGAAAGACAATGGCTTGATAGATTTACCCCATATCTTTGAATTATTAATTTTATTATTATCCACTAATAATAACTTTTTCTGTTCATTCTTCCAGAAAATAACCTTTCCCAGTCCCATCAGTAATTTAAGGATCTTTTGGAACATACTCCAGAGGCACTAGGTAAATTATACCAGAGACCTTTTTTTATGACACTTTTCTTGCTACTTATTTATCTTCTTTTTTCAGCATGAAACTGGAGAAAACTGTCTCTCCATGCCATTGAATTTGGAAACGCACACTGGGTCTTCTGGGTATTCTTTTCCCTCTGGCATACAAACACATACTTTCAAGCTTTTATCTACGCCCAAATATCAGGAAGTATAAAATTGGGATTAAAAATAGATTCCGTCCTTGGAGGAAAAGGGAGATTGGTGTCTTCTCCTCATTAGTGTCACTCACGTTAACTCTGACCTTCAGAATTCTGGATTCCCCTGCTTAAACCTTGATGTTTGTGTTCAGCTGTCTTTCCTGTTGTTCAAATTTTGCCTTCCTACCCTGGGGTGTCTGGAAGATTCTTTTTCTAGGCAACTCCCTTGAAACTTCAGAACTGCCCTTTTTGTTTCTTTGAATTTTCTGCAAATTCTTTTTTCTTCTTCTTCTTCTTCTTGATTCTCTTATTTTTACTCATTCCTGTGAAAGCCTGGTGGGAGAAACTCATTTGCTTTCTACTCAATCAGACAGGTGTTTAATTGCTTTCTTAGCACTTTCGAATAGCTATTTTTATGTAAGATTGCTCTCTCATTCACTTCTTCTTGATAATGTATCTTTTACTTTGTAGAAGACAGCAACATTTAAGCCACCATTATGGTGTTGATGCACATGTAATTATGGATAATTCTTTCCCTAGTCAAAAATTAATCACTTTCTGCTTTCATGGAGAAGAAACAACATATCCTCTATCAGATTCTGAGTGCAGGAGCCCTGATAATTGAATTAAAATGAAAACTACAATGATAAATATTTTAATTAATATATATGTTTTTTGGTAGTTTTATTAGTAATGTCCCTAGCATTTTTCCATGTAACTTGTGTAGCTGTTACTGATATACTTGATTTACTTGTGACAGAAACCATTTGGAAAATTAGATTTAAAAACTGATTGAGAAGTGACTTCTCAATTACATATGTGCTATTTATATGAATTTCACTAAATAAATATTCATTGAAACTGTCATATTTCTTTGTGTTCATTTTCAAAAGAATTTTTTTTATGATACAGTTGGTTTGCAAGAATTTTTCTTATATCTAGAAATGCTTACTGGATGCATTAATTTATTTTCTCTTATAAATACATAGCATTGTGCTATTTCTCAGAGTTTAAAACAAGATATATAGTGGCTATTAACCATAGATCACAGTCCAAATAGACAGAGGTCTAAGTCCACAATTAGTTTAAAATCTTAGCTGGAGATATATTTGAGTTAATTTATTCTGTGTCAATTTACGTAGTAGTAGAACAGATGCAGATAACATTATTCTGACTAAGATTCTATTTGCTAGCCTTCCTTTCAATCTTTCTAACCCTTTAAAGACAAGGTCTCAGTGTTTGATGCTTTTAGAACTCTGTCATTCCTTTGTATGTTTCCATGCACATTCTCAGTATTTTTGGCTTCAGTTATAATAAAATTTGGAGACCTAAGGAGACCATTGTACAATGATATTTATGATTATTCATTAAGTAATTCAATTGTCACATTGCAAATTTAGAATAGGTTTATAACTTACAGTAATAAAAATGTGTGTGTGTATGTGTGTGTTTGTATGTCTGTATCCTTGCTTTTGAAAAAAAAATACTTATGGCTGTAGAGCATTCAGACTGAAAAAAATTTTGAACATTGTAATTGCACTCTAGCATTTTAAGTAACATTTAGCCTTATTTTCCATTATTTCAACTAATAGGATAAGGCAGGTAGAACTTTAGAGAGAGAGAGACCAAGAAATTTAGAACTTGATTTTACTGTGTCACTTGTTGAGTTCTACATGTCAGAACTACTCAGTAAGCAAAATATGTGAGAGAATTTCTAAAATAGAAGGTCCCTGTGGACCCGGCACTTGAGATCTGGTTATCCAAATATGTTGCTTTAACTCTCACATTATAAAACAGCAATTCCGAATATTAATGGGCGTGTAGTGAAGAGCACACACAGAGCTCAAGAAACAATAAAAGTGGAGAAAGAAAGTATATTTACATCCTACAATAAATTCCTGCAGATTTTCAATGTTTCCATCATTTCCTTTTGTGTAGCAATAAAAACAAATTAAACCCAAGTTGTTTCTATTGACTTGCAGCTTAATGGAATACTAGTTTTCAATAGGATTTCACATAGGAGTCCAATTAACTATTCACTTAGACAGGGATTTTGCCATACAAATATATGTAACCCTAGCCCAGATCATTTGTTTAATGTTTCATGTCATGTGAGAATGATTATTGTATGACTAGCAATAACACAAAGAAGTAATCATGACCAAAACACTCTTTTGTGTAACTTAATAATTGTTGCATGATGAGTCTAAATTTTAAAACCAATATTTTGAAATAAATGCGGTGTTGCAATACATATCTACATATTCATGTCCATATATTGATATTTACTAGTAGAGGGAGCATTATCATTTATGCTTAATTTGCATAGTAATACATAGGAAAAATAGTTTATATTGAAACTAATTTGTGAGTTGTTTCATGTTAATACATCCATAACACATCCTTGTATGGCTATAAGTAATCAGAAAATTTCTTCCTTTTTTTAACTTTTTGATCCTTCTATGACCCTCATGCCCTCTTTTTTTCCTCTCCTAAATTTGCATATACTAATTGTACAAGATTTTTTGAGTTTATTTCTATAAGGGCATTTGACCCTTGAAAAAGTTCATGCCCTCTACTTCCTTCGTTCGTTTCTTCCTTCCTTCCTTCCCTCCTTCCATTCATCTTTTCTTTTATCCTTTTCTTAAAATGTTTTCTTATGTATTGTCTATCAGCAATCATAAATTAAAGATATACACATTTTCACTTGAAAATTATATAAAGCACTAAATTTTAATGTATTTATATTGTTATGAAAATACATATTACCAGTTAGTTCACATGTGCACCATAAAATTACAAAGAAATGACAATTACCAAAATTAATATTCAGACATCTATCTAAGCTTTGTACCATTTTCATTAAGATGAGAACATATTACCACACTAATAAAATAAACTTTTACTTCTTCTGAAACAAAACATTCTCTGAGTACACAATCGTATAAAACTTTGTGTGTCCATATAAATATGTATTTGAATTTAAAAGTCAAACAGCTAAGTTTGAGTTTATCTACGTGCCTAGCATTTTCTGAAACATAATAAAACTTAAAAGAGAAAGCTGTTCTACTATCAGTATCTAGAATATTTAGTCCCTCAAATCTGAGTATGGGAAAAACTAGGACAACCTACTGTTCAAGTCTCAGTATACAGGTTTTAGGAGAAATGGCTTGCATATAATCAGCTTTTAAATTGTGCAAAACATATTCTGTATAAAGTTATTTATGCTTATCAAATACCATCTTAGATAATATTACTTTATGATAATATTTTGGTGAATTAAACATAGTAAAGAAAGCAATTCATGGCTAGCTCCAGGAAGCTATGAGCTGACCTGTAGTGATAGATTTAGTAAAAAAAAGTACAGGTTGTTCATTTAAACTCTGTCATTACTGGTTTCAGATAACATTTTGGCACAGAAATAAGTCAGTAATTATAGCATCTAGTTTTCCTCAAAGAAAAGACATATTTAGGTCTTCTTTATGTATTTAAAGACTTTTCTGAACTTTCTCGTTAGCATTTTGGTTTGAAAATAATTACCTTTCACACAAAAGATAGAATTAAGGTTTTCTTAGAAATAAATAGATTAAATTGCTCAAATTTGCTTTTTTTAAAAAAAACTTTGCATTCAAAATTTAGCTTGCTGAAATGAATTGTCAGTTTCTTATCTGTGCATCCTGCTCAATTATACTGATGAGATATAGATATCTTTAAATTTCTTTTTTTTTAAAGAATGGAAACCATGGTTTCCTGTGAAACTATAGAAAAGAAATAGTGTCTTAATGCATAATAACACATAATATCACATTTCTCCCAATTGGTAAATGGAACACCTTTTATGAAAAACATAAAAGGGTTATTTAATCTTATTTTTAACTCGATTTTTCCATATTTTCTTTTCAGTATTAAGTGCTGAACTCAGTGCCATATATTACAGAAGACTTTCAAATAAATGCAGTGTTAACTTTGCATATGAACACATGTGAGACTGTCGCTCCCATCTAAGGGGATCTGCAGTGTAAAACACACTTCTTTAAAGGCTTATGAAGGACTAACTTACATTTGCTATGAAATCTAATCAATTATTCTTAGCCAGCAATGTTTGCTAGTGACACATTAAAGCTAACAACAGGTAGAGTAGTTAGACAGGATATTAAATTCTAGCGCAGCAAGAATATGATGTTCTTTTTTTTCTTTCCAAAAATCTAAGAGGGAACATCTTACAATAGGATAAAAATTATGTAATAAGTTGGCATGCTTTCCAATTACTCTCTTTGTGTGTTTGTTTGTGTGAGAGAGACAGAGAGAGAGAAAGAGAGAGACAGAGAGAGACAGAGACAGAGAGAGAACGTGTCTGACTGTCTATTTGATTTTTGTTTTGTTTTTGGGTCCAGTCGTGGGGCCTGAACTCTGGGCCTGGGCACTGTCCTCAGCTCTTCAGCTCAAGGCTAGAGCTCTACCACTTGAGCCACAGCGCCACTTCTGGCTTTTATCTTTTGCTTATGTGGTACTGAGGAATCAAACCCAGGGCTTCAGGCATGCAAGGCAAGCGCTCTACCACTGAGCCACCTTCCCAGCCCTGTCTGTCTATTTGAGTGAAAAGCTTATTATCTTTTCCTAGACTGGCCTCCAACTCCTAAGGAGCTGGGGTAACAGACATGTTTCAACGTAACAGGCCTATTTTATTCCAAATAAAGGACAAATGTGACTACAAAGGCTTCAGAAACTACATTACATATATCTTCCACATATGAGTAGAAGTTATCCAACAGAATGTGTCTCAGGTACTAAGAGCACAAGAAAACGTCCACATCCTCCATAGCATCATGATACTGCGACCCTCACTTAACAGCCACTTTTATTTTCTTTTTAAAATTATTATTATAGAGACAATATATAGTCAGGTAAAGAGTACTTTTCTTTTTGGACAATGTCAGCACTTCTTTGGCTGTATCCCAGGTTTTCCCTCCCATTCCTTCCCTCCCCACACTCATCAGCCATCGATGACACTGAACTCACAATGAGTTGCTAAGGAACACATCTTCTGGGTATCAATTTTCTCTTCTATCTCTTACTCATTTTTGAAACTTGGATTTCTACCCTACACATAGATCCTGAGAGTGTCAGTGTCAACATCATCTCTGATGATATTGCCATCATCCCTTAGCATAATATCATTGGTTCAGCTATAGACTGAACCCATGAAACATGAAAGGGATACAGCCAGGGATTCTATGAAGGGAACTTTCTCTGATTGCTTTGTCAGAGCCCTAAGTTCAAACCCAGGTATGAGAGAGAGGGGGAAATGCTTTTCTCCATCTTCTACAAAGAGAGAGAGAAGGGGAAAGGCTTTTCTCCACCTTCTACAAAGAATTTCCAGAAGATATTTTTGTCTAGGTAAAGAAGCTAATGCACAGTTTCAACAAATATTGACAGCAATGAGTACTTGTGTGATATTGTTAAAACACAACAAAGACTGGAAAAATGGTGTATAAAAAGGATCCTTAGTAATACTGAGTAGCTAGTAAATCCATTCAACTGTAAATCTCCCTAAATCAGAACATCTGAGTGTTGTGAGCCAGTACATTTTCTTGAATAAACATTCAATCATTTGGGATTCGATTTCTTAGTACCTCTCTAGAGATTTTGCAACAACAAAAATTCCTAGTCAGACCCTGGAGTCAGAATTCACTGCATTTTTGCTCTTTGGACTATGGAGACGGTTAAGCCAAGTGCAATCATCATTGGCTTCCAGTTTCACTTTTATTACATTTATTAAACACAGTTTGGTCACAGGTTTCTTTGCTCCAGAAGCATAAAATATTCTCTTTAATTTTACTGTGTACAGCTTGCAATCCTAGAATTGTTATTGAATATAAAGGCATTCGTTCAAGACAATGAAGCAGACATTTGAAAAGAAGCGGAGACTAGATAAAAATAGAACTATGCTAGTTCCACAGTATGTGTTACCAAGAGATACCCATTGTCTGTCTGTGAACCTGAAGTATATATTAAATACAACTGTTTAGTTTAAAGCCATCAAAGTAATGTTTACTTTTGTGTTTTCTGTGTAATAAAAGAACTCTGGTACTTCTTCATAAACATAGCCATTATATTATTCTGTAACACATTTTCTTCACTGTTACCATATAACAGCATGGCATAAGATGTAAACTATAAAGTACTTTTTTTCTGTCTGTGGTGGGGCTTGAACTCTGGGCCTAGGGGTTGTCCCTCAGCTCTTCAGCTCAAGGCTAGTGCTCTACCACTTGAGCCACAGCACCACTTCCGATTTTTCTGTATGGTTTATTGGAGATAAGAGTCTCATGGACTTTCCTACCTGGGCTGGCTTTAAACCGTGATCCTCGGATCTCAGCCTTCTGAGTATCTAGGATTATATGCATGAGCCACCACCACCTGGCCGACTATAAAGTATTAATAGGCATTACAGTTTTAGATCTTTTAAAAACAATTTAATATGAGAATATGTATCATAATAGAATATATGTTACATATTATGTATTATATAGTATATTACCTGTAATATCTTATGAAACATAATATGAATATAATGTAAGTGTATGTTTCTATGTATAACTATATATGTATTTTAATATATATAATATGTATATATAATATATATAATACAGGGCACTGTCTCTGAGCTTTTGTGCTCAAGACCTGCATTTAACCCCTTGAGCCACACTTCAGTTCCATTTTCTAGTAGTTAAGTGGAGATTAAGAGTCTCATGGGCTTTCCTGGCAGGCTGACTTTGAACCAGAGCTCATCCTTGTGAGTAGCTAGGATTACAGGCATGAGCCACAGGTCCCTAGCTTCCATGACTAGTTTTTAAATTGAATCATTAGGGTTTTGAAAAAAAATGTTGTGTGCTGATAGTTGAGCTTGAGTTCAAGGTCTTCAACTGTCTCTTGACTTTTTCAGTTATGGCCAGCAGTCTCTCTTTTGTTGTGAACGTTTTCTAGTTAATTAGAGGTAAATGTCTCTCAGATTTGTCAGCTCAGGCTGGCTCTGATTATAGGTCCTCAGGTCTAAGCCATCTTGGTAACTAAGATTCTAAAGATGAACTGACTTGTCAAAAATGTCTCAATTCAGTGTACCAGTTGGTAAGTGCGTGCCTCTTGAGTACAGGGCATCTTGATCAGTTCCCGCCCTCTGTCTCCCCAGCGTTTCCAGTTAGCATGACCCCACCCATCCCCTCAAGTTTCTTAGGTCCATGTTCACACATGTACATTGGAAATTATGACTGCATTTACCCATTATTTCTCTCTCCATTCATCCCCTCCTTAATGAGCCAGAAGCATTGAAAAGATTTCCTTCAGAATTACGAACGTGGCTCATTGTTAGAGTATTTGTTTAGCATGTTCAAGGCCTTGGGTTTGATCCTTAGTCCCCCCCCCCCACCCCTGTCCAAAAATGTAAAGACCAAACTTGGTCTCAAAAAAATTATACAGGTGAGGTTGGGAAAGTTGGGGGAGTACAATGGAAAAAGTGATCTTGCTCATGAGATATTGTACTTACAAACTAATTTGTCAAAAAATTTATATCTTTAATAGCAAACACTTGATATTAACAAGATTCAATTTCTTACCAATTTTTATGCTTTTTAATTAGCTTCACACATTTCTAATTTGTATCTAATCTAGTATTAATGATGTTGATCATATTTTCCTTATAATTTCTTGAATTTCTGATTTTAAAAATAGTGATTTTCTCTTTCCTTCTACAGGGCAATTTCTTCATTTTATGTTGCTGGATATGTTACTGAGTGGTACCACACTTCTGTATTGATTTATGGGAATTCTTGACAAGTGTTTCAATTTGATAGTTACACATTGAATTCCACTAGTGGTTATTTGTTATTGAGATTTATATACAGTGTCCTCTGTTGACCAGAAAGTGTTTTGTTTCATTATAGTTTTTGATTATTGTTACATTTCATTTTTAAGCCAAATTGTCCATATATGAATAGTTTCTCAGTAACATTACAATGCTATTTTTTTAAAACACTAAGAATCTAAGAACAATCTTCCACATTGAGTTATAGAGAAATAAAACTGACATGACTTTTAAAGGTTGTGTCTAACAAAGGCTTCATATATAATTTAAAATTACAGGCATGAGTTATAGATCCCCATGACAAGTTTGTATACATAGCATCAAGATTAATGACATAAGATAGATAACTTCAACATTTTCTTAAGATGTGAACATCAGTTTTATAGTCTTATTATGTAAGCTATTTTTATAATGGTAAATTGAAGAGAAATGTTACTTATAAAGGGCAAGTATAAATCTGACATAAACACTGTTCTTGTTATTAAATCAAATGACTTCCTGAGATTTTCAGTTTTAAATCAGCAGATTGTCTATAGTGACACATCTTCTTATCATAGCTCTCCTTCACACGAATGTCAAATAATTTTTTGTTCCTGAGATTTTTCCATTAACATTTGATAACTAGACAAGTTCAACAATAGTTTTACTGTAGTCAAAATTATGAATAATATTCTTTGTGCAACTAAATATTTTGCCTAAGAAATATTTTCATACTCTGGTTTCATATTTGAACTCTTCCATCCTAATCTTCATAACTCTCTGTATAATTCTCCTGAGGAAAGTAAGAAATATAACAGTAAGGATCTAAATTTATTTGTCTGTCCTATACATAGGCAATTGTCCATGATTCATACACTGAGTAGTCACATGCATTTAGCTGATTTAAAAGACCTCATCAGTCATATACTATTCAGTGCTTTTAGTCACATTTTATTTTATGCATCAAATCTATAGTTTCTGTAGTTTATGGTGAATAGAGCAGTCATCCTTGTCTCAGATTTTTCATTTGTTTATAAGTTAAATTGACTCAGGAGTTTATTTTCTCACAGAGCTTTTATCTGGTTTTAGTTACAAGGTTACTTTAGCATCATAAAATGATTCAAGTAACTTTGTTTTCTTACCAGAATCAGAAGGGAACCAAAAAGGAAATACTCCTTCCTAGAATTTTAAAGAATGACAGAACTCATGCTTCTGCAGCATACTCTCTATTCAACTTTGGAGTATAGATACAAGTACTTTAAAGTAATTACTTGCACAGTTTGGGAATTTTTCCTTGGATGGTTATAGGAAGCAAGTTCAGCATTTTAAGGGATGTACAGTGGAGTAAAGGGGATAGTCAGAAATGATCCAAGTGTTTATGGATTAGAGTTGGAGATTTCAATTTGACCTCAGTTTTAGACAAATAAAGATAAGAGGAATGCTGTCATATACTGCACATGTAGATATTTATATGTACATATGCAGATCTTATGTTTACATACATCTCTCTTGATCTATTAGCTTAGAATATCTAGAGCATTCACATTCTCCTTCTAATGAGGATACTTACCATATCTTAGTTTGTCTTCTTTTTTTCTATCCTTTATTGCCATTATGTAGTTATACAAAGGAATTTGAATTCAACATGTCTTTCTGTGAGGACAATGGATCAATGACACCACTTTCACCAGATCTCAGTTTCCATTATTATCCTCCAATAAAATAAAACAGAAATTGGGAGAAACGTATGATAGAAGAAGAAAATGTTGAAGAAGAAAATGCATACATAATGAACCAAGCGTGTTGTAATATCAGAAACATTGGTAATCAGAAAATAGGAAGTTTTTTTGGAACAAATATTCATACACACATTCAAACACATTGATAGATGTGAAGGTAGCACCATATAGAGCGATACATAAAATAAATGTGCATGAGTCTAAATTCACAGAAGTTAATTATGTAATGATTTACTTATAATTTATTGTAAAATTATTTAGACAGATAATCGATCACCAAAGAAGAGTAGCATCATTGCCCTCTTCTGCAGCATCATTACCACAACAATGACTCTTTTCCAATGAGTGAATTTTGAAAGGAAAGGAAAAGAGGGAAACATGAAAAATACTATTTCAAAGCAGATAATCAAAGTTACCAAGACTAATGTCATTTGATAATATGAATCTTGCAATGATGTGGTGGGACAGATACTTTGGCCTATGTGATCTTGCTCCCTCAGGCATTTTCCAAGCCGCATCCAATGGAAAACATTACCGTTTAAATAGGGATACAGGTGGACCCATTGCAACAATGAGATGTACAAGATGTTATGTCAAAAATAAACTTTACAACTTTGGCGCAGGGCAGGGGCGAGTTAGGGGAGGATGGGAAGGGTGAGAAGGGGAAACAAAGGAGGAGGCAACAATGCTTGATAACAAATGTACTCATTATCTTGCCCATGTAATTGTAACCCCTCTGTATGGTATTTTCACAATAAAAAATAAAATAAAATAAAAATAGGGTAATGTAATCTCAATGGGGTCTGGAAACCTAAAGAAGAGCAATGGTTAGGAAGGAAAAATGTTTCATATTCATGCAATGCCACCGGGAAGTAAGCATGAGATCTTCAAGAACTCTGCACTTCCCTAACAATAATTCTGTAAGTCTAAAAGTATTTTAAGTCAAATCTATAGTAGAATAGCATCCTATTGATACCTATGCATGAGCTTAAGTATATATTTTTGTCATGTTGAATAGCATTGACTCCAATGAGATGTTTTGTATTACTAATACAATTTTGAAGTAAGGCCTTTGGAACTCCTTTTCTATGAAGTCACTGCTTTTAATTCCCAACGTACTACTTTTGAATTTCCCAAATGACTGTTAAAACTCAGGTAATCTTTCACATTGTTTTCCAGTGTTAACTGTGTTTGCATGACTTTTCTTTCTGTGTTTATGTGACAAATGTCAACATTCAATTTCTTTAAAGTGGTAGATAGCAAATAAGCTAAACTTTGAAAGACATACAGTGTTTTATACAAATATTGTTTGGCCATTGTGTCTTAAAAGCAGACGTAGCCAATATGTGAACAAACGTGTGATTGTATTCCAAGAAATCCTTCATTGCACAAACATATAACTGGCTAGATTGACCTGAGGGCTACAGTTTCTCAGTCTCTGATAAATGAGAGAAATAGTAGTATCTCTTAAATTATATATCTTGTTATTCTTTTAAAACAAAATGTTTTATCTTCAATAAAGTCTTATCCTGATAAGCATAAGGGCTCCCAAAATATTATTTTTAACCTAAAGAGTCTTTAATTATTTGTTATTTTACTGTTATTATTAAAGGTTGGTATAGAGGGGCTACAATTCTATAAATCAGGCAGAGTGCATTTGTGGACAATGTTATCAGAGTCTTTAAGTTTTGAATACTTATTGCACGTATTGTAATTAGAAAAGAGAGAAAGAGTCCAAAACCCAGAGTCTTCAAAATGATTTAATTATACTCCATCAAAATATTAATATTTTCTAACATTTGTAAAATATGCTGAAGGAACAAACCAAAGCAGTTTTAGTAACTGGTTTGATTATTATTATATTTTTGTTCTAGACTTCAGGCTTGAACTAGGGGCCTGGGTGCTGTCCCTGAGCTTTTGTGCCACATTTCCACGTTTGGCTTTTTTGTTGTTTCATTGGAAATAAGAGTTTCAAGTACTTTCCTAGGCTCACTTTGAATCCCCATCTGAAGAGCTCAGCCTCCTAAGTATCTATGATTACCAGTGTGAGCCACCAGTGCCCAGCTGGTTACTTTCATTTTTAATAGAATTATGAAGATTGATGAAATAGATTGGTCCTGGAGATTACTTAATTCAGTCTCTTTATGTTGTAAGAAAAAAATGTAAAGTGATTTTAGAAGAGTAGTATTGGTACTTATCCAAGGCATGCAACAGACTATTCTGCAGTATTATAGTTTTTAAAACCAGGAACATATTTCTTGTGTAGATATTAGATATAGTATCAATATATAGTGGCTATTATTTATTTATAAACTAAAAAGGAATGGATGTAACTACCATGTTCAATAATGAACTTCCTAGCAAACCTAGGCAATTAAAATGGATTACTTCTCTTTCATTAACAACTCTGTGAAGGGCTCTGTGTCAGAGTGAATTCATAGTACAAATGCTGATTTTCCTTTGTACTCCCTTGTCCTGGACTCTGCGTGATATAAACTTTGTGGGTAAGGCATAGTATTCCTTTCAAGTTCCTCAAATAAATGTCCAAATGAATTTTTCAAATGTAATTATGGACTATTTAGTAGATAATTTTTTTCTGTGGTAGTAATATGTTTAAAAATAAAGACATTGTATATGTAAAAACTATATAATTTATAGTGTCATTGTATTAGTGTCTTGAGTAGTTTTTGTTTGAACTAGTCTTATAAGAAATGACTTTAGAACTCTGAAGATTTGACTTTTTGCTATTCTTGTAGCTTTATAGTTTGATGTAAACTTGTCTTTTTCTTTGTACAATATGATGGTATATTCACTATATTTTGAGGTGGAAATTTATAACTTCATAAAACTTATGAGTATTGAAAAATACCTCCTCTGAGTTTACATCAAATATTCAAAAATAAAAAAGAAGTGTGGAGGAAAATATTGATAGAAGAAATAGTGTTACAGGTACTAGATTTCTCTTCACAGCTTTAAACAAATCCCTTATGTCCCTGTTCTTATATAAATAGGATTCAGCCTTTTAAGAAAAGAAGTAACTCTATATATGCCACAAGTTATAGTAGCATTCCATTACCCTGAAACACAAAAATATAGGCAAAATTAAATTTCAACATTTTCAATAAGGTTTTGAGTGCAATTCAGACTTTTTTCAAAATACAGGCAAATAAACAAGTGAGAGAAAGTATAATTAAAGAGCAATTAAAGAATGTGTGCTGAATCTACAATTTGTTCTTGTGATTTCAAATTTTGCTTATGTTTAAAACAAAATTATTTCCTTTGCTCCTTTTTAAATCAAGATTTTACCATCATTGCTTATACTTGCCTTTGAAATACAACAAATTTTGCCTAGTGGATGAGAGAAATCTCTCATCTTTCCATCAACATATGTCCTAGATTGTTAAATACAGAGGGTCTCTATACAGCCTTGAATGTTTTGGACAGGCTCTGGGAACTTCTCTGAGGATTTTCAAGGGGACAGTCAATCTGACTCTTAGGATCAGAGAAGAAACAAAGACTCTAATTGTCCTTGATACAGAGGTGCATATAACCACAAGACTTCACTGGAAATAATATCCTCCTTTGTTGTTTGGGACCTCCCTCAAATTCTCTAAGCTCTGTTATATGATCACCAGAAGGCTGAATGGGTTAGACATGCCATTCGGGCTCTTGATTTAGTCCAATTACTTGCACTCTAAAGAGCGCACAGATAGACAGCTGAACGTAATGGGAGGGGAGATCTCAACAACACAATAAACATAATGTGTCCTTAGTTTGGAGGAACAGAGGGGCTTATTAAATGATGAAAACTGGTCGTGAATGGGAAGCTTAGAAAAATACGTAGCCTTGATTCCTCTCACTAGTGTTTTTTTTTGTAGTTTCCATTGTATTCTGTTTTCTGCATAACCAAGTGGCCTCAAAATCTCATAAACAGCACATAGAATCTTTCTCAGTCCTCTTTTGGTGGATGACTACCACTCTTTCATCTTGAAAGGTCATGGGGTATTGATTGAAGCAGTATACACTTGGCTTTGAGTGTTCTTTCTGTTGGTAGGGACTTGTCAGTTTGTTTTATAAATGGGACCCTGTCCCCAAACAAATGGAAAATTTCATCTCTCCATCGCTTAAACATAGCTATTTTGTCATGAAAAGAAGCTAAATACACAATGGTATTTAGTATTTTCGAATGTATATTTTAAGGACTCAATAGTTACTAAGAATAATAAAACAGTATATTGAAATAATGATATAGTATACTGCATAATAATACAGAAGAAAACCAATTCTATCAGTTCAGTAGCAAAATAAAAAGGAATCTTTAGATGAAAATGAACGTGCCTGTATTTTTATGTTTGATAGGTAATGTAAAGATATTCCTAAAGCAATGCTAGTCTTACAGCAAACTCTGAAATACATTTACATGGATAAAAGTGAAAAACTAAGCAAGAGTATCTTATACTTGATTCCAATAGGGAGGTCATTGCATTTAATATTTAAATCTTCCACTACTCAGCATTAGGAATGAATGTGGTTTGTTAGGCTTCTCCCAATATTATGCACTGACTTTATACACAGATAATTTTCTACTATTTAACTTAGCTAGAGGTTTTTCTGTGAATCCTTCTTTTCTAGACCTGTGTTTGTAAACTTGGGATTAGAGGAATTTACCTTTTTTGTTGTTGCTCTTTTTGTTCAGGTGTTCATCCTCTCCTGCTCCTTTCCGAGTTTCTGTACAGTACCGTAAATTCTCTTGAGTTAATATTGTGTGCTAGCTGCTAGCTTCTCTTTAGTACTCATCAGCCCCGGGAGATCTAAAGTATGTACAGTAAGAATTCCAAATAGATGATGCAGAAACAAGTCCCTCAGGCAGCTCTAAAAAAATCTAGAAGGCTTGTACTTTAAATCAGCAGAAAGCCACTAGGTACCAGTGACCACCATATACCTGGAATCCACCAGGTCATGATCACACTCTGAAATAGACAACCAGAAAACTGGAAAAGGCTCCTCAGAAAACAAAAAAATACCGTCTGGTCATTTCCTCCCCTGGGAGAAGTTAGGAACTGATACGTTCTTTTCTCTTATTTGACTTATGCTTGAGCCACTGTGAAGTGTGAGTGTATACAAACCCAAAGCATTACATTTATCCTCAATGCCTTCTTGTATAGAACCTTTCCTGTCAGCAATTAGACAGAGATAAAGTAGAAACCACTCCTTTGTGTAAATCTCTAAGTTAGAAATGCTGTATGTATCTTTCAGGAATCTTTTACACATTGATAAACTGGAAGCTAGTTTTCTCTGTTTTGAGCTGGAGCAAGAATGTATATTTATATATAACATATTTATATAATAATTTACACAATAATTTATACAATTATTCATATACTAATTTTATTTACCAAATACTTATTTAATATAATAATGTTTATAATAACATATTTGTTATGCATTATTTATATAAATATATATATACATTATTGGACCAGTCTTATCTTTGTTCTCAGTGATTTTCAATATTTCTTGTCAGTTTACAAATTCAGGAAAGAGAGAAGCCATTTCCTCCTCCAGCATCTCAACCCTCACCCTAAAAGTGAGAATTGTGGGTAGATGATCCACTCATTTTCTTTTCCCTCCACAGGAAAAAGCCAGTAGCTAGAAGTTCCTTTCTGAAAAGAAACTGCCTGGGGAAGGTTTTAGGATCAGTGAGTATCAGGAATTTTCCTAACAGCTCCATTGTGAGTGGTTTGCAAGATTCTCAACTGAAATTCTCTCAAAGGGCACTGCTCTGGTATTATTGTTGAGTTACCTTTTACCTGACAGAAAAGAGAGCCTATGACTTCCTATTCCACACTCTTTTAACAAGAACTTTTTTAAACTAACATTTCAAAAACTATCCAAATCAATAGCAGAGTTCTTTTAAGGTTGAAGACACTGAAATGGTCAGCTCTCTAAACATGCCATAATAATTCTCATATAAGTCTATTGCTCTACTTTAGTTGGCAATTCACATAAAATGATGAAAAATATCAAGGGAATTTTTTCTTTCTCTGAACAAGTCCTGAATTCATGAAAAAAGTCAAGGAATTCTTTGTTTTCTCAGTAGTCTTAAAGATAGTGATATTACAATTGTTCACTTTCTACTTCTCTGAAAATGTTCAGATTAAGAAGTTTAAAAATTAATAAAAGTTTGCGCCTACAGCTTCTGTTTTGTTTTGTTTTTGTCGGTCGTGGGGCTTGAACTCTGGGTTTGGGCTCTGTCCCTGCGCTCTTCAGCTCAAGGCGAGCGCTCTACCGCTGGAGCCACAGCGCCACTTCCTAGCCCCCACAGCTTCTGAACTATTTTAATTAAAAGCAATTGTGGCTTTAAGAAAAGCATGAAACGTTGGTCCTTACTAAAAATATTCACCACAGTACATTGTTTTAAGCCAGGAAGTAAAACTTGATAGTTTAGGAGAACTAGCTTTGCCCTGAAATTTAAATCAGCCAATTAAAGACTTCTGAACATGTACCTTACTTGTAGAAAATCAGCACATCAAACTTACATGGCAGGACATAAGAATAAGAGGACATTACAGCTATCTTGAAGACCTAAAGAAATAATGTGTTAGCCAATGTAAAGAAGCAAAATATAAAAGACTCTGAAATGTGGAAATGATTCATAATATAGACAGAAAATAAAAGTCAAATGAAGGGACACAAGTAAGGAAAAGGTGACAATAAATTTAAACAAGAGAATGTGATGCTGGCATTTGTAGTCATGCTAATTAGAGACTGTCCACTCAGATGAAAAAAAAACAACTAAGTGTGTAAGTTGTAACGCTGATTTAATGGTTCCATATGTTTATAATTTCTTAGAGTGTTTTATTTTTTTCCTCTTAGGGCCTGCCACTCAACACCAAATTGTCCTGCTGACTATCAATTGAGGATATCCTCAGCCAATGAAACTCCATTAGACTGAAGCATTCTATCCATGGAATAAGGTTACTGACTCTCAGGGCACTATGTTGTTTTAATGCAGTTTATAAATCCTGTTATTTTTTTTCCCTCCTAAAGAGAATCTTTCATGGGGTCCTGGACCAGAGAGAAAGAATTTAAACATTCTCGTGTTTTCAGTGGAAAAGGTTTGCTTCTTTATTTGGAAGTTTTCAAAGGCTTTGTCTCCCTCAGGGATATTCTATTTCAACTTTCTAAATGAGTCCTTTAGAATCTGGAGGAATGAGCTTGGAAGAAAGAGAAGAAGAGGGAAGAGAAAAAAAGAGAAAATCCAGTCAGTTTAAATAAAATCTTTGGAAGAATTGTACCTCAAAATTGAGTTTCTAATACATTCCAACAAAGTCACTACATTTACTTTTCAGTTTCAGACAGAATAAACAGATAAAGCTGCTTTATCAACTGCTCACTGTCAACTGAGGTTTCAGTAAGATAGAAGGACAACCTAAGACAGAACACTTAACTTCAATGATGATTGCTAGCAAGGGAGTTTACAGAATTTGTTTTCTTGCAGCTTTGAATCACTAATCCATTTCTAGCATTAGAAAATGCAAAATTTAGAGTGATAATCTCAGGTGATGATCAAATAGATGTACAGCGCTTGTTGTATACTTTGTGTTTGTATATATATATATATATATATATGTATATATATTAAAGATACTGTACAGCGGGGTTACAATTATGAGTAAGGTAATGAGTACATTTCCTATGGAGTATTGTTACCTCCTCCTTTGTATTTCCCCTACCATCCCTTCCTTCCCACCTCCCCAACTCCTCCCCCCACCCCTCCACCCATGCCCTACACCTGAAGTTGTAAAGTTTGTTTTCAACATAGTGTCTTGTACATCTCATTGATACAATGGGTCAACCTGTATACATATTTAAACATTTTGTTTTTTTCACCTTCCCCTCCCCAAATTAGGAAAATATACAAGATGCAGGGCACCATAATCAAATACAGTGAAAATAGGGGTTATACCATGGGGGAAGAACATACCAAAGAAACAAAAAAAAATCACATAATAACATTAAAACAATAGTAAGAAAGAAAAAAAACACTTGTGTCCCTATCTTGGGGCTCATTTTGCCTAACATCATCTTATATGGTCATATATATGTACATAGCTTTTGACTTTTTCCTAGACATACATTAGTTATTGCAAATAAGGGAAACCATGGGACCTATGTTTCTTTGGGCCTGGCTTACATCACTTAGTATAATTTTTTCCAAGTCTTTCCATGGCAAAAGACATAGCAAGCAAGATCAACAGAAAACTCATGGATTAGGAGAAGATCTTCACTAGCCATACAACAGACAAGGGTCTCATTTCTAAAATATACTTAGAATTCAAAAAATTAAATCCACCAACAACAAATCCTCAAAGAAACAACTGCCCAATAAATAAGTGGGTTTATTTAAAGACTTAAAGAAAAACTTCTCTGAAGAGGAAATAAGAACAGCCAATAGATACATGAAGAAATGAAAATCAAAACAACATTGAGATTCCATCTCACCCCAGTAACAATAGCTATAATCAAGATATCTAATAATAATAGATGCTAGCTGTATGGAGGTTCCTCAAAAGACTCCATATAAAGCTCCCCTATGACCTAGCAATCCCACAAGTATGGTCACAAACAAGACCATACTAAGGCTAACAGCACAACTGTGTTTATTGTAGCATTATTTACAATAGCTAAGATATGGAGCCAGCCCAGATGCCCCTCAGTAGATGAATGGATCAAGACAAAAAAAAAATATATATATATATAATGGAATTCTATGCTCCATCAGAAAGAATGATATTGCCCCATTTGTTGGAAATTGTTTATTTATTTAAAAACTATAAAATCAGGAATCATTAAAGATAGTTTAGAGCTCTATAGTACTGACTAAACAGTTTAAGTTCTGAGTTACTAGATGAACATGAAATTCTTTTTCAACTGTCAGATCAGTCTTCCACTATTTCCAAACATAGTATTTTGGGGAGAGTGATATGAACCATTTTATTATTAGCATTGTTACTGTTGTTATTATATTATTATTGTTCTTATTGTTATTACCATTTACACTTAAAACCAAACAAGAACAGAAAAAGAGTTGGAAAATCAAAATTAATTATATTGTCAACATAAAGTAAAAGAATAAACAGCACATGTTAAAGAATTATTCATCATTCAAAAAAAAAAGTGAAAAACTGAAGGCATATTTCAGCAGTATCTCTCCCAGTGTAGCAAGCCTGAAGCCCTGAATTCTTAAAAGACATGGTAAGTAACGTAAAAACAAAACACCTTGCTCACTAGACAAAACAAATCAAATATGATTACATGTTAAATGGTTTAATATAAAAGAGCAATGACATGTAAGGTTATCATAAATATTTTAGTACGTAGGCATTATGATGGTTAATTTTCTGGGTCAAGTTAGATGGGTTACAGGGTACTCCGATACTTGTTCAAATGTGTGTGTGTGTGTGTGCGTGCGTGCACACGCGTGTGTGTGCATGAATGCTAGTTACAGAAGCTTAAATTCAGTGCCTCATGACCTTGCTTCCCTTGCTTGACTCTACCACATAAGTTGTGCTTCCAGTCTAGATTTTTGCTTATTAAATAGAGAGTCTCTTGGATTTTCCTGCACAGGCTGACTTTAAATCAGTGACTTTTGATTCTTTGACCTCAGACATGAGTTAGTCAGTCACCTGTCCCTGCCTGAAACACTATTCTAAGGGACTACTTTTGGATGAGATTACTATTCAAATGTATCAACTTGAGAGAATCAATTAGCCCTCCAGAATGGTGATGGTTTTATCCAATCAGTTGAAGATCTGAATATAGATATTTGTATGTTAATTTTAAACATATACCTATAATAAGTCTATGTCTAAATATAGAGACTCACGAAATGAGACATTATATCCAAAAATATAACCAGAGCAGAGATGCTTAGATTTTGGTTTAATCCATAGAGTGCTACTACAGCAAGTGCAAAGCCCTGAGTTCAAACTTTATTACTTACAAAAATAATTATAGTGCAAATGATTAAAATGTTACTGAATATATTTAGCTACGTTATATCTAGACCTACACCAAGTACTAGTGTTAACTCAGATAATCTTCATGAAAATCAGGTGATAACATAATATTATCACTGTTTTCACATTAAACAGTTTAAATTTATTGTACAAATGATAGATTTTTTGCAATAGGTTAACAAGTCAAGTGGTCATAATATCTGCTAACTTAATCCCCAGGTAGTTCAAAATCTACAGTTTTAAACAAAAGATGAAAAATTAGTTAAAAGATGTTATAATTGAAGATGTTTGTTCAAATGTTATGTAACTAGATGGGTAGGAAATGAAAGATAATTGCTTTAAGGCATCATTTCTTTCATTTTTTTATAAACATGCACTAAAAGTGTTCTCAATTCATGTTCCACTAGTCATTAACAATTGTAAAACATGAAAACTATCAGCTAAGTTTACTCTGTGGGACTGATTCATCCTAAAACAAAAATTAAGATTTTAAGGGGAGTAATTAAGTTGGGGCCTGAAGCTTCATACACACACAGAGACACATACACACATACGTACACACACATTCATACTATTCATGGTTCCTACAATGGCATTTTTCTGTGGTCTTGGCTCTGTTTTAGTCCTTTTACTCATGAGGATAAAAGCAAGCTTTAAAATGGTGTTTCTCAGTAGAAGACCATCAAGTCTGAAAACTTAAAATGACATTCATGCAGTAGAAAAAGCAATACAGTGCTAGCTTCAAGTCTTTGAAATTCTGTTGGGATTTGAAAAGTCTACATAACACCACACAATCGTGTGTCATTTTCAGTGCTCAGAAACCAGAAAGAATATTTCTTGCTTCTCAGTTATCATTAATCTAGTATTCTTTTTGCATAAAGGCTTAAACCAAAATCCTCTAGGGAACAATAATCTGTCAGGATGTTTTCCTTCTCTTTGTAGAATACTGAATATAAAATATGAAATCTAACATTGAATCTAGAAGTTTAACAAGCAATGGGGAAACTTAAGGAAAACAAATGTTTCTTTCTTATTATAAAGAAAGGGAAAAATGGCATGCCAACTGAGCAGTCTTTTTAAGCAATCATATTCCAAATTAGATGTTGATCCACATTGCAATTGAATATATTCTTTTAGGGAAAAATGGCTATTTTAATCATTTCTGGAAAGTGATATGAACAATTTTAAGTATCCCCACACAGTATCATAAGTAAGAGAGATCAAATAGAAACTTCTCTTTTTTAGCAAGTTATATTTTACATTATGCCTTCTGTTTTTCTAAGATAGGTGCTCACAATTTCCAAATGATCTGAACAAGAAAGAAAAAAATAAAAACCATCACATACAAAATTTTCACAGGTATAGGAGCATTACTTGATTGGCTTTGAGAGTATAACACTATAGAAATATATATATGTATATACATAAGCCTTGTTTATATACATTATTTTATGTAATGGAAGTTGTTAAATATAATGGAAAATTGTATATAATCAAAGTTCATATAATGGAAAATAGATTTTCCTCCTGGAGAGAAAACCCTAATATAAGAAGTTAGATGTTGTTTACTATCAGTATTAGAATATTAATTCTCTCTTTGGATCTCTAGAAAAGTCTTAATGAGTTTTTTGAATTTGCTGCGGATTAAGACATGTTACCAATCTGCACTCAATAAGTTATCAGAGTTGCTGTTTCCTATTAGAGCAACCCATTTACCTACAATGTTCTCATCTGAAATGATCCCAATGACACATTTCACTGGCTGTGATTCATTTCTTTTATCTTTTCAGAAGCTGCAGATAAGAAACAGTTCACTTAGTGTTGGCAACTTCAGGTTTCCAAAACTCACAGCTAAGTATCCAAAGTCACAGGTTTAGAGGTCTAACTCCTGAGAATGACAGGCTTGTGGCTTCAGGTTTTAAAAGCCGCAGGCTTACTATTCTAAGAGCTCAATGTGAGTCCTGTTGCTAATACCAAGCGGCTAGAGTTACAACACTTAAGCATTGGGTGTTGAGACTTTTAGATCCTTAAGCCTTGGTGACTCTCTTGAATTCTTCTAGTGACCCAAGTTTTGTCTTCCTATTTGCAGCTCCACCAACTACTCTTCATAACCTCCCCAATTCTGAGCACTTCTACTTTCCTTTGTAGTCTTTTCCTCTTGCTTTTTCTCCCCTGGGTTTCCCTCTGGAATTCTTCAGTCACCTCTTCGTTGTACAAATCAGAACATTTGCTCTTGTTGTTGGTCTGATACTTTTAGCTGCCACCCCATGGCCAGTAGAAGTTCCATGGTCTTAGGTGTCCTTTATGCAACCAGCTTAAGTTGCTCCTTCCATGTAAAGAACACAACACAAGTTGGTAAGATGACCATTATGAATATATCCTTCTTAGGGCTAATGTGGGAGAAGTATACAAGAAAATCCTCCTGGCTTTTCCTGAAAAGCTTTTGCTTTACAGAACTGACAAAAGGTAAAACCTAAACATAGCCTTACAATATCGCTAGAAAAGGCATGTGGCATATGTGCTCAGATTGCAATATTACCTATCATAACATGGTCTTCCAGCTCCACCAATCACAAGGTTCACTTAAGGACAAATCACCTGCTTCACATTGAAACTATTCTAAGCTTTTCCTGAGTCATTGTAAAAGTGCTCATCCTTCTGTCCTAAGTGAGTAGCTGCAAGGGTTCAGGACCATGAAGAGTTTGTGGAAGCTTGTTTGCCTGGAGTCTGAGCTGCCTGGAGGAGTCATGACTGGAGTAAGACCTCTCAAAGGAGAAATTGTGGTTTTATCAACATGGTGGTTGCAGTGTTTCTCAAAGTTAGATAGTTATTCTTGCAAGGCATCCATGGGCATCTCAAAGCAACTGGAAGAGAGATTATAATGACATCACCACAATAACTGGTTTAAAGCTCCTAATTCAAGAGAGCCAGGCATACGCAAAGTGCATGCCAGCTATAAATCAGCCAGCCTTAATTGTAGAGAGAATAAACATTAAAACGTGATTATGAGAATGGACCATCACTAGCACTCACATTACTCCTTTTTATTTCCTCTTCACTTAGGTTCAAACTCAAAGCCTTGTATCTCTAAGCACTCTACTACTTGGGCCACACCACAACCCAATCAACTTCCATAGTACTATTTAACAGTACTGAACTCCTATCCAAATAATCATATGAAGATTTCTATCCTGCTTATCTGTCTTACTTCTCCGTAATCTCTGCCTTGTCTTTTGAAGAGATGGCTACATATCTGGAAATTTGAGCCAGGCAAATGGAGAAACCTGGGAACTGTTAAGATAGTTGTAACTTTCAGAACTTTGAGTTCTTGCAATCCTCTCTTTAAACAAAACAAATGATAGAATTCATATTTTTCAATGAGAGTCATATTTGAGTATACAGAATCTCTAAAACTGGAATACATTATATAATATATATCATATATTAACCCTTAAATGAAACATTTCTGTCAGTTGAAGATGATGTATTAGAAGTATAAATACATATATGTATTCAAATTAGTTAATAGTTTTTAAGGAAGAGGGAAAGAAAGAAAATGAAAGTACAAGAAATAAAGAAAGACACAGGGACAAAAGAAACTGTACAGACAGCCAGTGAGAAAGAACAAAAAAACAAATGAAGATGCAAAGACAGAATGAATAAAAATAAAGAAAACTGCAGGAATAAAAGGAGAAAGGGAGAAAAATAAAATGAATTTTGACAGCTATTCTAGAGATTTAGAATATTTTCTCTTCGTAGTTGGCACATCCTGATGGGTATTTCTTTCCCGTCATGAAATATACTTTTCTTCTCATTTAATGTCAGTGTGATTCCTCATTTATTTTGCTTGTATATAAATATCATTGATATCATTTTGGCTTCTACTTTGTCTTATAAATAAGAATCTGTTTAAATTCTTATTCATGTTTAGGATCCTAATGCTTTTCACAAGCTTTCTGATAGCTGTAATTCTCTGCTGAATAAATCTTGAAAAATAAACATGAATTCAGTTTCACTTGATCAGTGCATGTCAGATTATTTTCTTGCTGTTATTTTGTGTGATAGGCTCTCTGTCAGGTTTAGATGATCAGAATCAAGAATGTCTTTAAATACATAATGCATAAAATACAGTGAGAAATACAGGTAAAGATTCTTAATTTATGTCACAAGGAACATAAAGCTACAGGGAAACTGAAACAATGAAGCCTGTATTCTACCTTGATCTAGCAGAGACTAGCCAATCCCTCTGCCTGAAATTCTATTTAAAAATCTGAATTGTTTTGGAATTGCTGATATCTCTGGGGATTTGAGCTAGAATTCAATCAAAATGTGTATATTCAACAAATTCTGATTGATTTCTTATTTATCATCTGGATATAAATTCAAAATGAAAAATATGTTTATCTTTCATAAAAACTGGAAGCTGAAACAGTCTTCCAGCAGACAAAGAACTTACAGGAAATAATTAAATGAAGCAAGAGAAAATAAGGATGTTTCCTTAGAAATAATCTGATGGAGGTACCAAGAAAGTATGGTTAAGGTTCAAAGACAACTTTCTTCTGGAAAAATTCAAGTCAAGAAAATGCTTAAATTTAAACGTTCAGGGCTGGAAGGTGGCTCAGTGGTAGAGTGCTTGCCTTGCATGCATGAGGCCCTGGGTTCACTTCCTCAGCACCACAGCTGAAGAGCTGAGGGATAACACCCAGGCCCAGAGTTCAGGCCCATGACTGAACCAAAAAAAAAAAAAGAGAGAAGAAAATGCTTAAATTTAAACTTTGACTATTCAATAATCTGTTATATTAAATAATTTTACCATGGTCAGCATGTATTTGGGGCAATTTAGCCCTCTAATACTTTCCTTCCTTCCTAGGTTGCTAACTTCACCTTGGGAGAAACTTGTAGTCCTAAATCTCTATTCCTTTTAGAGTCTCAAGTACCCTGTATCCTGTGATATGCTCCCAAGAGAGCCATCTACATCCACAGCTCATTTGTTTAGTATCTTCCTTGCACAGAGTTTTATTTGTTTTGATAGCATCTAATTGGAACACAAGGAAAATATGCTGTCTTATTCTATTATTGTATCTTTTCTTGTTTTATAACTTATTGGGCATAGCTTTTACCCTGCTCAATAGATTGTTCAATACTTCTCAGTTTTCTAAGTACAATATAAAAAAGAACACAGAATATGTGCTTAATCCAAATGTCTTCATTTGAATAAATACACTAACGTGTTTTTGAGAAAGAAATCCAGGCACAGTGATTCTAGGGTTGTTTCATATAGAAATTTGTGGTGCATTGAAACAATAAAGAAACAAGTTTAAAAAACTGAAGTTTTTTTGTTTTGTTTTGTTTTAAGAACCATGAAAACATCATGGTCCTGGTAGGAGCTGAGCAGGCCTTTGAAGGATTACGCAGCAGGGAGTGGTCAGATAGGATTGCTCTTATGGCATGTGGATGATATTAGCAGCTAGGAACTGACCTTCAGAAAGAAACACAGACCAACACCAAAATATTTGTATTCAGAGCAGGATACAGAATAGTACAATTTAATCAAGCTATCTTGTCCCATCTCCGGTTTTCAGCATAACACTCACTGCCCTGGTATTTGCCCAGAAGTTGGAATTTTTTATAGATTTCCAGATGATGACTGCAGATCCCTGTATTAAGATATGGAGAAGTCAAGGTCTATAACCATCCACTGTGAAAGGCATCCTGGAAAGATGGGAGAGTAAGTGGAGTACTGCCTGCTTCCTATTCTATCATCAGCCTACATTAAATACAGAATCAATGCTCCAGAGGGGGGAATCACCAAGACCAACTTCTCATTTCAGAGAGGAGGAAAAAACTTGGATGAAACAGATAAATTCTTTGCCTTTCCAGCATGTGGTTAAAATTAGGATTTGGCTTCCTGCAGGCCCTGATTTCATTCATTTATACAGCTGGGCACTTTGTTTTGGAGATGTGGTGAGGTTGCTTGAAAGACCAAGAAAGTGAGGGTTCTAAAAAGCATTAAATTGGATCAGTTTAGAAAATTGTTAAATCCTAATGTGTTGCCCACATCAACTTAAATAACTCCAGGGGAGAAGTTAAAGATGTTTTATACATTTCTACTCTTTAGCATAAAATAAACCAGATGCACCCAATGCAAGAAGATATGCGGGTTTCTCTAGTCTTGATTCAGTTCATGTTTTCTAATGAAAACTTGTGCTTATGTCCAAAATCAACAGCACAAGACCGCTCTTTCATAAACCTTCTTCAGTTCTGTTATCTTTGATGGAAGAAGGGTTGTGCAATGAGTTATTCTATCTTTAGAAGAGCAATCTTTTCCTCATCATATGTGGCTTTTAATGTGCCCTTTATGCTATTTTCTGAATGTTGATAGTTTGCCAGTAACAAGAAAAATCTGTCTAGCCCACTGATCAAAAATATCAAAAACCTTTGTCAAACTGAGTGTTAGGAGACAGAGCTATTTGTCAACAGCATGTATTCCCCTCAGGTAATTTGGATTCTTCCTTTTTTCTTATTTTTAGTACCTCTTTTATCAAGCCTTTTCAATCCATGCCTAGCATGTCAAATGTACTTTAGAAAACAGCTGTCTACTGGTGTATTTGGGAAGCCAGAGAGGATTAGGGGAGGAGAGAAAGAGTTAATTCTGTCTGTTTTCACACTGGAATGAAGTTAATAGGCTGCCAATAACATGGGTTATGGTTGCAAAAGCTAAAGTTATAAGTAATCCTAAAGGGAAAGAGGAAAATTGTTCCTGACAAGCCGAAATTACTTTATAAAACCTCTTATGGGTTGAGAAGCCCCGAGTTGGTCAGAGTATAGAGCTTATTTCAATGTTTAACTCAGCCAGTTTATAAAGAAAATATCTTGCCCAATATCTGTTTTCCTAAAGCAAGCCCTTTAACCCAGTATTTTTTTTGTTTCTTTTTCTTGTTGGCATGGAGACAAGGAAGCACTCCACCAGACTGATCAATGCATGGTTACATCAACATAACATTTTCAGTCAAGTTCCCAGGAGCTTTCCTCCTGAATCTGTCATTTTGATGCAGATAACTAAATCAGGCTAAGCACAGCAATGATAAAGATGACTTGCCTCATTAGCTGGCTCCTGCTGCTTGCTGCTGCCAGAAAGCTCTATGGTGACTACCTAGGATCTTGGGAGAGATGACTGTGTTTTGAAATTATTTGGGTGATTTTTTTTTGCTGGTAATTCTCATCTCACATTTTGACAGTAATTTTATAGGATGACATATGTACTATATCCATATGTCTGGATATCCCTTCTCTAAGTAGGTGGTGTCTGATTGGATTTATGAAGACAGAGCCCACTGCAAACTTGATCTAGAGGGACCATTCAAAATGACCCTTCAAATCTGTCTCCTCCAAAAGGCAACCAAACTGGAATCACTTCAACTAGTGATGTTAGGAATATGAAGATGACATTCCTTTGTGTGAAGGAAGCACTTGTGGTGACTGCCTTCTGTAGCCCGAAAACATTATTTTGTTTTGACTTGGGAACTTACTGAGTTTTATTATATGAAATAATACCTTATAAACTAAAGACAAAAACAAATTATTTATTGAAATTTTGCTTTGTAGGGGAGATGAAACAAGCAAAAACAAAAGACTTCTTTTAGTCATTATCATCTGAATTTGATATTCATGAATTAGATACCATTATACATGTGGCTCCAAGCTGCCTGGAAGAAGAAAAAAAAGAATGGGAACACAGAACTGGAAGAAAATGGAACTGCAATTATACTATGATCAATGCTCCAAGTTGAGAGAGAATATGAGAAAATTAAGAAAGGCTGATCCAAATCAAATATTACTTCAGAAATATTATGACTTTTTAATACTGATCTAGCCATTACCATAAAGCTGAATTTTAAAACTACATCCATGATGGAAATATCCAAGTTTCCAAATACTTGCTAATAAAATCTTTGCCATAACTGATAAAAATTCTCTGCAAACAAAATATTATGAACAATTTTATGTCTTCTTTACCTATCTATACCTTATTTGTTAAACAGTAGGTGATATTGGATATGTTTCATGAATCTACATTTTCATTTCAATGCTTGAAATCCTAAAATGGAATTATATAAATATATAGGTTCGAATAATAGCTTGCATTGTATTTTGACGTCCACCTGAGCAGAAAGGAACAGATATATTTGAATAATGACTTTGTATCTCATGTGATGAAAAGTCTTTTGAAGACCTAGGTCTTCATGTGTAGATGATTGTATGAAAATACCTTTAAGCATTTAATACTAAAATTGAATCAAACAATTCCACTAAACTCTCACAATATAATCAGATACTCCTCAATTATCTTCGTGTGTGTGTGTGTGTGTGTGTGTGTGTGTAGAGACAGAGAGAATTATTTTTTGTCTACTATCATAATCTCTCCTTTAAAATTATGCTTAAATATAGAAATATAGCCAGGCTCTGTGGCTCACATCTGTAATCCCAGCTATTTTGGAGGAAGATACGGGTGTTTCATAGATTGAGGGTAAATCTTGCAAAAAAAAAATTAGACCTTATCTTAAAGATTAAGATGGGTTTACTGTTGTATATCTGTAAGGGAAGATGTAAGATAATCATTATCCTAGACTGGCCCAGGAAAACACTACTGGAAAAATCAAACAAAACTAAAAGAGAAGGAGTCATGGTTCAGTAGTAGAGACTGTGCCTGGCAAGTACGGATTTTGAAGTTCGAAACGCCAGTCCTAACCAAAAAAACAAAACAAACAAACAAAAAATCACAGTTTTCCTCTTGGCAAAATCATAGTATGCTTGAAAACAAATAAATTTTTCTCTTAGTTTATACAAACACCGTTGAAACTTTAGATGAAAAACTTTTGAAGATTGGTGAATGCCTTCACTTTAAAAACATGACTTTGTGGGACACTGGTGGCTTGCCAGCTATCTAGCTATTTGAGTGGCTGAGATCTGAAGATTGCAGTTCAGAACCAGCTTTGGCAAGAAAGTCAGTCAGATCCTTATTTCCAATTAACCACCAGAAAACCAGAAGGAGAGCTGCTGCTCCAAGAGGTAAAGTGCTAGCCTTGAGCAAAAAAGCTCAGGTACAGTGCTCAAGTCCAGAGTTCAAGTCCCACAACTAACACACACACACACACACACACACACACACACACACACACAAACACATATACACACATGCATGCACACATACATACATAAATACATACATACATAAATCATTCATATCATATTTAGTGAAGAACATAGAGACCATTAATGGAACTTCTTAGAACCTGTCTTTGACTAGCATTCCACTATACATTTAGTCTTTGAGTATCCCTGTTTATTAGGTATTTTCAAATTGCTGCTTTTTACTATATCATTATCTTAAAATGATGCCAATTTCAAAGAAATATTTCTCATTCTTGTCACTTTTATTCACTTCTTGATTCCTTACACATCAGGTGGCTTGAATATGTAGATTATACAACTGTCTGATTATACAACTTCTTTCTCATCTTCTCAAACATTTATCATCTGGCTCACAAAGCATTGAACATGCTCTGGTTCCAAGTACTGAAGGCAACCACGTTACTAAATGGAATGCTCATTTTTGATCATGTGTGAATGCTAAGCAACACCATGACTCACTGTAGACATTTTTCTTTACCTGCTCAATAATCTTAGTTTAGCAGATATCAAGTTATCTGAAATTACTACTACTCTTTCCCTCCATCTCCACTACTCTTTCCCTCCATCTCCAGCACTTCATCCTTTTCAAAGGCTCTTCTATTTTGTAGCTCTTCAAAGCTTCTCACCAGCTTCTCTTCACTCCTTCCTTTCCTTTCTGTTTTTGAATAGCTGCAATGCATTTGTACATTTGTGTGTCAGCGTTACCCAAGACCATACAAATAGTCTAAGACCATCCTCTAAATCTCAAGGGGATTAAATCAAACTTCATCGTTCATCTCGAAACTGGTTCATGCACCTTCATCTGTAGGAAACCTTTCAAATGATTTGCTTTTCAGTAGCATGTTAAATTTGCTTAATGTTCATTAACTCCATAAAACGTGATTAAAGAGAACAAACTTTTTTTTCTTCCCTTGTGAATTGGAAGTCTTTAAAGTGTCATTGATAATTGTTATCGAATATGTGGGATATTTCATTGCACATTATAAAAAATATAAGAAATGCAAATAGAAGGAAGCTTTTATTTAATGAAAATTAAACTTAGGAAAGATTCAATAAAAACAAATTGCTCAAACAACTTATCTCATGACATGAATTATAGTTAGGAGAAATAGGAATTTCAAAATTTTACATAAAATTGGAATTAGGATATAATTGCTAGGATTCTTTCTTTATTTTTGCTGGTCCTGGGACTTGAAATCGGGGCCTGAGTGCTGTTCTAGAGCTTTTGTTCTCAAGATTAGTTCTGTACCATTGAGCCATAGCTCCTTTTCCAGCTTTTTTCTGGGTAATTGGAGATAAGAGTCTCACAGACTTTCCTGCCAAGGCTGGCTTTGAACTGTGATCCTCAGATCTCAACCTGATAAATTAGGATTTCAGGCAAGAACCACTAGCACTAGAGACAGGATTCTTTAATTTTTATTGTTTCCAAACAAACTCACTATAGAAAACTTACAATGGAAATTTTATCACAAGTACATTTTGCAAAGTGAACATTTTTCTCGAGCATTTTGTGTTGTTCTTCCATTGTGTTTATTACTATCTACAATTATGCCATATTGTTAGTAGTAGTAGTAGTAGTAGTAGTCTCGGCTGTATACAGTAGTAAAACACGTGCTGTTCATCTTTCTAATGTTCATCTTTCTAATCTTTCTATAACTTTACATGATGATTTCCTGAAAAGGAAATTATTCCTGAATAATACTTCACTGTATATATGCACCATATTTTCTTTATCCTGTTGCCAGTAGATGGGCACGTCCACTGATTCTATAGCTCAGCTATTGTGAATTGTGCTGCTATGAGCAAGAATATGGTTTCTTTCTTGGACATTGACTTGCAGCCTTTTCCACTGTATGTCCAAGAACATACAGCTTGACAGTATGGCAACTTCTATTACTACTTTTGAGATTTCCAATTCCTCTACAGACACCTCATCCTTTATATACCTGACATATTTGTGTTCATTTCTGTAGTAAAATTTGTGTTTAACAAGCTTCAAGAGTGCAACAGTCAAGATTATTATATAGAGAAACCAATACCCAATAACTGGCACCTCTACCAATAAAATAATGTCAATCATTGCCTAAATGTGTTGAACATCCAAGAAGCTTGTACAAGTTACACATTTTTTGTCTTCAAAACTTCCTTTTGTTATAGTCTGCTAGAATACAATCAGAATTTGTTGTAGCACATGTATCTCCATCACAGAGCTGGGTCATTTCCAGATAAATATCATTAATCTTTGGAGATTCTGTTATTTAGAATTCAGTTCCTAGTCAAGATATGGCATTATATTGGTAATCATGTCTCTTTAGACATTCTACATTGGAACCCTTTTTCAAAACTCTCCTTCATTTTGATGTTCTTGACAAATTTAGAGATTAGTGCCAGACATTTTAGTGCCAGTCCTTCTATTTGCTTTGGTTATGTGTTTGTCTCTTGACTAAATGGAGATATTGTATTTTAGAAATGAAAAACACAGATGTAATGTGTTGTTCACAACCCATATCAAGGACACATACCATCCACACGACTTACCACTTCTACAGTTTGGCTTCATCACCTGGTTGAAATAATGTGACAATTCTGCCCTGTTTCCATGAAATACTTTTGGAAGAACCTCATTACATACCACCGGCACTTGGGGAGTAGTGAACATCTCTGCTTCATTGGTTGGCATTTTATGTGTGTGTATATATATATATATATATATATATATATATATATATATATATATATATAATAGATTATATAATCTATTATATATATATATAATTTGGAATGCTTATGCACCAAAGCCTTGACTCTTAAATTTCATTTTTATTGCCTAGTACATTTCTTAATAACACTATGGACTCATGGACTCATGGATATTTACTTTATTCTTAGAGTTATGGTACTTTTATGGCTTATTATTATTTTGTTGCTTAAACTTTTCTATTTTTGGTTGTGGGAGCTCTTTTGGATGACTTCTGTGCCCTTTTGAGATACCCCATACAATTTGTGCTTTGAGCTCTTTCATCTCTGGCAATGTTAGATGCTCCGGTCTATGTGTTATTTCTTTTGTTCAACTTTCTATGTCTGAGACACACAATGTTGTGTATCTGTGTAGAGGTCAACAAACTAGCCCAGGGGTACTTTGTCATGTTTTAGTAGAATGAAGACACAGGTATATTTGAGTGTTGTTTGTGGCTACTTTCATAATACAAGAGTAGAGTTGATGAACATCAGTATGTTTGCCCCCATCAGCAATTGTGTTGATACTCTGGCCTAAGGGTATTTAATTCATTACAAGTTCCTGAAATTCCATCAGTTCAAAGAAATTGCAATAAAGAAAAATGATTATTGTTTTTATTTCTTAATTTATGTACATTTTTGTTTATTTATTCCGAGTACTGAGGATTGAGCTCAAGCCTTCCTACATTCAATGAAAACAATCTAACCTTGGAGCTGGGTCTTTGATCTTTTTACTTTTACAGATAGAGCCTTATGCTTGCTGGCAAACATCAACTCTTCAATCTCGGCCTCCTGAATAGCAAGGATTACAAATCTATGACTAGTCATATCAATTTACTTTTTTTTTTGATACATAGTCTCTGTGGCCAGGCTAGCTGCAAAATTTGTTATGTAATTACAAACATTGTACTTCAGCCTCCCAGACACAAAGATTAGAATTTGTGCCATTTCTCACAGTGCAAGGACAAATATTTGAACTGATGTTTCTGCCACTATTAAAGAGTAGATCATCTGAAATTTCTGTTCAATACATTGCTCTAACTAGAAGGAAGAAAGGTATATTGCAATAACATGTTGAAATTTACTTTTATAACATTTAATTAAACCAAATTTCAACTCTATTATTATGTTGTAGAGATTCTATTGAGGTATATTTTCTTACCATATTTGACCAAATCTCTAATTACACTTCATAGTAAATAAGTTTATGATATACTTCTGTTTTGCCAGACAGTGGTGTATAAAAGAACAAAGGAATTTTTATAACTTTGGGATCCAATAGAGGCAGATTGCATAGATAAAATTAACAGAAACATTGAAGGTGCGATCTTCCAATGTGAATTCTGTGTTAGATTTTCTATATTATATATACATTATAATATGTATGTGCTATCTATCTCATATATGTTTATATATGAGAAGTTTATCTTTTTCACATTGCAATTTCCTAACCAATAAAACTCAAACTTATTGTGCATTCTAATATGGGAGAAACCTGTAGGCCAGCAAGTGGCTGGGTCAGAAGGTCACTGGACTTGTCAGATTGTTTTAATTCTCTGATAAAGGGATTTTTTGGAAGTCTGGCATGCTGTCATATGTGAATGGTCAGACAAAGTAACTGACAATTTGGCAACTATCCTAAACACAACTGAAAACACACTAATCTTTTCCCCAGAATTTGAATTTTGACTCCTTTAATAGTCTTTAAATTAAAAAAAAAATGAAAATTGTGCTTTCTGAGATTTGGACTTTTGAGATTTCAACATTTGGTGTTTTCATCTTTCACGATTAAAATTTCTGACATTTTGATCTTTGGAGATTTAATCTTTGGAGAGATTTTTCCCTTACGGTATTTCAACATTGGGGATTATCGTATTGAAGACTGTGCAATTCTAGTTGACACAGGCCCAAATTACCTGAAGAGACTGGCTCCTACACCCTCTGTGCTCTGTGGCACCAGGGCCGGGGTGGCTGTGATTGCACAGTTCATTGAGCATCCATCTGGAGAGTGAACGTGTGGCTCCCACACTCCACGTCCACCGAACCTCATGTTCTAGAGATAGTGTGTGTGTGTGTGTGTGTGTGTGTGTGTGTGTGTGTGTGTGCGCGCGTGCTCGTCTGGACACTGTCTCTGAGAATGTATGCTCCAGTTTAGCTCTTTACCACTTGAGCCACTCTCCACTACTGGCTTTTTTAGGCAGTTAATTGGAGATAAGAGTCTCTTAGTCTTTCCCTGCCTGGCTTGGAACTACCATCCTAAGATATCCTCCTCCTCCTCAGTAGCTAGCATTGAGGAGGAACCAGCTTGAGGAACCAGCCCCTCTTGATACTTTTCAATACCCTCTTCCCTTACCTGGTAAGCCAGTATTGAGGGGAAAAAATTATGATTCCTTCAAGTAAGTTCATAGCATTCATTATTTATTTCTTGCAATAACACTTGCTCTGATGAAGTAAAGAGATAAATCAAATGAGTTACCTTGTCACTCATTGCTAAGCTCCAGAAGAATGTTCAGCAACTCTTTTGTTCTGTCATTGCAAGGTAATAATTTTTTATGTAGATAATACTTTATTTCAAAATTTCAGCAAGCTTTGTGATATAAATCACCCAACCTAGTTTTATTATAACAACTCAAATTATATGAACAAAACATATTATTAAATTTTTTATTATGGACTTTAAAGGTATTCAAAAGAAGAGATAATGAGTAAAATTACAAGTTCAAGATATATTCATATTGTCACAAAGGCAAGAATCTAAACAAAAACAAGCTACATAATACTTTTTGTCATAAAGCAGAATGCGTTAGTTTGGTTGTTTTTTGGTTTTCTCTGTGTGTGTGTGTGTGTGTGTGTGTGTGTGTGTGTGTGTGTTTTCTTTTACAATCTGTTACCAAATGCTGCCTTAAGCAACAGAAAGCAATTTTTTTTCTCTTTTCACTTTTAAAATGGTTATAAAGAAACATTTAACTTACACAATCATTGCAATGTTTAGTAATTCTTTCAGAAAATCACATTCCTCCTTTTGTGACAATAAAAATAAATATTGGGTTTATTTGGTACGTGTGGGTATGGTTAACTTGTTTTATATACTTTTGTTTGTAATTTCACAAAGTGGCTTTAATTTGTCATGTGTGTGTGACCACAATGCCTCAGTGTCACCCCTTTTATCACTCCCCCCCATCATTCCCAACCCCACACATCACCTAGTTATCTAGTTCTATTTCAGCATATATTGAACATTATAACTACAATCACTCAACTTTCCTCTCTTAATTTGTCTACCCCTTCCCTTGACCTCACATCCTGAGGTACTTACACATACATATACAAATGCATTATATACAGGAGAGGATTTCAATGGTAACTCCCTTGAACAAGGTATAGTTTATTTGTTATATAATTTACATATTTATACAGAAGAAGTAAGTGAGAGTCAGAAATACTTCAAAATCAATTCACAATTCTTTGCATTCACCATATTATTAAGGTCCTATATCTTAATACAAAAACAGAAGAGTCCCAAATTTATGTATAAACTGAGAAAGGAAGTTAATTTATTTATGGATTTCAGTAGACACAGATTTGTACTGCTATTTTATTCAATAAAAAATGGTCATAAATGGAAATGAAGAGATATTTTGACCAAGAAAAGTGTTTTGGAATGAGTTATAGTGACTTCTTGACTATCCACTAATGTGAAGAAACAAAGTCACATAAAGCAAAAGGGATCTCTGGAAATGTTTTCATATTTTTATGTCTAGTTACGTCTAAATGTATACTTGCAATAATATATTAAAAAATTTAGTAGAGTATATGCACTAGAAAAGTCAAAGAACCACTGTTACAAATCATGGTAACAATTACAATTTCCTATAGTGGGTAAAATTTTTTAGAGGTTTAGCATAGAAGTGACTATTGAGTAAAGCTAGATTCTATGAAATCATTACAGAAATGGTTAAGGGGAACACTAGGGCTTCTAGGCACAGTGGAAACTTCCAGAGTGAAGATCCAGAATCACAACAAATCAAAGAAAGACTGGATAAATGGAATTGCAGCAAACTTAGGAGTTTCTGCATGGCAAAGGACAAAGTTAGGAAGATAAATAAAAAACCCACAAAATGAGGGAAGATCTTTACTAGCTATGCATCGGACAAGGGCCTCATATCTAAAATATACATAGACCTCAAAAAATTAAATCCTCCAAAACAAATCCTCAAAGAAACACAACTTAATTAATAATGGATTAAAGAGTTAAAGGGAGACTTCTCAAAAGAATAGTCAATAGACACATGAAGGAATGTTCAACATAAAATTCTAGCCATAAAAGAAATGCAAATTAAAACAACATTGGGATTCCACCTCACCCCCGTTAGAATGGCCATTATCAAGAAAACTAACAATACCAGAGGCTGGTAGGGATATGGCCAAAAGGGAGCACTACTAAACTGTTGGTGGGAATACAAACTTGTCCAACCATCCTGGAAAGCAGTATGGAGTTTCCTCAAAAGACTAAACATAGAACTTGTCTATGACCCAGCAATTCCACTCTTTGGCATTTATCCAAATGATGACAAACAAGGCAACACTAAAACTGCCAGTGTAACCATGTTTAGAATAACCATGTTCAGAATAACCATGTTCATTGCAAAATTGTTTATCATAGCTAAGATAGGGAATCAGCCCAGCTGCCTCTCAGTAAATGAATGGTTCTAGAAAATGTGGTTCACATGGAATTCTATGCTTCCATCAGAAAGAATATTGAAGCATTTATAAGGAAATGAAAATACTTTGAAAAAATTATATTAAGCAAAGTAAGCCAGATTCAAAGAAACATAGGTTCTTTTTCCCTTCCCCTCCCCAAATTATACCAATGTCAAATACAGTGAAAACAGGGGTTATACCATGGGGGGAGGGACATACAAAGCAAATAAATCATCATATATAAATATATATACATATATATATATATATATATATATATATATATATATGTTAGAAACAATAGCAAGAAAGAAAGCCATTTGAGTCCTTATCTTGGAGTTCATTTCGCCTGACATCAACTTATCTGACCGTTTCTGCCCAAGGAGGATATTCTTAGGAGAGGATCACAAAGGTTCAGCAGCAAAGACCATATGATCATATAAAATGATATGTATCAAAATGAACTCCAAGAAATGGAAACCAGAAGTGTTTATTTATTTTGTTTAATGGGTTTTCTTTTCCTCCTTTGTCACTGTTTTTGTTTTCTGAGCCCTTTGTCGTATATGTAAGTTCTTCTGTTTCGGGAAGGAGAAAAAGGAAAGGCACCAAAAATGGTGGGACAAAGGGTGAACAAATGCAGCAGTGCCACTCATGAGACACTATATTAAAAAAGATCTCTATAACTTGTGGGAGAGGGGGATTGGGAAGGAAACACTGGGAGAATATGGAGGGGTGACCCTGTTAAAAAGAAAAGAACTCATTACCTGACTTATGTAACTGTAACCCCTCTGTCCATCACCTTTAACAATAAAAGAAAAGTAATTGTCTGTTGACATTAAATGTAAAGTTATGGACCAAATTTAAATTTAACTCCTTTTTATCACTGAATAATAATTTCTTATATGTGTTGGGAGTTTATAACAGATTGTTAATTTTAATTTCAGTAATATAAAGTTGCTATCCTTACCAGAAGAGAGAATAATACATAATACAATAATGTTTGGAAATTAGGTTAATTCTGTTTTTTTTAATTAATTAATTTATTTTTTATTTGTTTGTTTATTGCTGGTCCTGGGGCTTGAACTCTGGGCTTGAGTTTCTTTTGCTCAAATGAAGCATTCTAGTACTTGAGCCACAGCTCCACTTCTTGCATTTCTGAGTAGTTTATTGGAGATAAGAATCTCACAGTTTCTGGCTCTTGGCTGACTTCAAACTGCAATCCTCATATATCAGCCTCCTAAGTAGTTATGATTACAGGTGTGAGCCACCAGTGCCGGGCTTATGTTTTTATTTTTATTAAAGAGTATTTAATGGAGCCAAGTGACAATCAGGCATGTTTATAATGGTGGCTACTGAGAAGGTTAACATCTGAGAAAGTTTGCCGGGTGCTGGTAGCTCACGCCTATAATCCTAGCTACTCAGGAGACTGAGATCTGAGGATCATGGTTCAAAGCCAGCCGGGGCAGGAAGGTCCATGAGATTCTTATCTCCAATAAACCACCAGAAAACCAGAGGTGGTCCTGTGGCTCAAGTGGTAGAGTGCTCACCTTGAGCTGAAGAGCTGAGGGACAGTACCTAGGCCAGAGTTCAAGCCCTAAGACCAAAAAAAAAAAAAAAAAAAAAAAAACCAAAAACAAAAAACAAAAAAACAAAGGTGAGGGTTGTGATTCAAATCCAGCCAGGGCAGATATATCTGTGAGACAACATCTCTAATAAATCAGGAGAAGATCCAGAATGAAGTCATGGATCATGTGATAGAGCACCTCCTTCTTAAGCAAAAATGCCCAGACAGAAAAAGAGCAAAAGACCCTGAATTCAAGCCTGATATGTGCATAAAACTGCCAAAAATGAATATATAGTGATAATGAAATTATTAGATTTGAAAGAACAATGCAAAAAAAAACAAAAAATTAGGCAGAAAATCATTTGTTGTGCATTCCAAATGATTTAATCAAGGTTATAGAAATGTGCATTTCTGCCCATGGAAATAATTTTGTTGGAAAATAAATTGACAAATTAAAAAAGCAGTGATTTTCCAAATAATTTTTTAATCTGATAGAGTTTTACATTTGTATTCTATAAAGTATTATAAAATGGGAGCTAAACTAATACTACTATACAGATTTAATATGTTTAATTAATATAAAAATAAATATAAAGTTTTAGTGCTTAAAACAATTTTTCACTATATATATTTAAATGCATATAATTACTTTTTCATTTAAATTGAAATTCATATAAGAAAATATGTAATTTTTACAATAAAGTTGAAGTTTAATCATTTAAACTAAATTGAACTGACAATATTAAGGTTAAAATAACATACATATTACATATATATTCATATATATATATATATATATATATGTTCAGGCTTAACACCATAGATATATGTATACATAGATATATGTATGTATATCTATATAAAATATATACACAGCCATATACATACATGTATATGTATTTTAAATATATATGAGTTGATAATTACATAGGCAAATAATGATTATATATCAATAGATATAAAATTACTTGGAATTTGAAGTGATAGAGCAAGACTAAATAAAATAATATTTATCATTCATATATCTTACGAATTATTGAGTCAATAATTAAAACCTCCTTTTTCAAATATGGTTCAGATAGATAAATTAATTTATTCAATATTACAAATAAAATTACTTTTAGATTAATAAAACTGACTCGCTAAAATAATATGAATATTTTTTAAGTTTAAAAACAGTAAAAGGCTTTTTTTTTGGGGGGGGTGGTCTGGCTGTGGGGCCTGAACTCTGGGCCTGGGTGCTGTCCCTCAGCTCTTCAGCTCAAGGCTAGCACTCTACCACTTGAGCCACAGCGCCACTTCCGGCTTTTTTCTTTTTGCTTATGTGGTTCTGAGGAATCAAACTCAGGGCCTCATGCATGCAAGGCAAGCGCTCTACCACTGAGCCACCTTCCCAGCCCCCAGTAAAGGCTTTTTTACAAATAGCAAACAATACATTTTAAAACTTGACCTACTTCTTGGCTAGATTACCATAAAGAAAAATTTCATTTGTCATAACTCATAATTGTCATAAAATTGTACATAATTTGCAATGAACATTCTCTTAAAATTTAGCTAGCATTCCCCAATGTGTGTTTTATTAGAGATTATATTCATGCATGTCAATTATCAAAAATATCATATAGCCAGTGCTGGTGGTTCACACCTGTAATCCTAACTACTTAGGGTGCAGTGATCTGAGGCTCATTGTTTGAAGTCAGCCAAGTAGGAAAGTCTATAAGACTCTTACATCAAATTAACGACAAATCAGCCAAATATGGAGCTCTAGCTCAATTACACTTGTGCAAAAAAGATTAGGAATAGCACCCAGGCCCTGAATCCATGTCCTGGGATCAGCACACACACATATACATATACATATATGTATATACACATATACATATATACATATATAAATACATGTACACATACATATATAGTTTGTCCATATATATGTATAATTTGCACATATATGTATAAATGTTTAAATGTATAAATATACATACATAAATATGTATATGTATATATATGCATGCATGTATATAGGTATATATATTTATATATCTATATTTACAAAGTTATATGCATATCTATCTATATCTCTAAATAAATAGCATTTAAATAATAGTATTAATAGTATTTATTGTATTAATAGTATTTAAATAAATAGTATTTAAAATTCTGTGATCAAGTACCAGTTACAAGCAACCACAGTTATTTGTCATTTTCACCAAACAAATTTGAAATTCTTTAAGTAGAATTTCAAAATCACAGACCACTTGGCAACACTAATACAGCTTTTCTACCATATAAACCAAAAAGGAAATTTGCACCATACTTCAATAAGCTAATCACAAACATCATATACATTAACTACTAAATTAAATATAAGACATAAATGTAAAACATGTTCACTACATATTTGTCGGTTTGGGGGACCATACCACAACAAGTACATTAAATTTATAGAAACTGAGTTTGTTCCTTCAGGTACCATGAAGCCAGAAGTTCAGACACACATTGTAAACAGCCAATGTTTATAGCTCCTAGCCTTGAAGATAATAACTAAAATTGTCAAAAATGCAAAACTAATTTTGAAAATATGCATGACATTTAAAGGAAAATTTGTATTTGGGGCTCACATTAATACATACATCAGTATCTGCTTTTAAAGGTAGAATATATACCTAAGCATGTGAGAAGAAACCCAGACACCAAGTCAGAATGTATTAAACCTTTACAAGAGAGCCAAGCACTGGTGGCTCATGCCTGTTATCTTAGCTACTCAGGAAGCTGAGATCTGAGAATCACCTTTCAAAGCCAGCCCAAGCAGGAAAGTCTTCCAGACTCTTACCTCCAATAAGCCACCAGGAAACCAGAAGTGGCGCTGTGACTTAACTGGTAGAGTGCTAGCTTTGAGCTGAAGAGCTGAGGGACAGAGCCCAGGCCCAGAAAAATCTTTACAGAAAAGTTGAAGCCATCATAAGATTTTGTAGAGGCAATGTATGTGTATGGTGTGAAAATGCATTAAAAATATGAAGAAAGTCCTTAACTACACACAAGATGTGTCTAAAAAATGTTCGTTATAAACAGGTGATATGAAATAAATAGAAATTAGTACTAAAATCATAAAGCATATTGTATGTCAAAATAAAAGTTAGGTATTTTATTTTAAAATAACTCATGAAATATAAAAACATTAATAATTCTAAAAAATAGAAATAAGAAAACAGTGGTTAACTGTGTGGGACAAAAACTGAAGTAGGGCCATATTTGAACAACTGAACACTTGTTTAGAATGAGAGACAGACAGGAAGATTAGGAGCATTCTTAGAAGCATGAGATTATATCTCTCTCAATTCTATCAATCAAATTACATCATCTGTTTTCCTTGGAATTGTATTTCGTTAAATACATGATAAAGCTGTATATTTTGTTATAATGTTTGGAGATATTTGAAAGAGAAAAGGAAAAGAATAGTTACAATAAAAAAAATTATAAATCTCAATGTATCTGCTATATTGCAGCATTAAATGAAGAAATATAAAATGGTTAAAAGAGGAAAGTGTGCTTATACATCACATTGTAGACACTGTTCTTAAGTCAAAGGTACAGTACAACTTTACCAGGCCTCTCTAGATCTCTGTTCACTTAAAAATAGTTTTTATATTTATCAGAAATTTCTTCCTTGGGGAGGGCAGGGGGGGAGGCTGGGAAGGGATGGGAAGGGGAAACAAAGGAGGAGGCTACAATGCTTGTTAAGAAATGTACTCATTATCTTGCCCATCTAATTGTAACCCCTCTGTACAGTATTTTCACAATAAAAAATAAATAAAAATTAAAAAAAAGAAACTTCTTCCTATGGTAATTCCAGCACATAGCCTGTGGCTGTCTAGTTTTGGCTAATGAAAACATTATGGAATGTCTTTTGGGATGATGTAGAACAAGCTTTTACTCCCTTACAATTCAAAGATTGAGATATTCCTTTTTCAAACACTGCAACATTTTCCTGTCCAAATAATGTAATAGCTTCTAATAAATACTAAGTGCTGCTGTCCTGCACTCATGATGACTTACCACATTGCTAATATGCTACGGACTGATAAGTCACAAATATTTTATCATAAACAGAGTATAGATGGTAATGGAATTTAACATGCAAATATAGCTTACTGAAGATTACTGCATCCTAATTACTTTCCAAGCTCAATCAGACCTTAAGTTAGTTGAGAGCTGACAGTTTTGGAATGCGAAAGACTTTACATATTTTAGCTAATTAAACTTGTAATTATTCAATACTTTCCTTCTCTAAGCACTTAAGATACACTTTTAAAGTCAATTTCCTAAGGAGTAAAGCAATAAGTGATCATCAGCCATATTCCTCAAATAGAAAACATGGAGTTACATAATTTATTGATAGTTGCCTCTCTACATTTTAATATTGTAATAGCTAAAATTTTCTAATAGACTTTGAAGAAACTTAAAGATAAATGCATGCAAATTTTGCCCTTATGTTAGAAATTGTTAAAAATGGATGACATTTTTTGAATGAAATCACTAGTGAACCAAAATTGTTAATGAATACAAGTTAAGCTTCTAGGTAATATAAAAAAATTATTCCTTTATTACTTCACAAACATGCTTATGGGAGCTAGTATGGATCCAAGCTAAGTTGTCTGACTTAGGTATTAGTCTGTCTTTCTTTGATAGGGGAAGTTGAGTAGAAATATGCTAGTAGAGGTAATCACTTACATTTAAGAACACCATTGTGGGACTGGAAAGGTGGCTCAGTGGTAGAGCACTTGCCTTGCATGCATGAGGCCCTGGGTTCGATTCCTCAGCACCACATAAGAAAAAAGAAAAAAGCCTGAAGTGACCTTTTGGCCTTGAGCTGAAGAGCTGATGGACAATGCCCAGGCCCAGAGTTCAGGCCCCACGACTGGACCCCCCCCAAAAAAAGAACAGCATTGGTTGGACAGGACCAAGGTGGCTTATAGATCACAACTTTGAAATATTTCCTACCACTGAGAAAGTAAAGACTTCTCAAATATGTATTCATGTGCATTATAATTTTAATAGAATATTTTACTTTAAATTTATTGTTTTACTCAGAGGAAGAAGATCTGATTCTAAGTCATTGAATAACTAATGACATTTGATCGAACTCAATATGACGCCTTTGTTCCTAGAATCACCAACTTGGTAGGTGAAATAGTATCATGTGTAAAATATTTCATTTTTAACAGCTAAATAACCAAAAATCACCACATTAACAGGGTTGCCTGTGCTCTGGCAGAGAAGTGAGCATCCATTAAGTAAAGGGAGCCATTGTAAATAGCATTAATTAGTCTCATTGTTGACACTGGGCACAGAAGATAGACATATTTTTCACCTAGGTTAGGAGGTTTCAAAGTGTCAGATAACTCCATAGAATTGGGTAAATAGATGTTGTAAATAGATGTTGATAGACTTAATTCTAGTTTTCCATTAGAGTTCATCCATACTCAATGTGCTAGATGACTTTCTAAAGAAGCAGAATCTATGCAGCAAGTTAATAAAGGAAACAGGGCCATAGTGACAGGCAGACTGTATGAAGACACAGACAATTTAACTCCAGTTTTCTAAAGTTAGAAAAGATTTACCTTTAGCGGTATTGTCTGAAACACACGAGAAAAAAAAATGTAATCTCATAAGTCAACAAGTATTTTAAAGAAGCTCATATAAAATGTCTCTGTTTTTATTTAATGTTTGTTTTTAAAGTATAGTTCAATTTAAAGCCTTGCAGTTTGAGGAGAAAATGTTTTTCCTAAGTGATGCAAATTATTATCAGGACATTACTCTTGTTTATTAGACATAGTACAATAAATCAATCCTTTGGAAAGAAAATATGAAAACCTGAATCAACCTCCATCCTCTCCTAAGAAGAAAAATCTACTTCTAGGGTGCTCTTTGGAACATCGGCAAATAAATATTTACTCAATGATGTCACATTTTTATCTTATGCTAATTAAGCTCTTACGTTACATGAAATAATTCCTCAGATTGATTCCATGGTTATTAATCTATACGTTGTTTAATAAAGCAACTGGCCATCCCCAGAACATGTTTCTATGATATTTATTCCAAATTAATGAGCTTTACATTATTTCTGTGAGATATTAAATCTCATTTATCCTTAGCTTCTCTGTGTCCTTTTTGAAAATTCAGTCACTGAACAAATTCTTCGGTTTTCTGTCACTAGTTCATTCTTTAGAGACAGTACCATTTTGTCATTCATTTCTCAAAGGAATTTATAGGAATGGTGACTTTGGTTTTTTATCAGTGATTTTTTTTTCCTCCCAATGTCTTAGACAGAGATTTACATAACTAAGAAGCTATTTGATATCTAAAGAAAAGTTATTATTATAACTATCTTTATATTTCATATCCCACGTCCTTGAACATAAAACATACTTTCCAAATAATGCTATCATCATTTATCATTGAAATATCTATTTCATTATGTGAAGTTGGGATTTGCATGGTGCTTTTAATCAGATGAAAAAGAGAATCTGTAGTTCATAGAACAACAAAATAAAAGGATATTTAGGGCATTTGAAAAGCTTATCAGTATTCAATTAAATGAAGTAAAGTACTAATATGTTTCTACTTACTTAAATTTCCATAAACTCCCTTGGTAATCACTAATTTTAAAACATTGCTTCCCTCTGGAAGTTGATTTTCCTTGGTTATCATTGGCATGCTGGTGTGGATTAAAATTTTCTCAATATTGCTTTATGCTAATAAATTCTTAAGAGAAATGATGCCACTTCATCAGATAAATTCTGCAATTTTAGAAACAGATACATTTTGCCAATCTGTGGAGTGTGTCTCTATATTTGATTGCTCTGCACCTGTGTGAACTGATCATTAAAGTAGTATATATTCTGAGTGTATTACAGGGTCTGCTGGCCTTATAAGGATATTACCTTCATTTATCTGTCTATTACATTTGGTTCAAACATTAGCCTTGTCACGAGGAGTATAGTATATACATTTTTATTAAATCTACCAAGTCATAAAAACCAAGTGCTAAGATGTGTAGTTTAGTTAGTTTTTATACTTTGCATTGGAAACTAATAGAAATTCAATAACGTTATAATGTTGGCAGTTATCAAGTATATTACACATTCTATACATATTTATATGATCTTTACATATTCACTAATAAATATAATTGACCCACTAGATGTGAATAGACTTGCCAGTATTACAAGCTCCGGAAAAATGATGAGTGTCTAGAATTTTATTTACACTGAACTATATACTCTACATTTTGAAAAGAGAAATTAAAAAGTGCCAAAGATGAATGCTCACTTTTCATTCTAGGCGCTTATCATGTTTAATTTCCCTTTAGCATGCAACAGGATTTTAGTAGTACTTGGATATGGGAAATACTGACATGAGTTTTATTTTGTTTCAGAAACTTTCATATTTCTTTAGAAATGTCTTAGAATACTAATGTCTTAACCACTGATAGATAGATAGATGGATAGATAGATAGATAGATAGATAGATAGATAGATAGATAGATAGATAGATAGATAGATATTTGAAACAAAATGTTGAATACCTATACACATACACACACATATATACATATATCTATATAAATACATGTGTGTGTGTGTGTGTGCGCACGTGCGCGTGCACTCCAGCCCTGGGGCTTGAACTCAGCACCTGTGCACTATCTCTGAGTCTTTTTGCTCATGGCCAATGAATGATCTGTTGCCTGAGCCGCAGCTCCATTTCTGGCTTTTTGGTGAATAATTAGAGTTAAGAGTTTCACTGGCTTTTCTGCCCAGGCTGGCTTCAAATGGTCAGTTCTTAGCCTCCTAGAGTATCTAGGATTACAGGTGTGAGCCACCAATTCCCAGCTTGTAAACATTGAATATCTGTGTTTGATATCCTGAGCACCTTAATGTCAACTCAGTTCACTGTATCTTTTTTTAATTTAATTTTATTATCAAGGTGATGTACAGAGGGGTTATAGTTACATACGTAAGGTAGTAAGTACATTTCTTGTCAAACTTGATACCCTCTCCATCATTTTTCTCCCACTTTCCCTATCCCCCCAGCTCCCCACCCAAGTCCTACAGATGATTTCCAACATATTGTCTTGTGAGTGTTGCTATTGCATTGGTTCAGCCGTTGTCCCTTGTCTAGACATTTTGTTGTTCCCCTCCCCTATCTTTTGATTTCCATGTTAAATTTGAGCTTGGCTCCATGCCCCCAGATGATGAGCCAGCCACACTCCTTCTGTGTCCTTCCTCCTAGGAATCCTTGAGGAAATGTATTTATTGTTATTGTTGTTGTTGTTGTCTTTGTTTTTAATCTTTAAATAGTTGTACAAAGCCATTAGCATTTAACAAAGCAGTTTGTCATCCTTTTCCACATTCTTACTCACTTCTCCTCACTACTCACCCCTCCTCACTACTCACCCCTTCCTTCAACTTAAATTTTGTAGGATATATATTGAATTCTCAACTACATTTTCCTCTTCTTTTTCAATTATACTCCTTTCCCCTTGACCCTACTTCACACTTTCTAAGTATCCACTTCCTAGTATTTACTTTGTTGAACTTTAACTTCCTAAAGGATAGGAGTGGCTCTTACATTGTAGCTTTACTGATTTTTAAAAAGTGGGATTCTCTTACTATCCAGTGTCTCCTCTTTCCTAGCTTGTTAAAGATTAAGCACATTTTATGTAATATACTTTAACTGAAAGTACATTTTATGTAATAGACTTTAACTGAAAGTATATGCTGACTGTAGTAAAGTAACTTGCAGAATAAATACTCAGTACCCATATTATTCAAAAGGTCTTTTCCCATGTAACTATCAGACACCTTGCTCAGCAGCCCGCCAAAGTCTTATGTATGTTTCTCAAAATAACTTTCTGTTTTGCACCTTCTGGGTTGTTTGTTCACCTGTACAATCCTACTAATTTTGTATGCACAACATTTAGCTGTCCATTTGTTCAGGAGAGTTGATTTGTCATCCTCCATCTCCACTCTTCATCCTTAGGTACATGGATCAGTGCCCTGGAGATGTGACATGGAAGGATTTCCTGCAAGGGCTCCTTTGTTTTATGGCTCCCAGCAGTGTTTAGCCTGGGGAGACACCAGCAGGAAACAAATTTGTGGGAGTGGTGAGACCAGGCTTCCATCTCAATGATTCCCACCCCACTGGGTTACCATATGTTTACTAGGTCCTTCTTCATAAGAAAACTGCTTTTCTAAGTAGCCATGTCTATAACCCCAGTCTTGCTTTCTGAGCCCTGATTTCCTTATGAAAAAAATAAGTTATTAAAATTTCTTTCTGTACCAAAAGCATTTTTCTGGGCAAAATGAAAAGGCACTTTATAGTGACTTTTTTTTTTTACTCTAGTATACAGGTCTAAACTTGAGGCTCTATTTGCTTGTGTAATGATGATGATTTTTTAAGTAAGCCAAAAGCAAGCCATGATTATGGATAGCTTTGTACAACTTTGACTCTCTTATGAACTCAGATTTAAAAAAAAATTAATGCATCCAATTACACCAAGAAAGATAGAATCCAACATCGGCTAATTAGTTGAAACTCCAAGCTTTAAAAGAATCATTTTCCAAAAGAAAAATTTCCCTCAATTGCACACATTGTCAGGAGAGCACCTGACACCTGAAATCAAAGAGTGGAGACACTCAAAGTGAGATTAAATGAGGAATTTGAAATTAAGAAATATTTCTGTTTATATATAAAGCTTAAGGCTATTCTTAATGAGATAATAGAAGGGACTAGGAGATAAATGAAGCAAGCTCTTCGATGTATTCATTTTTTTACTCTTTAATGTTAAATTCAGCTCAGAAGCTTAACACAAAACATGGACTATTGAGAGTAGTTCTGTTTTCATTGCTCTACTATCTTGGCATTCTATATATTCTTTTCAGGTTTTAATTATTTCACATATATATCCACTTTGACCATTTCACATGTACTTATTAGAAAATTCAATTGTTTATGTAATTAGTGTAACTCCATGTGTCCTAGTTATCTGCTAATAAAAAATAATCTTGCTTCTGAGCAACACTATATACTAAAGAAGGCTAAATTACTAGGAAAAAATTAGTTACTTTCCTTGTAGTGAAGAACACTGTGAAGTTAATCTAACTCTGGACATTTCATGACATCAAAGGCAGAGCTATGAGTTCTGATTCCCTAACACCAGTTCTTGAATGTATTGTCTGCCACTCAGAGTCAATAAGAAAGGCTCAGTTATGAGACTATAATTATCATCATGATGAAGTGCTTATAAAGATAATACTAGTGCTTTATTACAACACCTGTGTTGCACACCTTTATCCTTTTAAGTCTTAATCTTCTAATGTAGTTGCATTTATGATCCTCATTTTGCTGATGGAATAATCAGGCATGGCAGAGTTACATAGTAATAAGTCACTTAGTAAGTGACTCAACTTGGGCTCAGGTGAATTAAAATAGGCCATGTTTCCTCAGCATCCGTGAACCACTGGAGGAGTCAATCCTCTCTGAGGCTTCTTGAGAACTTATATGAATGAATCAAAAAATCCTTTCAACTTCTCTCCCTGTGTAGGTTACATTCCAAGAAGTCTAAGTATCAGGCCAAGGTGATGAGTGATGGTTTTGGGGATCTCATAGACTAATTTTCAAATTGTCACTTTGTCCATCTTCTGGACTTGAGATTATCAGTAGATTGATTTACTCAAATCTTCTCAGTATGGAGCTACCCTTCTGCAAACTGAAGACAGCTATATCTAATTCAGGTTTTAAAGTGGAGATAAGTAGGATTCTATAAATTAAAGAGTAGACCATATTTAATAACATAAAACACTATGCTTCTGAAATATTAAAATATTTCACAAACTTCCTGATCCTACCACCCTCCAAATGTATCTAGTAATATCACTTCCTTCTCTCTGTCCCAAGATGGCACATGGTAATTCATTGCTTTATGAAATATCCAAAGAGCTAACACATGCCATGAGATTTTACTCCCCAAATCTTTACTGCCAGTCATACTGACTGGCCCTGAACATTTTGCTGATGATTATTTAAATTAGTGCTACACCAGTAACTTCCTCAAGAAATGCAACAGAAGATTGTACACTTTTCTTCCTCCCCTGTAAGCATTCAGTAATTTATATCATCAGTTGCTTGAAATCATCAGCAGAGGAAGTCAGAATTATTACAAAATCTGAGTGCTTGTGGCTCTTGCTGTAACTCTAGCTATCCAAGCTGAGGTGTGTGGATTACTCTTTGAAGACAGCCAAGGAAAATAAACCCTAGAAACTCTTACTGCCAGTTAACCCAGCCAAAAGCTAGAAGGGGTAGCATGGCTTCAGTAGTAAGGTTCCATCCTTGAGAGAAAAAGCCTAGCAAGAGTGTGAGACAATGAATTTAATGTTTTGGAAGGGCTAATCTTCAATTTACTGTTGAGGAAGACTAACATGTCCTATAGACAAGTGTCCCTTAAATTGTGACCCTAATGCCAGTCTCTGAACTATTTGTTATTATTCTAGATTGGGTTAAGTATAGTAATTAAATATAAGCATTTGGAAACTGTCATCGGGACTTACAGGAAAGGTCATTTTAAATAAACTTCTACTTCATACATATATGTACATAAACGTAATAAATATATATGTATTTATTAACTCTATTAACTTCTACTCTATATGTGTATGTGTGTACGCTCATGAGTTCATAGCTATTGACACTATACTTAAACATCTCCCATGTCTTGGCGTCTCTGTAACAATATCATTTTCACCTACTTTTGCCCTGCCATGGGAACTGGAGTTCATCCAATCCCTTTTCCTTTCCCTTTCTCACTATTTAAAGACTGTGCATGACTTATTTCTGAGCCAACCCAAATTACTGCAGTGAATTTTAGTAAGTTCACTTATTTTTTAAGTCCTTTCAGTTCATTTTTTTGTGGAATTCATTTTTATGAAGCAAAAAAGGGATATGTCTCTAATGTAGAAAGCTATCTAGAATCAAAAGAAAGGGATTGGCAAGAATAGAAGGAAGAGAAAGTATTGGGGATAGTGGCCAAAATTAATTCGGCAGGGAAAGGCTGTATATCTTAAGAGACTTCCTTAGAAATTCTAGAATAAAATATCTTTACTTTTAAGGCCGAGCTTATTTTGAAAGCTGTAATTTTCTTCCAAAACCTTGGCACTTATTTCCAAGACTTCAAATAACCTATTGAATATTTTATATTTTGTATTTTCCCTAGACTAAATTTATATTAGAAATAAAAGCATCAGTGCTATTTTAGAAGTCAGGTACTAGAGATGGATGGAAAACCTTAGGCCAGAAACTTAGTATACTTATCCTTGTACAACTCATTATATTGCTGTTGATGTCAAGTCCTGGATAAATTAAGCAGACCTATTTATATTCTTTGACTCCTGCCTAAACATCTAATCCACATATCATCTATATACTGGCTCTTCACTGACTCACCCTGGGAAAGTTAAAAGAAATTATTTCTATATATGCCAACTCATTTATATTTAATGTTGCACTTAAGGGGCACAATGAAAAATGAAAACTATTAGTAGATTCAATAAAGAGCCAATACATGTGAGACATAGAGAGTTTAATGTTATTATTTAATCACAAAACCAAGTTTAAATCTAAGATCTTAAACTCTGTATATAGTACATATTCACTTCACAATTTTATATCACTTGTGAGTATTCAACTTCCTTTAATTCAAAACTTACGGCTTACAAAGTGTTTCTTGGGACCCGGTCCCCCTTCAGTTTGTGAATGGTTTGCTTCCAATAATACTGTCTTTTGGTTTCCTTTAATCTTTCTGTAATGTTCACACATAGCCATCCCTCTAAGAACTCCTTGCCATGGTAAGATTGATTACTTTAGTGAAATCCTTTCCCCCAAAGAAAATTCATGCACTGCAGATAAAGGATTGAGCAAATTTTCACTCTGTTTACAGAAAACAGGTTCTCAGATGGTTAAAATAACAGTGAATCAGTGGCTTGATGAAACAAAAAGGAAAAACTAATCTTGCTGTGACTATCTAGAGAGTTAACTAGGCATTTGAAATAGAAAGATGAAGTCATATCCACTAAAATACTATTTGGAAACAAAGTAAGCTCTGGCAGGGCTAAGCTGGAAGGTGATAGAACAGAGACAAAGATAGAAAATCTGAGGCTTGACTGTATCTTCAATATTTTTAGATAATAGAATAAACATATATTCAGGATTTCTAAACATATTCTTCAGAGGCTAAAAACATCCAAAACGGTCAATTGTATGTTGTTACTGAGGTATAATTTTCACTTAATAAAAATTTTAGTTTTAATAGAGTATATTTTAAGTCTACAAAAATGTGACTGCCACTTCATTATAAAAACACCATATAAACTAAGACTTGCTAGTGCCTTTTCCCTGGAAATTATCTCCATTATCAGGAGACACTACAGTTCTGATATGTGTAATTATGTGTTATTTTTGCCTGCTTTTGATTATTGTACTTAAATAAATATTTTGTGCCTGCATTTTTTTCAATCTGATTTTTTTAATCCCTTCAGATTTCTGGAAACCTTAGTATAAAATGATATTTTATAACAGAAATAATTATTATTTATCAAAGTTTGTCCATCCTCAAGTTGATGGGCATTTGATCTTTATGCTGGACTACTGTGAATAAGACAGATTCTTAAATATATTTCTTTTTTGATATCTTTGTTTATATCTGCATGTGATTTTTGCTTTTTTAATTAAACAGGTATTTATGGAATTGCTAATCATATTGTAAGTATATATTTAGCTTTCTTTACTAAAAGGCTTTCAAAGAATTTTAGCGTAGGTTATAAAATATATATATGTATATAAATTGCCTTATATCCTTCCTAACAAACTGTGCATGTCATGAGCATTTTCCTGATAACTTTTCTTTTTCATGGATGTGGGGCCCTGCGCTCTGTCTCTAAGCTCTTTTGCTAAGGCTAGAACTCTACCACTTTGAGCCACAGCTCTACTTCAGTTTTTGGGTGGTTAATTGAAGATAAGAGTTTCGTAGGAACTTTCCTGCCCAGGCTGGATCTCAGCTCCTGAGTAACTAGGATTACAGGCATGAGCCGCCAGTGCCCAGCTCCTGATAACCTTTTCATGACTTTTTTCACCTTTTGAAGCATTTCACGTTAATTATGCTGTAATAAGAAAAGTTAATATATCTATTTACAGAATTCCAGTTGAAGCCTTTTATACTTTACTAATAATATACTTTGATTCACAGAGGTTTTAGTTTTATACACCTCTGGAATTTTCTTTCATCTCTAATGTTTTATTTATATTAAATATAAAAACCATGTCTAATCCAAGTTATTATAAATATTTGTGTGTAAGTTTCCTCTGAATATGTGTCTGTGTCCTTTGTGGGGTCCAGGATTTCATTTTTCTTTGTACATGATGTGCAACAAGATTTGAGGTTCATTGTCTCTTCATACAGATGCATATGCCATTCCAATGCACTTGCTCAAAATAAAAAGCATGCTAACTCTGCCTTTAACTTTCCAAAAAGCCTCTCTTCAAATACCTATTTGTGTAAGTTTTTCCAAAACCAGTCTTTCCAACTGATTTTACTCCTTTAATTCATTCATTAATCTTTGCTCCAATACTATCATTTTTGTTCACTATATTGTAAAATATTGTAAAAAATATTGTAAGACATATTTTTAGAAACATATATATGTAAATATTTGTTGTTATTGTAATGGTGGCGTACAGAGAGATTAAAGTTAGTTAGATCAAGTAATAAGTACTTTACATTTTGCACAGTGTCACCTACTTCCTTTACTCTTTCCAAGTCTTTTTCTTCCCATCCACACCCATTTTATCATTCACTTTTAATGTAACATCTAGTGACTATCACGGCTACATTTGTTTGATATTTGTCCCACTCATCTCTTACCCTCTCCAAAACAGATAAACTTGCAAACAGAAAAGGTACAGAAGACATAAACAGCAACAAAGGGAAAATAAACTCTTGTTTCCATTTCTTGGACTTAAAGAGAAACTACTCAGACGTAAGAATGACCAACAGACATATGAAGAAATGTTCAACAACACCTCTGGCCATAAAAGAAATTCATCAAAACAACATTGATTTGAATTTCACTTCATCCCTGTTAGAATGGCCATCATCAAAATAACTAATTACAGATGCTCTAGGGAATACGGCCTAAAAGGTTCCCTATTGGTGGGAATGGAAACCTGTTCAACCACTCTAGAAATCTGTATGGAGGTTCCTCAAAAAGCTAAACATAGAATTACCCTATGACCCAGAAATCCCATGCATGGGCTTTTGTTCAGATGATCACAAACAAAGTTATACTAACGCTACCAGCACAACCATGTAGACTACAGCATTGTTTACCATAGCTAAGATATGGAATCAACCCAGATGCCTCTCAGTGGATGAATGGATCAAGAACATGTGATATGTTGGAAGTGGTGGTGTAGCTCAAGTGGTATAGTGCTCACCTTGAGCTGAAATGCTGAGAGACAGCGCCCAGGCCCAGAGTTGAAGCCCCATGACCAAAAAAAAAAAAGAATATGTGATATGTATACACAATGGAATTCTATGACTCCATCAGAAAGAATGATATTATACCATTTGTAAGCAAGTGGAAAGACGAGAAAAATTATATTAAGCAAGGTAAGCCAGACTCAAAGAACCATAGGCTGTATGGTTTCCCTCTTTTGTGGTAACTGGAATTGCCTATAAACACACTGTATGCTAAAAAAACACAAAATACACTGGGACATGATAAATTATAAGTACCTTTTAAAAGTCACAGATGTGGTTTAGGGGATTATCTCAGAGATTCAGTGATTGCTTAGCATGCACAGGCACTGTGGTCCATCACACACACTACAACAACAACAACAACAAAATCACATGTATAAGCCCTACAAATTACTTTTAATGCTGTTTTGTGTAGGTAAAATCCTTTTCCACATATATTTTATTTCCATACTTCCACATATATTTTAAAATACAACTGTCAACTTCTCCATATTAAGCACATTTAAGCTTCGTTTTTACTGTTTTGAATAGATATAATTTACCTAGAGTGCACACAACAATGATACTACTATGACCAGAATATTGATGTTTTGTGCAAATGCTTATATTTATGATAATCACAATCTTTAAGAAATACAGCATAATGCTTGATAAGAAATGTACTCATTACCTTGCTCATGTAATTGTAACTCCTCTGCATGGCATTTTCACAATAAAAATAAATGTAATTTAAAAAAGAAATACAGAATAAGTTAATTATCTTGAGGAATCTCTATTCCAAGCTCAGTGTTGCATCTTGTTTCACCATAGATGTTTTCCTTTGTGTCTAGATTTTATATAAATAAATCCATATATAATTTGCCTCTTTGGTCACTTTATTTCCCTCAGCATCATGCTTTAGAGATAGGTAGGTGTTTTTTTTTTTTTGAATTTTCAATCCATTACTTTTACTCTTGTCCAGCATGGATCTGACAAACATAACATAATTTATCTATTATTCTATTAATGAATATTTAGTTGCTTCTAATTTGAGACTTAAAAATAAGTCTGATATAAACACATTCTTAAAAATGTGTAGGTTGACACATACTTATTCTTTAGTTGCTTCAAAACTATTTTTGATTTATTCAGTTCCAAATTTTTCTTGTATCCAGTGTTTGGATACAAAATATCCACAGAGGTGTGATTTACTTTGAGTTAACAATAAGGTTTAATACCTTTAGAGAAATAACCTGAATGGAAGGCTGGGTAAGACAATGGTCTCCTCTCTGTTCAAAAGTTTTTAGAAATGAAACAACATTTACAGCCCTATTTTCTTTCTTTTTTTCATTTTTATTGTGAAAATGCCATACAGAGGGGTTACAATTACATGGGCAAGTAATGAGTGAATTTCTATCAAGCATTGTTACCCCCTCCTTTGTTTCCCCTTACCTAGAAGCATTGTTGCCTCCCCCTTTGGTTCTCCTTACCTAGAAGCCCAGTGATTGTTTCTGGAGGGCAACATACCCCTGGGATTTATTTAATGCATCAATTCCAAAATGTTCAAGAATAAGTTATATATACATATATTGTATATACATATATACACACATATATATTTCATTCCACTTAATATAATTTCATTCACATTTTTCAGTTTTACATAATCTGGTTCATCAACAAATGTTAAGGTCATATATTTGAACAAGTTATCATTTAAGGCATTTTAAAATACTAATAGTTTATTTCAAAAATATGTTCAGACTCCACATAGAGCTCCCCTATGACCCAGAAATGACACTTTGGGGCATTTACCCAAATGATCACAAACAAGACCATACTAAAGTTACCAGCACAACTATGTTTGTTGCAGCATTATTTACCGTAGCTAAGATATGGAAGCAACCCAGATGCCCCTCAGTAGATGAATGGATCAAGAAAACGTGGCATATATATATATATATATATATATAAATATATATATACATATAAATATATATATATATATATATATATATGAATTCTATGCCTCCATCAGAAAGAATGACATTGACCCTTTGTTACGAAATGGTAAGACTTGGAAAAAATTATGTTAAGTGAAGTAAGCCAGGCCCAAAGAAACATAGGTCCTATAGTTATTTCCAATAACTAATATATGTCTGGAACAAGCATAAAAAATCAAAAGCTACATACATATGATCAGATAAGATGATGTCAAGTGAAATGAACCCCAAGATAAGGAGACAAATTTTTTTTTCTTTCTTGCTATTGTTTCTAACATATTTATAAGGTACCATGGGATTGTTTTGTTCCTTTGTATGTTCCTTCCCCACGGTATAACCCCTGTTTTCACTGTATTTGATATCTATAATTTTGGGAGAGGAAGGTATAACACAAAACGTTTAAATAAGGATACAGGTTATCCCATTGTAGCAATGAGATATACAAGACACTGTTGAACAACGAACTTTACAATTTAGGGGGGGAGAGACTGGAAGGGGTGTAGTTGTGGAAGTGGGAGGGAAGGGATGGTAGGGGAAAAACAAAGGAGGAGGCAACAATGCTTGATAAGAAATGTACTCCTTACCATGCTTATGTAACTGTAACCCCTTTGCACAGTTTTTTCACAATAAAAAACTTATAGAAATATTTTCAGTTTTAAAATATAAAGGATTGCTGATAAGTTTAATAACCTATGGATATCGTGATTAGGACTATGCATTTTATTGTCACTTACTCTCTCAATTGGAATTTAGGCATATTATTCCATATAAGCAAATGATATTCAGTATTTTCTTTTTCTAATTCTTCTTTCTTTTAATTTTTATTTTTTTATTGTGAAAATACTGTACAGAGGGGTTACAATTACATGGGCAAGATAATGAGTACATTTCTTATCAAGCATTGTAGCCTCCTCCTTTGTTTCCCCTTCCCATCCCTTCCCATCCACGCCCCCCGCTCCCCCCCCAGGCCTCCCCCCCCCCCACCAAAGTTGTGTTCCAACATACCAACTTGTACATCTCATTGTTGCAATGGGTCCACCTGTATCCCTATTTATTTTTTATTATTTTTTTATTGTGAATATACTGTACAGAGGGGTTACAATTACATGGGCAAGATAATGAGTACATTTCCTATCATGCATTATAGCCTCCTCCTTTGTTTACCCTTCACATCCATTCCCAGCCTCCCCCTCCCCCCCCACCCAATCCTACCTCCCCCCCCCCCCCAAAGTTGTAAAGTTCGTTTTCGACATGACAACTTGTACTTCTCATTGCTGCAACGGGTCCACCTGTATCTTTATTTAAACAACTTGTTTTTCCCCTTCCCCTCCACAAATTTTACCGACATCAAATACAGTGAAAGCAGGGGTTATACCATAGGGGAGGGACATACAAAGCAACAAAGAAATAATCTTATAAATGTGTTAGAAACAATCGCATGAGAGAAAAAAAACATGTGAATACATATCTTAGGGTTCATTTCCCTAATTTCACCTTATCTGACCTTTTCTGCTTGACTCAGATATATACTAGTTATTGCAAATAAGGGAAACCATGGGACCTATGTTTCTTTGGGCCTGGCTTACTTCACTTAATATAATTTTTTCCAAGCCTTTCCATTTCCTAAGAAATGAGACAATGTCATTCTTTCTGATGGAGGCATAGAATTCCATTGTGTATATACACCACATTTTCTTGATCCATCACCCTGCACCAGAATCAACTCCAAATAGATCAAAGACCTCAGAGTCAAAGCAGACACTCTGAAAACATTACAGGATGGAATAGGAGAAACCCTAGGTCTCCTTGGCACAGGCCTAAATTTTCTTAATAGAGACCCTGAAACACAACAAATCAAAGAAAGGTTGGACAAATGGGATTGCATGAAATTGCATAGCTTCTGCATGGCAAAGGGCATAGCTAGCAAGATCAATAGAAAGCCCACAGATTGGGAGAAAATCTTCACTAGTCATACAAGGGACAAGGGTCTCATATCTAAAATATACCTGGAACTCAAAAAATTAAATCCCGCAACAACAAAACTTCAAAGAAACAACTGTCTAAACAAGTGGGCTAAAGACTTAAAGAGAAACTTCTCCGAAGAAGAAAGAAGGATGGCCAATAGACACATGAAGAAATGCTCAACCTCCCTAGCCACAAAAGAAATGCAAATCAAAACAACATTGAGATACTAACTGACCCCAGTTAGAATGGCTAAAATCAAGAACTCTAATAACAACAGATGCTGGAGGGGATGTGGACAGAAGGGAACCTTACTGCATTGTTGATGGGAGTGTAAACTTGTTCAACCACTTTGGAAAGCAGTATGGAGGTTCCTCAAAAGACTCCACATAGAGCTCCCCTATGACCCAGCAATCCCACTTTTGGGCATTTACCCAAATGTTTTCAAACAAGACCACACTAAAACTACCAGCACGACTATGTTTATTGCAGCATTATTTACTATAGCTAAGATATGGAATCAATATTTTCTTTAGTCAGCAAAATTGTCTATTTACACTGTAGATATTGCCTTACTATTTTTCCCACAGTATATAATTTTGTTATCAATTCTTTATTAAAATGAAAAAATACTAGAGGAAAATACATATACAATTTAAAATTCTATGAAAACTGATTCCTGGATTTCCTAAAGGTCGGTATTTAATCATAATTTGATTTTTGTTTATTCTGATGCAAAAAGCAGAACTTTATGTTTGCCTTTTTAACTACTCTTCATTTTCTACCTATACACATATCATCTATCATCTATTTATATCCATATGTATGTATTTAAATTTAGATCATTAACAATATTTTTAATTAAAGTTAAAAAATAAGTGATCTTCCACAAAATAAACCAATGTACTTAAGATAATAAAATAAATACAAGAGAGCAGGGCACTAGTGGCTAACAATTGTAATTCAAACTACTCAGCAGGCTGAGATCTGAGGATCATGGTTTGAGCCCACCCCAAGCAGAAAAGTCTGTGACACTTTTATTTCCAACTACCAAACAGGCTGTATATGAGAGTGGGTCAGGTGGTAAAGGGTTTACCTTGAACAAATGCCCAAGGACAGTGCCCAGTCCTTGAGTTGAATCCTCAAGACTGACATAATAAATAAATAAATAAATAGAGCTGGGCACAGGTGTCTCATGCCTGTAATCCTAGCTACTCAGGAGGCTAAGATCTGAGGATCACAGTTCAAAGCCAGCCCAGGCAGGAAACTCTGTGAGACTCTTATCTGCAATAAACCACTAGAAAACCAGAAATGGTGCTGTGGCTCAAACAGTAGAGCACTCGCCTTGAGCTGAAGAGAACAAGGAAAGCACCCATGCCCAGAATTCAAGGCCCAGGACTGACAAAAAAAATGAGAATAAAGGTAGAGGGATGATCAAAATGATCAATACCATTTAAAAATATCCTGGATAATCAACAACTCAATTTTATATATGAAACACCAATTCATTTTCCAAACATAAATCGCACACAAATAATACATAATTTTAATCCCACATTTGTAAATTCAAAACCAACTAAACCAATCACCATTTGGAGAAAGCAGGATAATTCCCTTTGTAGAGAAGCAGAGATTGAGATAGCTCAAGTACAGCATTTCTTGACCTGAGTGTTAACACCATGGTCACATTGTTGCTTTAGATGCATGATTATGATATTCATTCATATTTTAGTATAAATGCTTAATTTAAGATTCATAATTTGGAGTTTTATGAGGCAATCTTAATTTCTCCAGAAGACATAATTTTTTTGAAATAAACTGAAGTCATCTAAATTCATGTTATTTTTATTTCCTAGATGTGTATATGTGTTTCTGTGTGTACACACATATTAGTGTGCGTGTGTGTGTGTGTGTGTGTGTCTGCAATACATTGTCAAGTGGGTCATTTCAGAACAATATTTGAAAATACATTTTAACTGCCTATCCCTATTTAATTTTTTTTCTTTCAAAAGCAAAGTCCTTCAAAATGTTTTTCACTTTTGGGAAAGTAACTTAGCTTCCACAAGAATAATAAAATAGACAGTAGATCAAGATACCCTACGGTGAAATACCATGGCAACAGATACTTTGGCAGAATCTTTCTGACCTTGGGCAAATCTTCCCAAGTCTGTCAAATTTAGTATCTCCAAATTGCTATCAGAAATATTAACATTGCAGTAGGAGCAATATTTCATTCTGTATATTTAGCTAAGATATATGCTAGCTATTGTAAATTTTAAATAAAGTATTTGCTGAAGGTAATATGTATTTTATAATTTCACAAAATCACTGTACATTAGAACTTATTTAGGTTACATTAATCATTATATTTATTTACCAAGTTCTGACAGAAAGAAAGATGAAGGAATTAAAATCTGGGTGGCAATTAGCTTTGTGTAGATTTTCAGCTATCAGTAAAAATTGTTCATCTCTATTGGGTCTAACTTGAATATGTATTTTAAATTCTAAATGCTCAGATGCATCTTCTCATAGGTCAGTTTATGTCTCTCTCTACTCAAAGAAAAACTAAAGGATGGGTGGCCGGGCAGACTGGAAAGATTCGGGTGTCAGCAGTTAGAAGAGTGGAAAGTGGAAGCAAGGAAGATGAAGAAAGGACTATTGAGAAAGATTAAGGAGACATCCCAGGTCGTGGTAGTTTCTCTTGCCAGTAGGAAAGATCCTTGAAGTAAATACTGGTAAATGGCATTTACTACACTTAACTTCTGAGACTTTTAGTATCTGTGTAAATAAAATTTCAAAGGTTCCAGTCTTGTTCCTGAATCATGGGGTGACTTCAGAAATGGGAGCCTTTTGCAGCAGAATAATGAGCCATGAAAAGATGTTGTATAACCACTATAGAGGTCTCTGTTACATCACTCAGATTCTTCATGAAAGGAAATGACCGATGTCCATCCTGTCCATGTCACAATTTTTGACATGTCTTTTCATACATAAACCCATGGGAAATATGAGGAGACCCATTTTAACTTGTCGGTGCCACACAGGGATATAAATACTCAGAATACAGAGGTCATTTTTGAAATGGTAATTAATTGTACAATGTCAAGAAGTTTGTATTCTGAAGTCTACGCATATTGCTAAATTATTAGTAGGTAGTTATAACTATTTTATAGCATCTACAATGTGGAGGGTTGTAAATAATGTCAGATGAAGCTTCAGCAGAGAGAAGAGTCTTGAGTGGAGACTAGTAATAAAATAGTAATTATTATGTGGACAAGATACTATTCCAGTAAAATTCAATAAATTGCATTTATTGAATATCTAATTCCTCCCAATATTAATAATTGTATATGAATGTCAGGGGACTGGAAGATAGGATGAAAATAAAACAATATTAAGCTTCTATGATTAAGTGAAATACAGTTTTGGTATTGAGATAAAGGCTTTGAATTTCATCTCAATTACACCATTAGGAGAGCTTTATGTCATTGATGTATGAAGAGAGACTTGATTATCTATTTAACATTCTCCTTCCTTTTCAAGGTATTGTCTGGCATTTAACAAACACATACTGTACCTTGACAAAGAATGAAGTCTGTTTAAAGATTTTTTTTCTTTCTTTTTTTTAATAAGTTTTTTTATTGTGAAAATACCATACAGAGGGGTTGCAATTACATGAGCAAGGTAATGAGTCCATTTCTTATCAAGCATTGCTGCCTCCTCATCAGTGAAGTTAATTTTTATCTTCAGACCTGGGGGCTTGAACTCAGCCTGGACACGATCCCTGAGCTTTTTGCTCAAGGCTAGCACTCCACCACGTGAGCCACAGCACCATTTTCTGTTTTTTCTGAACAGTTATTGGAGACAAGAGTCTCATGGACTTTCCTGACCAGACTAGCTTTGAACTACAATCTTCAGGTCTCAGCCTCTTGAGTCACTAGTATTATAGAAGTGAACCTCCTAAAAGTTTTTAAGTTGAAAGTTTATGTCATGAAGTTAGAACTCAGTAAACATGAGACAATATTGATCCGATCAGAAGGCAAAAACCTTAACAAATTCCCATCAAATTGACTTATATATTTTCACTTATCACTCTTGATCAAGTGAATAGGTGAACAAATTAATTAACTTTCCCTAAATTCTAGACAAGCTGCTGAGAATTCTTTGAGATAGTCCTCTACCCTGAGATTTAGGAATATTTCTTGGTTCTGCTATAAATTTTCTCCACCAGAGGTTATCTAGCTGACTTTTATGAGGTTATAATTTTATTCTCTGGAGGTTTTATTTCATTCTCTGAACATGTATCTATAGTAAACACTAGTGATTAAATACTCTTTTGTACACTGAGCTAATTTTTAAACCAGTTTCTATCTATAACAATTAAATCTGTCTGTCAAATCTCCATACTTCTTTACTTCAGAAGAAACATTTTGCTGACATGACAATTGTCTTAATAATTCATGGAGACTCCCAACCAGTGGATTTCATGGGACCAAAATAAGAAAAGAAAGATAAAGCCCATAAACTATAATCCTTTCTAAATATAGTTCTCAGAATTACTAATTTCTTGGTCTTCTTGTCCCTGTGTCTAAATGGTCAGTATATGAGATTACCAAATTTTGATGTGAAAGCAAATAAAAAGGGTTGTATTCAGATCCATGATTCCAAAGAAAATAATTACTGATACCAGCATAACACATTTTAACTTTTCACTCTTCGGTCTTACATTAAAGTTGTTTTACACTAAAGTTTCATGTAACTGTGTGTTTCTCTCTATTGTCTTTATAACCACTAGCAGGTGAAAGGATCATCCCTAAATTTATCTCTCATTTTAATCCCTTACATGGAATAGTGATCACCAATAAATCCTTGCTAAGGATATTACTTTCCAATGTTTTCATTTAAGAGTTCAAGTTTGTTGCAAAAATGAACAGCCTGGGGGCTGGGAAGGTGGCTCAGTAGTAGAGAGCTTGCCTTGCATGCCTGAGGCCCTGAGTTCGATTCCTCAGCACCACGTAAGCAAAAAGAAAAAAGCCAGAAGTGGCGCTGTGGCTCAAGTGGTAGAGTGCTAGCCTTGAGCTGAAGAGCTGAGGGACAGCGCCCAGGCCCAGAGTTCAGGCCCCACGACCGGACCCGGAAAAACAAAATAAAACAAAACAAAAAACCATGAACAGCCTTCCAAGTGATCATAGCCTAGAATTTCACCACGTTTGGCCACTGTAGAGAAGGGGAATCACTGTCTTTTTAGACTTTTGTATCAGTTGTGTCACAGTTCATTACTTGATGAGCCAAGGCCATTGTAGATTTCAGCGTTTGTCTCCACTTTGGGATGCAAATTCTAGATCGCATTGGGCAAGGTTATACTTGCAGTAATTGACAGTAAGACATATTGGCTTCAGAAAAATGAAGTTGAATTCTCATTCTTGCTACTTGAATGGATGGATTATGTGCTTTTTATGCCTGTTCACTCAACCTTGGTCAATTAAAACAATTTATAAGGTAGTCAAAAGATTAAGGGACTTTTCCTTCCATTAGTTTCCAGAGGGACTCCATGAAAACGAACCCACAACACTTCACAAATTTTAGCCAAAGGAGTGTCACAAGACCATGTTTATTTTAAAAGTGTCAGGGATGTATTATTCTATCATGCATAAAAAGGTACACAAAAGGCTTTGTGGGAAGTAGCAGTTCTGGCTAAAGTATTCCTATCTTTTGATATCTTTACGTGGATATTTTCCATTTGTGTCTTCTGTGATTGTGGATTTATAACTGGTGAGTTTTCTTTTCATTTTAAAGCAATGCAAAGGCTGGGAAGGTGGCTCAGTGGTAGAGTGCTTTGCATAAGAGGCCCTGGGTTGGATTCCTCAGCACCACAAAAGTAGAAAAAGATAGAAGTTGTGCTGTGGCTCAAATGGTAGAGCGTTAACCTTGAGCTGTAGAGCTGAGAGACAGCGCCCAGGCCCCAGAGTTCAGGCCTCATGACTGACAAAAATAAATAAATAAATAAAAAATAAAGCAATACAAATATATTTACTTATGGCTATTGAATTTCACCTCCAAAGAATTCTGAATATTTTCCAGTCATGAGAGTAATATCTGAATATTTGATTGTAATAAGCTGTATGTTCTGGAGATTTTGACAAATGTATGATAACATAGATCCACCACTGCAGTACTTTCCTGGGTAGCTTTTTATTTACAACTGAAAATGGGTATTTTGTTTAGAAGTTCTTTAGCCATATTCCATTTAAAGTATTTTTATAGTGATCATGCTTTCCTCCTTACCAATTTTTCAAAGAGCCAATTTTTCAAAGAGCATTTGGTAGAATTCACTGTGGTGTGTGTGTGTGTGTGTGTGTGTGTGTGTGTGTGTGTGTGTGTGTGTGTGTGTGTGTGTGTGTCTAACATCTTTAAACTTTTTTTTTTTTGGGTCCGGTCATGAGGCCTGAACTCTGGGCCTGGGCGTTGTCCCTCAGCTCTTCAGCTCAAGGCTAGCGCTCTACCACTTGAGCCTCAGCGCCACTTCTGACTTTTTTCTTTTTGCTTATGTGGTGCTGAGGAATCGAACCCAGGACTTCATGTATGCAAGGCAAGCGCTCTATCACTGAGCCACCTTCCCAACCCCCTCTTTAAACTTTCTTTAACCTACATCAATCCCTCTTTCCCCTCCACTCATCGTCTGGTCCTTTTATACACAGTCTCCCTCTGATACAATGTTGTACCAATGCACTATCCCCTACCAAAATTGAAAATTTTTTCTAGGATCTATAAAATGTTGACTACTAGATAATGAGGCAGGATTAATGATGGCTTCTCCCTGTTTAATTTGCCTAGAAATATTACCATTGCCCTTGATTTTGTAAATGCAATTTAGCCTGTGTAATATTAATATAAATTCTGCCCAATGTAGCCCCCTGACAGTCACAGTCTTGCATGACATTTAAGAGGCGAGGATATGTGCCTGATGACCTGTCTCTGAGCTCTCGTTTCTATTTGGGTTTGATCAATTTATGGATAGTGCCTCTGGCATATGCATCATGTCCTTGTTTAGCAATCTGAGGTCATAAGTGTATAAATTTTATTCTTTCTTGGAGATTCTCAAAATGAGTTACCTTCCCAAACCACCCTTCTGTAAGCCCTTTTGGAGTGTTCCATAATTTATTGTAGTGACATTTTTAAGAATTAAAAAGTAACATAAATTAAACATGAAAATGTAAGATTTAATTCAATTGAATTTGCTAATCGATTATATCTGCATAATGTAACTATTCCTCAAGTAGATACCCAATAATATGGCTTATTTACTGACCTACAGCAGACATTAATCATTTCCTGTTACTAAATAATAAGTAAGATATTTCTAGATTTTAAAATGTCATGGCATTTTTCATAGAAATTTAATTAAATAATATGCTAATGCATCCTTACCTTTAATGAATACTTTCAAAGACAACTAAAACATTCTTGAAGCCATAGATAATACTAAATCTTGTACTTACTAAGCCTTTCCCTGCACAAACATATATGATAAAGGTTCATCGATAAGTTTGGCAATACTACAATGCCTAATAATAAAATAGAAATACATTAACAATACACTGAGCAAAAATTATGGTGTGTTATTCCTCATTCAATCAAAGACTCTCAGCTTTTTTTTTCTTTTTTCACTTAAGCACTACAAGCCATCTCTTTGGACTATCTAACTTGTGCACATTGCAACACTAATATTTGGGAAGATGCTAAGTAAACTAGGATTATTTAAGCATAATTCCTGCTGAATCTTAGTGATACAGTATCTTAGAGTAAGCTAGAATGTGATTAAAGGGAGGAAGGTGCAGAGTGTAGATTCATCATCTGGGTGAGACAGAGGTAGTGTAAAATTCCCTCATTCCACTCTGAGTGGTACCCAATTTAAGCCTTACAAATTGATATTTTTTTCTGAAATTTTCTACTTAATAGTTTCACATTGTAGTTAAGCCTGGGTAGCTGAAACTATAGAAAGAGAAAATTCAAATTAAGTTATCTCTGCTCTATATTCACCTATAGTTTTCACATAACAAGACTTATTGACAGTCATTTTTTCTCCTTCATTGTGCCATTATAAGTTCTTTACTGATTTTGAAATCTTTATTATTTTTGTTGAATAAATTGAAATTTTTTATCCATTCTCCACTTGAAGGACAATTGGTATTATATATTCAACTATTATATGCATTGTTTATTTGAACATTTATGTACAAATATTTGGGTATATGTTTCATTTGTCTTGGCTAAATGAATAGAGTTGATAACACTAAGACCTATGTGTATAATCATAGTAGGCCTTAAAGTATAGAGGCAGAGAAGGAATGTATAGCTGAATAAAAGGAAAAAGTTCACTAGGAAACAATTTTAAAAAGAACCCCTAAAATAATTCAGTGAAGGGCCTTGCAGAATTTTTAATAGGCCCCAAACTTCTCCTTAGAAAGGAGTACTAAAAAATTTTCTCCAGTAGAAATGAATGGCCACAGTATGATATATGCTTACAAGCAAATGGGCTGGTTTTGAACCACAATCCTCAGATCTCATCGTCCTGAGTAGCTAAGATTACAGACGTGAGCCACCGGTGCCCAGCTTTTTCATGTTTTATATTAGCATCCTTTCATTGTACAAAGGTATTCATTTTTAACATATCTACACAAATACAATGTAACTTGATCAGATTTACCTACTTTTTCATTTCCCCTCATTAACCTTTCCTCAAAGATTTTTTTTTCTGTGCCCCAGACAAGAGTCTTCACTTTGGATGAAGACAGACTGAATTTGGGTTTTTTGTGTTAATCGGCTTTAATTGTTTCTAGCCTTTACAACTGTCCGAAAATGTGTGTGTGTGTGTGTGTGTGTGTGTGTGTGTGTGTGTGTGTGTGTGTGTGTGTGTGTGTGATGTACTCACACATATTTGTAATCATTTTAGTATTATTCATTTATGCATGCCTATTAAGCTAAACATAATTCATTGAAGATTACTGACTCTAATGCAGCCAGCAATGAAATCAATAATATTGGTCCTTCTAACATTCCTTTCCTGTTTAATTTTAACTGCTTTTTCTGATAGTAAGAAAATTGACAATGCTTGATAAGAAATGTACTCATTACTTTGCCCATGTAATTGTAACCCTCTGTACTGTATTTTCACAATAAAAAAAAGAAACGTACTCATTACCTCGCTCATGTAACTGTAACCCCTCCTCTGAACAGCATTTTCACAATAAAAAAACTTATTTAAAAAAAAAAGAAATTTGACTCCTTTCTAGGCTAATGATGATACTTGTTCAAGTTCAAAATTGTTACCTCTAATTTCCCACATTTCATACTACTTTTACACATTGTCTCTGTCTTTAAGCTTACAGTGTCCAAGACATCTTGTTGCATAAATCTTCTTTCAGGGGTGCATGAAATGTGGGGAGAAAATAACTTGAAGGTACAAGGACAAAAAGAAAATTTCCCACAGCTTAGCCAGTAATTAGTCAACACCCTAATGTATAATCAAACTCATTCACAATTTTTCATTAATAATCACATAAGCCAAAAAAATTTAATGCTTGAATCAAGTCCACAAATTTTGAAGTATATTCTATAAACCTACCATGACAAAATACATTTTCTTTACAAGAAAATATAATCAAAATGTGACCCAATTTGATAAAAATATCAATGACGGTTAAAATTATCATTGCTTGTACATCTGTTTTGTTGATGAGACAAACACTTGTATGGCAACAACTGAAGACATTAACCATTGATACATTATTACTTATACATGTTCCATCAAGTGAATTTTCCCATTGCAACAAAATATTTATTTTTACTGTTGTAATAAACATATTTGCACATGATCTGAACATATTAACAAAAATAGCAGAAACAAAATGCGTTCATAAATGTGTAAACTATGAACATACATTTAATATGTATCCAGTTGAAAAGTAAGTGACCAATAGACACATGAAGAAGTGGTCAGCATCTCTTGCCATAAAAGAAATGTAAATCAAAAGAACATTGAGCCGGCACCAGTAGCTCAGGACTGTAATCCCAGCTACTCAGGAGGCTGAGATCTGAGGATTGTGGTTCAAAGCCAGCCTGGGCAGGAATGTCCATGAGACTCTTATCTCCAATTAACCACCAGGAAACCAGAAGTGGTGCGGTGGCTCAAGTGGTACAGTGAATTCTAGTCTTGAGCTGAACAGCTCAGGGACAGTGCCCAGGCCAAGAGTTCAAAATGAGATTCTCCTTCATCCTTCTTAGAATGGCTATTAACAAGAAATCTAATAATAACAGATGCTACCAGGGATGTGACCAAAAAGGAATGCTACTACACTGTTGGTGGGAATGTAAACTTGTTCAACCACTCTAGAAAGCAGCATGAAGATTCCTCAAAAGACTAAACATAGAGTTCCCCTATTATCCAGCAATCCCACTCCTGAACACTTACCCATATGAGCACAGATAAGGCCATACTAAAGCTACCAGCACAACCATATTCATTGCAGAATTATTGACCATAACTAAGATATGGAACCAACCCAGATGCTCCTCAGTAGATGAATGGATCAAGAAGATGTGGAATTCTATGCTACCATCAGAAAGAATGACATTGCCTCATTCATTAGGAAATAGAAAGACATGGAAAAATTATATTAAGCCAAGCAAGCTAGGCCCAAAGAAATATAGGTCGCATGTTTTCTCCCATTTGAAATAAATAGAATATGTCAATGATATTTTAGCAGAGGATCACAATAACCCAATCACTAGGTGCATATGACCATATATAATGAAGCATAGCAAAATGAATTCCAAGAACTGGAAACAATAGGTTTATATTATGTATTTCTGCAGATATTTTTCCTTCCTTCCTTCCTTCCTTCCTTCCTTCCTTCCTTCCTTCCTTCCTTCCTTCCTTCCCTCCTTCCTTCCTTCCTTCCTTCCTTCCTTTCTTTCTTTTTTTCTTTCTTTCTTTCATTTTCTGTACCCTTTATCTTGTATATAAATTTATCTAATCTATGGAAGGGAAAAGGAATCAAAGAAACATAAAAACAATGGATGAGCTAACAATGATACTCACTAGACACTATCTTGGAAATGAACTTAACAACTTGGGGAAAAGGGGAGTCGGGATGGGAAAGCAGAAGAAAATAAGGAAGAGGTAGCAGTGTTCAAAATGAAATGTACTCATTACCTTACTTATGTAACTGAAACACCCTATTCATCACCTTTGCAATAATTTTTTAAATGTTGTTCCTAAATATTCACAATCACTTATTAAAATTGTAAAACCCAATATAAAGAAGCAATACTGTAATTCAAAACCATTAAAAGAATGCAAAATTTGTAATTAAAATTTTAATTCAACTTGGTTGAATAAATTTGTAAAAATAACATTTTGAGCAGGCAGTAATCACCTAATTACTGAAAGAAAGAGCAAGAGCCATCTACCCACTCTTGAGACCTACTCGTTTTTTTGTTGTTGTTGTTGGTTGTGGGCTTGAACTCTAAGCCTCAGGACTGTCCCTCAGCTCTTCAGCTCAAGGCTATTGCTCTACCACTTGAGCCACAGCACCATTTCTGGTTTTCTGGTGGATTATTAGAGATAAGAGTGTCATGGACTTTCCTGCCCAGGCTGGCTTTGAACCACGACCATCAGATCTCAGCCTCCTGAGTAGCTAGGTTATAGGCATGAGCCACCAGTGCCCAGCTAAGACCCACTTTTATACATCTAATGGAAAAACAAAAGATTGCTAAGTGATTTTTATGTATGAATAATTTTTAAAAATTTACTATCTTGGAAATGATTATTTGTGATTACCTGTTATCAAAATTGGAACAAAATAAAAAGTAGGAAAATGCATGGTTATCTTGCTTTGCAAATAATTGTTCCTTACCAAAAGCATCTTCTTTATTTTTTTTGCTGAGAGAAACATTGGAAAGCTAATTAAACTCTTTTTCTTTCTTAAGCATTTCTTGAAATTCTCTTATGCTTTATGGCCATCCAAAATATCCATTCCCAGAGGAAACATCCTCAAAACTCTATAGTGTTTCAATGACACTGCAAGTTGTTCTTAAGACAGAGGATGAGAACTGTTAAAAACAAAAACAGAACAACAACAACGAAAACCCTTTATCTGAGCTGGATTCTTTTTACCCAACAGAAAACACTTAAAAGACTCATAACAGAACCTAGCTCTGCATATGTCCCTATGGTTCTTAGATATGTCTGCATGGGTATGTCTAGGCTTATTAAATGGGCTGATCAAAAGTAGTGATTCTGATACAAAGGATAATCATGGAAAACTGATTTTAAAATATAGGAACACATTGGAACTAGTGGACTGTGTAAAATTCAACCAATGTGCTTTGCAGTAATAAGGACTGTCATGTTGGCAAGAAACTTAAGAACTTCAGGTTCACTTCCCTGTTATAGTTAAAGGAAGGGCCTGGGCACAAGTAGGAGTCTATAGATATTGTATTCCATCTATTGAAGATGTCAAGATTAGAGAAAAGTATAATTATGCAGGACATTCTAGTTTCCATGAGCATTTTTTAAATTTCCATTACAGTACAGACATTTTATTTTCTCTTTTAGTATTACTAATTATAATAATTTTGCATTTCATATACTGATTTGCATTTTTACAGCAGTATGAAATGTTAGTGTCATTATTATACATTACACTAAAAATGATTATGAATGATATAATGGCCTATACTTGTAGTTAGTTAAATAGTGTTGTGATAATATTTTGTCAATATTAGTTCGTTTTCCTTTTTAAAAATATTTTATTTTTTAAAATTTTAATTAATTTACTTTTTTGTTATTATAGAGGTGATGTACAGAGGGAATATAATTACATGAGTCAGGCAATGAGCACACTTCCTTCTGTATAGTGTCTTCTGTTTCCTTACTCTCTCCCAGTCCCTCCAACCATGAGTTGTATAGTTCACTTTCTTCAGTGTCCAGTGAGACTCCACCGCTGTTCTTTTTAACCCTTTCACCTTGAGTCCTATATCTTCCTCTTCACCCTCCTGAATACACCATCCATAAGGTAAAAAAGATAGAATCATCAAAAACTAAAAATAAAAAAGAAAGGGAAAATAAAAAAGAGGCCTCTTGTTTTCATATCTTGGATTTAGTTTCAGTATGTATGTAATTTTATATAAATATGAAGAGTCACTTCAGCATTGTGCTTTTGTAGTGCTTTACTAGACTATCCTCTTTTAATCTCACTGTACATGAGTATCTATAATCTTGTGTAATTTGTCATATACCAGTGTATTTTAGTTCTAACTTCCATATATTAAAGAGAACCTGCATTGTTTGTCTCTCTGAGCTTGGCTTACCTAACTTAACATGATTTGTTCTAGTTCCATCCATTTCCCTGCATATGACATTATTTTATTCTTTCTATTGTGTATAGGAACCACATTTTTTGGACCCACTTATCTGTTGTAGGGTATGCATAAATTGGCTATTGGGAATAGTGTGGCAGTGAACATAAAGGTGCAGGTATCTTTATCATATCCTGGTTCATGATTCTCAGGTAGATGCCTAGTTGTGGTATGGTTGGATTGTATAGAAGGAATATGTTTAGTTTTTGAGGAACCTCCAGAATGTGGTCCAGAGTGGTTGTTCAAGTTTACATTCCCACCAAAAGTGCATTAGGGTCCTTTTTTCTCCTATATCCTTCCAACATTTGTTGTTGTGTGAATGTTGACCAACCTCACAGGGTTGAGATGGAATCTCAGAGTTATTTTGATTTGCATTCCTTATGACCAAGAATGATGAGAATTTCTTCATGGGTTTCTTTGCCATTATTATCTCTTCTTCTGAGAGGTCTATCCTTAGTGCTCTAGCTCATTTAGTGATTGGTTTATTAGGTTTGGGAAGGGTTTGTTTATGGAACTTGTAAATATTGGATATAAGACCTTTGTCTGATTCATTACTTGTAAGGATCGTTTCCTTGTTGGTTGGCTATCTTTCTAGATTAGTAACTATGTCCTTAGCTGTGAAGAAACTTTTTATTTTAATATTGTCCCACTTATCATGTCTCTCTCCTATCTGTTGTACCCCTGAGACTGTATTAAAGAAGGTTTTTTTGCCTATATTGTTAAGTTTTAATGTTTCTCTTACTCTCTTTTTCATTAGTTTCAAAGTTTTTGGTCTGACATTGAGGTCTTTGATCCACTTTGAATTGATTTTAGTAAATTTTGACCAACAGGGAACTATTTTTAGTTTTCTGCATATAGCTGCCCAGTTTTCCCAACACCAATTGTGGAAGAGGCTATTTTTTTTTCACTGTATGTCTTTGGTTCCCTCATCTTATATCAGATCACTGTAAATATTTGCTTTTATGTTGAGGCTTTATAAGTTATTCCATTGATCTTTGCATCTAATTTTTGTCCCAATACAAAGCTAATTTTGTTATGGCTCTATTGTAGACTTTGAGGTCTGGCATTGAGGTCTGCATTGCTTTTCTTGCCATAAATTACTTTGGCTAGACTAGGTCTTTTTGTTGTTTCATATGAATTTTTTGTTTTCTCTATCTCAATGAAGAAGGTCATTGGGATTTTGATGGAGATTGTATTGAATTTGTGTATCATTTTTGGTCATATGGCAATTTTCACAATATTGATTCTACCTATTCATGAACATGGAAGATCTTTTCATTTCCTGGTGTCCTCTTTGGTTTCTTTCTTCAGATTTTTATAGTTTTCACAATAAATATCTTTCATGTCTTCAGTTAGATTAATTCCAAAGGGTTTTGTTTGTTTGTTTGCTTGCTTGCTTGAGGCTATTGTAAATGTGGTTGATCAGCACTAGGAGCAGAGGAATAGTTTTTTTTTTTAGCTATAAGATCATGTCATGTGCAAATAGAGATAGTTCAATTTTTTTCTTTTCCTATGTGAATCCCTTTTATTTCCTTTTCTTGCCTTATTGCTCTGGCTAGGAATTTCAGAAATGCATTGAAGAGGAGTGCATCTTGATAAAAAGGGAACAATTTTTACTTTTCTGCATATAGCTGCCCAGGTTTCCCAACACCTTGTTCCTGATTTTACAGAAAATGGTTGTAGTTTTTCCTATTCAGTATGATATTGGCTGCTCATATATTATATACAGCCTTTATTGTTTTAAGGAATGTTCCTTTTATTACTAGCTTCTCCAAAGCTTTCTATTTAGATTATAATGTGGTTCTTGTCTGGCTCTGTTGACCTGCTGAACGACATTTATTGTTTTACGTATGTTAAACCATCCTCACATCTGTGAGATGAGGCCTACTTGGTCATAATGTATGATTTGATTTTTGTTTGTTTCTGGAGTCTGTTGGCTAGTTTTTTATTGAAGAGCTTTGCATCTGTTCTTCTGAGACATTGGTCTGTAGTTCTCTTTTGTTGTTGGATCCTTACCTGGTCTGGGGATGAGTGTGATATTGGATTCATAGAATGAATTTGGAATTTTTCCCTCTGTTGTTTTTTTTTTGGGGGGGGGGGGGGTCTGGTCGTGGGGCCTGAGCTCTGGGCCTGGGCGCTGTCCCTCAGCAATTCAGCTCAAGGCTAGCGCTCTACCACTTGAGCCACAGTGCCACTTCCGGCTTTTTTTTTTTTCTGCTTATGTGGTGCTGAGGAATCGAACCCAGGGCCTCGTGCATGCAAGGCAAGCGCTCTACCACTGAGCCACCTTCCCAGCCCCTTCCCTCTGTTTTTATTTCATGGAAAATCTCAAGGAGTGTTGATGTTGGTTCATCTTTGCATGTCTAATAGAATTCAACAGTGAATCCATCCAGGCCTGACCTTTTCTTTGTTGGAAGACTTCCCACTTCCTCAATCTCATTGTGTGCTCTTGGATTATTTAACTGGCTTATATCTTCTGGGTTCAGATTATTAGGCTATTTGTATGTATAGAAATGTATCTTTTCTTTCTTTTCTGACTATAGAGTTTGAACATAGCCATTTATGATCATTTTTTATGTTTATTGTAATGTTTCTGGTGACATTTCTGATTTTATTGATTTAAATCTTGTCTCTTCAGTTCTTCAACAATTTCACTAGTGACCTGTCAGTTTTATTAATTCTTTCAAGAAAACACAGCTTTTTGTTTCATTGATTTTTATGTATAGCTGCTTTTTAGTCTGTATTTTGTTGATTTCTGCCCTAATCATTGCTACCTCTCTCTCTCTAGTAGTTTGCACTGGTTTGTTCTTGGTTTTGTTGTTGCTGTTATTAGCAGTTGTAGTTGCATCATGAAATTATTTGCTTTGAGCTGTGTCTGTTTTCCTCATGTATGTGCTTAGAACTATAAACTTTCCTCACAGCATTATTTTTGGCATATCCCAGACGTTCCCTTGTGATGTGTTTTCATTTTCATTGAAATGTAAGAATTTTCTAATTGCTTTCTTAATTTCTTCTGTGACACAGGTGTTATTCAGTGGTGTGTTATTCAGTCCCCATGAGTTTGAGTTTTTTGGTTTTGTTTTTCTGTAATGTGTTTTGATGTTGAGAACTAGTTTGATTCCACTGTGGTCAGATAAGCTGCAAGGAATTGTCTCAATCCTTTTGTATTTGCTTAGGTTCTTTTTGTGTCCTATGATAGGATCAATTTTGGAGAACATGGGCTGCTGAGAAGAATGTGAATTGGGTTGTTATTGGGCTGAATACTGTGTAGAAAGTACTTTTGGGTTATGGTGCCATTTAGTTCAGAGGTTTCTTTGCTTATCTTGTTTGCTTGACCTGTCCTTTAGTAAAAGCAAGGAATTAAAATCTTCCGCTATTATTGCATTTGTGTTGGGGTATATCATATTCTTTACTTACAAAAGTGTTTGTTTAATGTGTTTAGGTGCTCCATGGTTTGGTGCATAAATATTGACCACTATGATTTCCTCTTCACGGACCATTACATTTTATTAATATGTAATGACCTTCCTTGTCTCTTTATATTTTAATGAGATGTCTATTTTATCAGATTATCAATATGGCTACTTTTTCATGGCAGTGATTTTTCCATTCCTTCACTTAAAATTTGTTTTTAGCTTAGACTAGGAGATGGGTCTCCTGGAAATAACAAATGGATAGATCTTTTTTTTTGTTGTTGTTGTTGCTCCAATCTGCTGCTCTACTTCTTTGTTTGGAGAATTGAGTCCATCAGTATTTAAGGTTATTATGGAGAGATGTGTCATGTTTCCTGTCATTTTCTTGATTTCCTGTATTTTGCTTCTTCCCTCTTCCTGTGCTTACTAAATGAGTCTTCTGGTGTTTTTAGTTTAATGTGTTTCCTGTGCATGTTAGGACCATAAATCTCTGTGTGATTAGAGATAGCTAGGGTGATTCCCTGTTGCTTAATCAACATCTTGACTAAACTGTCAACGTCATTTTCATGGCTGTGTCTGCTATTGCTTTTAAAGACTACATAGGATCCTTCTTTAAATTCCTCATACAGACAACTTTTTAAGAGAAGCACATCAATTCTAATATTTAGTCCTTTTTTTAATAATGTGAATTAGTATAAGCAGTCTAAGGGAAAGAAGGAAAGAACAAATAATAGGAAAAAAGTGTCTACAAAGTTTAACATTTTCTGTAAATAAATATCAACTTACAACTTTTTGGAATATTGGATAAGCATTCCCAAGGAATTAAATCATTAATTGCTAATTTTATTTTTTGTGTTCATTTTGTGTAATAAAATTCTTCTAGTTCTGAGCATGAATTGTGTTTTGCAATTCTTTCAACAGCTATATGAGCTCTATTACTTTCATTACTCTCATGTGAGCTGAGAAGCAATAAGACTTAAAGACATTAAATAACTTTCTAACAGACACAGAATTCATGTAGTAAAACTAGGACTTGGATACCTACATCAGGATCAAGAGCCTGGAGTAGTCAACTTTATACTCCAATGCTCCCAGTGAGGTCCTAACTATAATGTCAAAAGGAGCAGTTTATTAGACAAGCCACATCATGTTGGTTAAGCAAAGTCATCAGGGGGAACATTAAAGATAGTTCAGTAGCAAAAACTAATTATAATAATTATAATTCAAATATGTAGTGACCTCATGAAGTCAGAATGGCAGACTATAAAGGAAAACAATTATAACTAGCAGCAAATGAAATAGGTGAAAACAATATATACTTTATCAAATAGTTGGCATAGAGATACACATCATTTAATTCATTGAATACCTATAAATCATACATTAGAAATAATCCTTGTTTAATGACAGAATACTTGTTCTTTCCTTCCAGATATACTACATAAGTTAAAAAGCCTTAAACAAATCCTAAGATTGTAGTTTCTGAACTATTTAGTGGTAATTGAAATAACTTGCTGAAGGTGAAAAGGCACAATCTTTGCTCCCTCCACACAATTCTGAAACTGAATTTGTTTGAAGTAAACATGCACTGCTATCTATTTATTGTAGAAATCTATTGCTAATCCAATGCCAAATTTTCCTTCATTAATTTAATGAATATTTATAAAATGCTATTATTAAATCAATATAAATTCATTATTGAAGAATTCCACAATTGGAAACAGAAAATTAAAATTCAAGCTAATATATGAATACATAATACTTAGTAATTTGATAGGAAATATACAGAAATTATTCATAGATTATTCTAACAGAGATGGAAATCAACAGTTCTTTCTATGGTATATCAGTAGAAATATGCTTTAATATAGGGATACATAAATATAACACAAATCACAGAATAGGTATTCCTTCCTTAAATGTTTTGTATTCAAATCCAAAACACTAAAGAACAATAAAAATTTCTTAATTTTGATGTTTTACATTACTCTTTGCTGAGTATTTAAGTCAGTTATAATACTAGAAATATCTAATAAGCTATTTTATTTATTTTTAATTTTAATTTTAAAGATGCTGCACAGAGGGATTACAGTTACATGAGTAAGATAATGAGTACATATCTTGCCAAACATTGTTACCCTCTCTTCTGTTTTGTTCCTACTATCCCTTCTGCTCCCACCTCCCTAACTTCTCCCCCCACACACAATGTGGTGCGTTTCTACAGTGAGAAAATTGAGACTGAAAATTCTATTATGAAGTTTTCTTTATGGGTTAAGCAAAGTATCTGGAATTTCTGTTAAGAAATTTTTCTACAATTAAATGACTCAGAGATGCAGCTATACATCTAAGATTTGCTAGTTTATCATCTCATTCAATTGCATATATTAAAAAATACCAAACACCCACTGTTTGATTACTGACACACAGTAGGTCATCAGTACTATCTAACACATTCAGACTCACCATTCAGCAGCAGTCACACAGATTCCTAGTATCTGTTCATTATTTTATTTTTTAAATTTGTTTTTCTCCCTGGGTTGGCTTCAAACCAGGTCTCAGATGTTCAAAACTCAGATCTCAGCCTCCTGTGTAGCTAGGATTACAGACATCAGCCCTTGATCCCTGGCTTAAAGTCTATATTAAAGATATCCATATTGAAGGAAAACTTTTCATCAATTTGAGGACAATTCTAGGAACACTTTGAATCGGCTCTGGCTTTTTTAAAATCAAAGCTCTGAAAATAATTTTGGTGGTGAAATTTGGCTACAAAAGTAGTTTCCTTGGCTGGGAATGTGGCTTAATGTTAGAGTGCTTGCCTAGAATGAATCAAGCCCTGGGTTGCATTCCTCAGTACCACATAAACAGAAAAAGCCAGAAAATGACACTGTGGCTCAAGTGGTAGAGTGCTATCCTTGAGCAAAAGAAGCTCAGAGACAGTGCCCAGGCACTAAGTTCAAGCCCCAGGACTGGCAAATAAAAAAAAGGGCGTGGACGTTTTCTAAAATAGACCACATTTTAGGCCACAAAGCAAACTTGTCTAAATTCAGAAACATTGAAGTTATACCTTGCATTCTCTCTGACCACAAGGGAATAAAATTAGAACTCAACACCAAAAGCCACCAAAGAAAGTCCGGTATCACATGGAGGCTGAACAACACACTGCTGAGTCAAGAGTGGGTCATGGAAGAGATTAGAAAGGAAATTCAAATGTTCATGCTATTCAACAAAAATGAACACACAAATTACCAGCTCCTCTGGGACACAGCAAAGGCAGTACTCAGAGGCAAGTTTATAGCTCTGAGCTCCTACATCAACAAATTGGAGAGATCTGAAACTAGCAATTTAATGACACATCTAAACCTCCTTGAAAAAGAGCAGAAAGATAAACCCCAATCCAGTAGACGGAAAGAAATAATCAAAATTAAATCAGAATTAAATGAATTAGAATCCAAAAAAACTATAGAAAGAATCAACAAAACAAAGAGTTGGTTCTTCGAAAAACTTAACAAAATTGACAGACCCTTAGCAAACCTTATCAGAAAAAGAAGAGAACACACTCAAATTAATAAACTCAGAGATGAGAATGGAAACATCACCACGGAAACAACCAAGATTCAGAACATTATAAGGGAATACTTCTCAAAGCTTTATGCTAATAAGTTTGAGAACTTGACAGAAATGGACCTCTTCCTAGCAAATATTGACATGCCAAAACTAAACCAAGATGAGTTAAACCAGCTTAACAGGCCCATATCAAGCATTGAAATAGAAACAGCAATAAGAGACCTCCCAGCTAAGAAAAGTCCAGGACCAGATGGTTTTACAGCGGAATTTTACAAGGCCTTCAAAGGAGAGCTCACACCAATACTCCTCCAACTCTTCAATGAAATTGAAAGAGAAAGCTCACTACCGAACACATTCTATGAAGCCATCATAACCCTCATCCCAAAACCAGGCAGGGACTCATCAAAGAAAGAGAACTATAGACCCATTTCTTTGATGAACATTGATGCAAAACTTCTCAACAAAATTTTGGCCAATCGACTTCAACAATTCATCCAAAAAATCATACACCACGATCAAACAGGATTCATTTCAGGGATGCAAAGCTGGTTCAATATACGCAAATCAATTAATATTATTCATCACATCAACAGGAGCAAGAATAAGAACCTCATGGTTATCTCAATAGATGCAGAAAAAGCATTCGACAAGATCCAACACCCCTTTATGATGAAGGTTTTGGAAAAATTAGGAATCCATGGAACATTCCTCAATACAATAAAGGCTGTATATGACAAACCTACAGCCAGCATTATACTCAATGGTGAAAAACTAAAGCCATTTCCTCTTAACTCAGGAACAAGACAAGGATGCCCACTCTCTCCACTTCTCTTCAATCTAGTATTAGAATGCCTAGCTACAGCAATAAGACAAGATGCAGACATAAAGGGGATCCAAATAGGGAAAGAAGAAATAAAACTCTCCCTCTTTGCAGATGACATGATCTTGTATTTAAAGAATCCCATAGACTCCACTCCCAAATTACTCAAGCTGATTCAAAACTTTGGCAAAGTAGCAGGTTATAAAATTAACCCCCAAAAATCAATGGCTTGTCTGTATGCCAACAATGAGAAAAGTGTGGCTGAAATTACGAAAGCAACTCCATTTGCAATAGCCCCACAAAAAATAAAATACCTAGGAATTAACTTAACTAAAGAAGTGAAGGACCTCTATGATGAAAACTTTAAAATCTTGAAAAAGGAAATCAAAACAGAACTTAAAAAATGGCAAAACCTCCCATGCTCCTGGATTGGAAAGATTAACATCGTGAAAATGGCAATACTTCCCAAGGCTATCTACAAATTCAACGCAATACCTATCCAAATTCCAACCTCATTCTTCAAGGAAATAGAAGAGGCAATCCAAAAATTCATATGGAACAATAAAAGACCCCGAATAGCAAAAACGCTCCTCAACAGAAAGAACACTGCTGGAGGAATATCAATACCAAACTTCAAACTCTACTATAAAGCCATAATAATCAAAACAGCTTGGTATTGGCATAAGAACAGACCTCAGGACCAATGGAATAGAATTGAAAACCCAGAAATGAACCTACAGACCTATAGCCATCTAATCTTCGATAAGGGAGCTAAAACAATAGAATGGAAGAAAGACAACCTCTTCAGTAAATGGTGCTGGCAAAATTGGTTAACTACATGTAGAAAACTAAAGCTAGATCCTTATATATCACCCTGCACCAGAATCAACTCCAAATGGATCAAAGACCTTGAACTCAAAGCAGACACTCTGAAAACATTACAGGATGGAATAGGTGAAACCCTAGGTCTCCTTGGCTCAGGCCGAAATTTTCTGAATAGAGACCCGGAAACACAACAAATCAAAGAAAGGTTGGACAAATGGGATTGCATAAAGTTGCAGAGCTTCTGCAGGGCAAATGACATAGCTAGCAAGATCAATAGAAAGCCCATGGATTGGGAGAAGATCTTTACTAGCCATAAAACGGACAAGGGTCTCATATCTAAAATATACTTGGAATTCAAAAAATTAAACCCCCCAACAACAAATCCTCAAAGAAACAACTGCCCAATAAATAAGTGGGCGAAAGACTTAAAGAGAAACTTCTCTGAAGAAGAAAGAAGGATGGCCAATAGACACATGAAGAAATGTTCAACATCCCTAGCCATAAAAGAAATGCAAATCAAAACAACATTGAGATATCACCTCACTCCAGTTAGAACAGCAAAAATCAAGAACTCTAACAACAACAGATGCTGGAGGGGATGTGGACAGAAAGGAACCTTACTTCATTGTTGGTGGGAATGTAAACTTGTTCAACCACTTTGGAAAGCAGTATGGAGGTTCCTCAAAAGACTTCACATACAGCTCCCCTATGACCCAGCAATCTCACTTTTGGGCATTTACCCAAATGTTTTCAAACAAGACCACACTAAAGCTACCAGCACAACTATGTTTATTGCAGCATTATTTACCATAGCTAAGATATGGAACCAACCCAGATGCCCCTCAGTAGATGAATGGATCAAGAAGATGTGGTATATATACACAATGGAATTCTATGCCTCCATCAGAAAGAATGACATTGCCCCATTTGTTAGGAAATGGAAAAACTTGGAAAAAATTATATTAAGTGAAGTAAGCCAGGCCCAAAGAAACGTAGGTCCCATGGTTTCCCTTATTTGTAATATCTAGTATATGTATGAGTCAAGCGGAAAAGGTCAGATAATGTGATGTCAGGAAAATGAACCCTTAGATGTGTATTTTAATGTTTTTTTCTTTCATGCATGTGTTTCTAACACATTTATAAGATTACCTCTTTGTTGCTTTGTATGTCCCTCCCCCACAGTATAACCCCTGCTTTCACTATATTTGATGTCAGTATAACTTGTGGAGGAGATGGGGAAAAACCAGTTGTTTAAGGATACAGGTGGACCTGTTGCAACAATGAGAAGTACAAGTTGTCATGTCCAAAACGAGCTTTACAACGTTGGGGGGGGGAGGGCGGGAAGGGGGGGAAGAAGAAGGATTGGGATTAGGGGGGGAGGGGGGGAGGCTGGGAAGGGATGTGAAGGGTAAGCAAAGGAGGAGGCTGCAATGCTTGGTAAGAAATGTACGCATTATCCTGCCCATGTAACTGTAATTCCTCTGTACAGTATGTTCGCAAATAAAATTAAATTAAAAAAATTAAAAAAAAAAAAACACCTTCCGGTCCTTACCAATTAAAGATTCCTCCTCCTTCCATAAAAAAAAAAAAAGGGCGTGGAAGAAGCACCTTATAACTAGCTTTAAAAAAAGGTTTCCTTATAACTAGCTTTAAAAAAGTTTCCTCTTTAAGTCACTTAATTAATCTGTTATAAACCATTTGTTAGCCAGGCTACTAAGAAGACTGAGATCTGAGAATCACGATTCAAAGCCAGCTCCTCTGTTCTTTATTAAAATGTACAGCATCCTCCTGCTGATTCTCAAATTTCCCTAAATAATTTTTCAGAATTTCTTTTTCTTTCATATACCAACTTAAATCATTACTTTAGAGTGTGTTTTTTTCTGAATAATTTATCTATAACACCAGTCAGATTGTTCTGTTACATGGTAATGTAATTCCTCTGCTCATTAGTACTGACGCTCTCCACTCATTTTTAAGCTAGCTTTCAGTGACATCATTTTGTTTCATATATTATTCTTTGCCCAGTGTGTTTTACAGTGCCTTCTACAATGTGTGAAAGGTGTTTTCTATAAATCAATGAGCATTTGGTATTATACTCTATGATAGTAGGTAAAAATCAACCCTTGTTCACTACTTTCTCTTGCATAAATACTTTATAATTGTTATTATGAATAGTAATTATCCATTTTTACCTATTTCTAATATGTACCTTCTATAATATGAGTAAGAAATACAAATGCAAATGATAAGGTTGCCTGTGCTTAACAGAATATTTTGGCATGATTCTGAGTCTTCAAGCAGTACAAAGCTTAGCTAAATATGCCTACTAAATTTTGTTTTCCTTTTATCTTATCTACTTTTATAGATAAGAAATACTTCATAAGCTCAGTTCATTTCAGTGTTCAAGTCTGCAATATTTTATCTGTTCCTATGTAGGTCCTTAGGGGATTAAATTTATAATGCATTGTATTTTTTTTCTTTGTTATTTCATCCTAGTTCTACAAGTAAACGTTAACACTAAATCATTTAATTAATATGATCACTAGCCCGGGGTTTTACTCATAATGTTTCGTAAGTCATTCATTATAAATATGATTTTATTATGCTGAGTGACAAAGATCTATACTAAGGAAACTAGAGATTGGAGAGTGAAGCAAAGAAGGAAGAGAAGTCATCTAAGAACATATTTTGGAACTTGTTATTACAGCCACTGGAGCTTGGTTTCTCAAGTGAAAGCATGAGAATATACTCAGAATTAGATTATGACAGAATGAGATGTAATCAGAGAGAGAATAAAAAAGTGAATTATTGTTATTGCATAAAACATGGAGTGTGGAAAGTTGATGTTCCTGAGTTCTTGCCCATTGCTTGTAAGGATAGGTGAGGGTATAAAAATATATGAGCAAGCTTGGTGGACTTCCAATTAAAAGAAGGCTTAGGAAAGAAAATGAGAAATAGCCAAATTCTGGGAGCCTGTCCAGGTATGTAACCATATACCATATGAATAGCTAGATTACACTGTGCGTTAGGAAGCCATGATATATGATGCCTAGTCCACATTCTGATGGGAAAAATAATATGCTGATTATTGCTTATTTTCAGATTCAAGAAATAAAATAAGAAAGGACAAGACAGAAAGGCACTGATTCTAGCATCCATCAGATTAAAAAAATGTCCATAGCTAGGAAGTTTTACAGAATACCTTGCCAGTGCCCCTCAAAACTTCAGTGTTACAAAAAAGAAATAAGAAATAGTCAAGAAACTGCCAGAAGATTCTAAGAGCCAGAGAAAAGATATTAGTGGGAAAATCGATGAAATTTGAATAAAGCTGTTTACTTAACAGCAATTCATCAATGTTGCCTTCTTTAATTAAGTACATCACTGATATTTAAAGTATTAATTTTAGGGTCGCTAAATAAAGGTCTTAAGGAAATTATCTTTGCAAGTTTTTTCTCAATCTACAGTCATTACAAGTACAATTCATTGAAGAGTTCGATATAAACATGTTTTTTTTCTTTGTAACCTAAAATGTACAAATACATCTGTGCATTTACCAACTGCTCTGATATCACAACCATAATCAATATACGTTCTTACATTGACACAATTGGATATGATGCATGTTTTTTCTTGTTGACATGGATTAAGAAACAGTTTAGCTGTAAAAGTCAGAAATAAATATAAATTGACTTTCAGGCAAACAAAAACTTTAATTTGAGTAAAGTCAAATTAAAATTTTTGGAATAATTATAACCTATTCATATATTTTAATTTACATTAACCTTTTTTTCAATGAAGTGAATATTTAGAGTTTGAAATGAAGAGCAGATCTGATTTCATTTCATTAGGTCTCGTGGGTTTAGACTCACACTTCAAATGCTTCCAAAATTTGTACATGTAAGCTGAGCAAGACCCAGTAGTATAGTGGCCACAAGGACCATCTTCGCTCCTATGTGAGATTATGAGAGACACGCTCTTCACTGAGCTTCACTTGTATTGACTCTTTAACTCGTATGCATTCTATGAAGTAGTACTGCAATTATCATTTCTGGAACAGATGAGGAAATTGCAAAACATGAATTCTTCAATCAGTTATTTATTAATTCTAGGAAAGTAGACCTAGCAACAAAATTACTATCAATAAAAAAGCCATGTCTTTCTGAATAACAACTAAAATTATTACTAGAATTTTTTTCAGTTTTTGACCCAAATATAATTAGAGAATCTGTTAGACCCTAACAAAAAGTTCACCTTGGCTAGCTGAACAATTAGAGAAGCCACGGATAGTTTGTAAATATGCCGTGATACTGAAAGACAAGACTACTGGCTTTCACACATATTTGAAGGTTATTTTTCTTTATGTATCTCTGTGTTATTGATGTATCAAAATATATATTTCTTACAATTTACATATTGAAATATGGTCCTATGGAGATTACTATTTTAGAAGAGAAAGGCATTTAGCTTGAATGAAATCATTAGTTCAACAATAAAAGCCCATTTATGTCTTGGACAATGAATCATAGATCCATGGAGAGTTAATCAGGAAGGGCTTGAGTATGATGTCCTCAGATGTCTTGAGTGATAAAGTTTGATGATATAAGCAGTGCAGAAGCAGCAATGGCCAATGCCCTTGAAAATCACCCACACACACAAACAAGATTACTACATTCAAAACTAATAACAGAAAGCAATCATTTCTTTAGAAGAACCTGCATCATCAGAACAGGATAATGTCCAAACATTTTCCAAGACAACTCAAAAGAGATGCATTACTGTTTTTGTGGTCACTTGTTTATTTTTTTAAATCATGTGAAGTTTAAAACTGGTCCTAAGAAAAAATTACTGAAAAACATTTCATCATAATATTAAAGAAATAAGCATCCGTAAAACAGAAAGCTCTATCAGCTTTGACAAACCAGGTTTTCTTCTTAATTAGTTTATCTCCCTTGACAGTATCAATTGACAATTTTTAAAAACCAATTATGGATTAAGTGGACATTTTTAAAATTTCATTAATTTAAGAGATGTACCCAAACAAATATCTTTCATCTAACAGTGCACTTTCATGATAAAAGGGCCAGATGGAGATTCTCTCAGATCTTTGTAATTCCATTGCCAATTATCTTGGCCCTTAATGAACACTTGCTCTTTTTATTTAATGTTTTATTGTGAAGGTGATGTACAAAGGGGTTACAGTTACATAAGTCAGGTAAAAAACACATTTCTTTTTGGACAATATTGCCACTTCCATTGCTCTCTCTGTTTTCCCTCACATGCTCACCCACAAGTTGTATAGTTCATCTTCAATGTAGTTTCTGGTGAGCATCAACACTACATTTGTTCATCCTTTGTCCCTCCATGTGTGTGCCTTTCCTTCACTTACAAAAGGCATATTAACAAATTAATAAGTCAGAAATAAAAGAAAAACAAAACAGCAACGAAGATAAAAACCTCTTGTTTCCAATTCCTGGAGTTCGTTTTGATAAATACCATTTCATCTGATCAGATATACAAAGGCATTACGTCTTTGTGTTCTTCTTCTAAGAATATCCTCCCTTGGTGTCACTGCATGTGAATGCCTAGGGTGATCATTTGTTCTTGTGTATGATTTAGTCATTTCAGCTTCTCAACTGTCATGAAAACAGTCCCACTGAGGCGCTAGCCAGAATGCTTCTCAACTTATAGCCAATTCTGCTTGTATAAAGCTGAGCCTTTTTTATATAAAAACTACACCGTATACCTATTTAGTGATGACTTATTTAATGGTCTTCAATAACACTCAAATGCTTTCCCAGTTTCTGTACTTCTTGTGTGTTGTGTTAAAAAGTATGATTCTTCATAAATTGTGTTGAATGGATACTATATAATTTAAGAAATTACTATTTCATCTACAACATGGCTTAACTCATTTCTATTAGTGTTTTTTTTTTAATTAGATGACTGTGTTGATAATGTAGGTCACAGTCACAGGGAGTGATTTTCTATTCTTGTGTGTAGAGCCCCACCCCCAACATGTGCTTTGATTCCAAACCCTGAACCTCCAGGCAAATGCCTTCTAGTATAGAAAAAAAATATTTACATACAGCTGCTCACAGAATCCAGACTTCTAATCGGATCCGCCCGCTTCCAAGCTCACAGTTCCATAACAAGATGTCCAACATCTCTTGCTACTTGTTTTTCTTAAATTTAGTGCCAATAGATTATCTTCTCGGTGAAAAATATAATTCTTCTAGTATTTGTATAATTTGTACATTTTGTATTTGTTTCCATAAGCTCAGTGAAGAGAAAGACTTAATGCATGAGTTTATAGAATTAAAATCAGTAGTAACTCTTAGAAAAGTTTTTAGGCTTGAAATAATATTCAATAATAATATCTTTTCAAAGTTTTTAAATCTTTGGAAGAATATATTAAGAATATATTAAGTGAGGTTTCCTAAGTTAGTGGGAAGAGCAAAACAACACTTCAAAACCCAACTTTATCACTAACACATGAGATTTCTTATAGTGTGTGTCTGCCATTAATTGGGTTTTAAAATCTTATGTATGAAAGACATAAAATTAATCTTTTAGACCTTTCCAATTTTTGTACTTTATTTTAATACTTTGTCAAAAATAAGCTTTTTAAAACTGATGTTTTATTTGAATGTCTAGACAACAAACTAACTTGAAAGGCAGAAAAGTTTAATTTACATGAGATATTGCTGAAAAAGTATTCCTTCTACTACAACTAACAGTGAAATGTAAAATATCCTTGTCAATTATCAAATGTGAGTATCTTAAAAACTATTAGAGTGGAAGAACTGAATAATTTTCTGTTTTACTTTTTTATAAATATTTGAGACAGTTTGTGAAAAAATTGATAGGAATGTATTTTATATTATTATTTAAAACAGTTGTAAAACAAACCAAAGAAAACCTTCAAAGATAATTTCCATTAATACAGAGGTGACTAAATTTTACTTTAATATAAAATAAGCAAGTCTAAAATTAATGTTAATAAACGAAAAACCTGGAAAGATGCATGTATAACATTTTTATTGATCTATAACATTTCATATTAATTCCTATTAAGTGGATATATGGAACCATAATGCCATAAAATGCTAGTATACATAAATTCAACAAAAAACCTATTTTTGAATTTAGAAATCAAAATTTAATATCAGGTATTCCATGAAAATCATCCACGGTAAAATACAACATGCTTGGAAATTCACAAGAAAAAAATCACTCAGAAGAAGAAATGCCTTATACCATAAGCAAAGATTAAGACAATCAAAGCCTCAGTGATTGCATTATTTTGTCTTTTTGTAATTTGCACCTCTGACATGAGACTAGAGAGCAGCATGGCAGACACCTGCCTCAATAGAGCCATTGTTTCCATGGCTCCACTTTCCATCACCTATTTTTAATAGTTTACACAACAAGATCAAGGGTGTCCCAGCTGTTACTGCCACTGTTGCTAAGCAACCTTTAAATCAGAGTTCAAGAAGACAAAGAATCAGACTTGAAAATTTTCTCAAGTGTCTGTTTTATGCACCCTGCCCCTGCTTTCTTCATCCTACACCATTTTACAGTGTTTACACTTAGATGCTGTTTTCTCCTCTCTAATTCAACATCCTACCTATGAACCCATGATTCCAAAGGCTGCTGGAATCAGCAGGATTTTTGTTAGTCTTCAAAAGGTAATAAATACGTGCATCCACAGGTTAAATGTAACATAACATAGATTTGTATTATTTACTTTATTTCCCTAACCAGAACAGGAGGTCGATGGTGACATTGCTCTGCCTGAGACATTGGTATAGCGGCACAAAGATCAATGGCTGGAGATTCACTGCTTGCAGAGAATTACAATACCCTCCGTGCATTCTGAAATCTAGATATCCTCACTTGTGAGACACAGAGGTCAAACGTCTATTAGAACAAGAAGAAAAAAAAAAGAAATTTGAACTTAGAACCTCCAACTGATGCACCATGTAGGTTAATTAAAGACAGAAAATAAAACTTATTAGACATTTCTACAAACAATGATGATGATTTTCCCTCCAAAAGTAATTAATCGAAATCAAGTGTCACATCTTTCTGTTAACTAGAATAACAAACAATTGTCAATGATGAATACAACCAAAAAGGAAGAAAAAAAAACTATTTTTAATGGCAATGGTTTTAGAAGCTCTCAAGGCATAGCTAAGTATATTTGAATAATACATCTGACAAAGAATAAACTTCAAGAAATAAGCAACCAACATGTATATATGTGAACAAATATGTACAATTCTGCTACCAGTGATCCATACACAGCTTTGCCCTTGGTGCAAAACATTCTAATCCAAGACATACCATTCCAATTATTCAAGTCCTTAGAACTTCCTTTGACTGTCTTCTAACAAACACACACACATAGCCAGGCACCGGTGGCTCATGCCTATAATCCTAGCTACCCAGGAGGCTGAGATGTGACGATTACAGTTCAAAGCCAGCCTGGGCAGGAAAGTCTGTAAGACTCTTATTTCCAATAAACCACTCAGAAAATTGGAAGTGGCGCTGTGGCTCAAGTGGTAGAGCTCTAACCTTGAGCTGAAGAGCTGAGGGACAGTGCTCAGGCCCAGTGTTCAAATCCATGACTTGAAAAGGCAAACACACACACACACACACACACACACACACATAAGCATATACACTTATGTATAAACATATATGTATATACATATATTAAAGTGTGCATGTAGATTTACATATATAAATGTTTTATAAGTATACCTATATATTAAACATATGTATATATACTATAGCTTTGAGCTATCTATATGCACCTATAGTAAACATTTATTTGTATTGTTTACTTTATTCTAGTTGGTTTCCTAATGCTAATGAATTCTTATTAATACTCAAATATCATTGAATTTTTTAAATGATATAATTTTCTCTTTGTATTATGGTACTCTTTGCTTTTCCCTATTTTCACTAATTTTTAAAACATATTTTCTTAATTTTATAGAAATTCATAAGAACTTAAAAGACTCCACAGAGAGCTCCCTTATGACCCAGCAATCCCACTTTTGGGCATTTACCCAAATGTTTACAAACAAGTCCACACTAAAGCTACCAGCATGACTATGTTTATTGCAGCACTATTTACTATAGCTAAGATATGGAGCCAACCCAGATGCCCTTCAGTAGATGAATGGATCAAGAAAATGTGGTATATATACACAATGGAATTCTATGCCTCCATCAGAAAGAATGACATTGCCTCATTTGTTAGGAAATGGAAAGGCTTGGAAAAAATTATATTAAGTGAAGTAAGCCAGGCCCAAAGAAACATAGGTCTCATGGTTTCCCTTATTCGCAATATCTAGTATATAACAGAGTCAAGCAGAAAAGGTCAGATAAGGTGATGTTAGGGAAATTAACCCTAAGATATGCATTCAAATGTGGTTTTTTCTTTCATGTGATTGTTTCTAACACATTTATAAGATTATTTCTTTGTTGCTTTGTATGTCCCTCCCCGACAGTATAACCCTTGCTTTCACTGTATTTGATGTCGGTATAATTTGTGGAGAGGAAGGGGAAGAACAAATCTTTTAAATAGGGATACAGGTGGACCCATTGCAACAATGAGATGTACAAGTCGTTATGTCGAAAAATGAACTTTACAACTTTGGCGGGAGGTAGCGAGGAGGACTGGTGGGGGCGTGAGGAGGAAGGGATGGGAAGGGGAAACAAAGGAGGAGGCTACAATGCTTGATAAGAAATGTACTCAGGTAGGAAGGAGTTCTGGGAAGATGGCGGAGGAGAAGCTGGAATCTGAACAAGCTCTTGCATAGAAAACAGTTTCAGAGTTCCAGTGAACAGTCCCAAGCCAGAGAATCACACCAAGTGTGCCATCACAGGACAGAGAGTTAGTCAAGAGAGGGGAAGCCAAGCAGACACATCTGAGCGCCTGCCAGCAGCTGCCGCTGCGGCGGCAGGGTCACGGCGGCGACCACCAACCCGGGGGCACACCTGAGACACAGTCCGGGACGAAGGAGCCAGACGCAGCAGACGAGCGGATTCTACTCAACACCAGCAAGAACCGACAAGGAACGGACAACTTCATCCTGCACTTTGCAGACCAGAGACGACCCGGGATCCAAGACTCGGCGTGAGTAGAAGCCCGATGTCCTCACTCCTTCTCAGGGAGCAGAGGAGGGAAGGCCCCCCTCCCCCCGCCAGCACCGGTGATCTCCATCTTGGATACCAACAAAGCTCTGAGGAGCGGCTAGCTCCAGCTCAGGCCTTGGAATAAAACTAGTCATTTAGCAGGTCACAAGAACTTAAAGGCGAAGTGACCTCACAGACTCAGTTCCATCCAGGGAAAAGTCACCCAGCTCAGGCGCCAGCCATTGGAGTGGCTCTCCTCACCGGGTAACCAGAGCCAGAGGCTGCCCCTCCCTCTAGCAGCCACCACAATCAATTGAAAAACAGAAAACCTGAGAATGGCTCCAGGCTGGGTGCTGTGAGTTTTTTTCACAAAATAACCCCAGGGAAAAGCTACTGTTTGTTGAAAGGTCTCAACTCTACCCAGAACCTAGCCTCATCACTGCATCCCCCTCTTTTGTGATTCTCAAAGCAGATCACCCTCCCAGTAAACTAACCTGGGAGGGGGATCTCAAAATCTTGGGCAAAGCAGAGCATTTTTCTGCCTGTTCCAACAAACTGACTTAAGAAACCAATCAAGCCACAGGACCTCAAGCTGACCAGACACTCCAACCAGACTCTGGTTACAGACAAAAGGGAGATACAGGACTCTTCCCACCCCTCTCAAAAAAAAAAAAAAATCAAAGAACTTTTTTTTTTCTTCTTCTTTTCTTTTTTTCTTTTTTTGTTTTGTTTTTTTTTCGTTTTTTGTTACCTTATATATATAAAAATATTTTTTTGCTTTTCTAAAACTTTTATTAATCTTTAATTTTTGCCTCTTCTGAAAAAATAATTGTTTTCCATTAACTTTTTTTTTTTTCCTCTTATAATTTTTATTTTAGGAATACGTGAATGTGTGTTTTCCTTTCTTTTCTTGTCTTCTTTCTCTTTTTCTTTCATTCTTAATTATCTTTTTGTTTTTTTTCTAGCTCTACTGAACTTCTGATCTTTTCTTCTCACTTTCCTATCCTTTCCACCTTTTCCTCTTTTGTTCTTCTTTATGTGACTTAACTCTTGTCCTGCACATCCTCAGATAAACCCGTAGTTAACCAGTAGACCCTATCCCCCATTGTGTACACACTTAATCCACAAACTTATTACTCAATTCAAAACCTTTGAGACTTAAATTCATTAATAGCAGTACTACCTCTTTATACCTATATAATACTTTAAGCATTTTTTTAAAGTTATTCACATCTCCTCTATGTCCCTCCCTTTCTCTCAACATATTCATATCCCTCTATAAATAGATGGTCTTTTAATCTCTAAAATAACATTAATTTTTACGTTTCTATTTTTTTTTCTGGTCTCTTTTCATTCCCCTTTCCCTTTCTTCTTTTTCTCTCTCTCTCTACTTGCATCCTACCCAACCTATTTCCTGCATTGTGATTAGGACATAGTTAACTCTCCCTGTGCCTCCCCACACCAATCTATTCCTATTTTTTACCCACATCTCTCCCTAACCCTAATAATTTCTGGTTTTCCAAATTCTTCTCTGCGGTTCGAAGCCCTTTAACATATAGTTGTTTGATGTCGAATAGATGTATCTGTTGAACTAGATTGTAATTTGTAGACTATTGACTGTACAAATGCAAACTTTGGTTGATGGTTGCCTTAAGATAGTGTTCTAGCACAAAACTGGTGCTATCTTCATCTCAAATGGGCAGAGTAAGCCGGAAAAACACAAGAAAAATGGCAAATTCGGGTATCTCAATTCCCAATCTTGATAATCAGGGGTTAGAACAGATAATGAATAATCCAGAGGAGAGTTCCCAAATAGCTCTACAAACACTGCTGGCAAACATGATAAATGAAAAGTTTGACAACGTACAAAGGACTCTGTATGAGCGTGATAGGGAGAGAGAGGAGGCATCCCAGAAGTTTATACAGGAATATCATAAGCGTGAGGAAGCTACTCAAAAACTGATACAGGATTTGCGTGAACAACTTGAGAATACTCAAAGAGAAAGGGAGGAATGGCGTGAGCAGGCTGAGAACACTCAAAGAGATCTGCAGGAATCCCACGAACGGGAGGAAGCTAATCAAAGAATAATACAGGAATTGAGAGACCAGGTAGAGAACACACAAAGTTCACTAAAGTCATTCATGGAATCCATTAACAAAGAGCTGAAGGAAGTCAGGGAGACCACAAAGGGAATGCTGAATGGAACCCAACAGAAGGAATGGGAGCCCAAAGAAACCATAACCAATCAACTAAGTGATTTGAGGACAAACACTGAACACCAAATTAAGGAAGTAAAGAAATTCATACAAGACCTAAAACAGAGCTTCAACAAAGAACTTGAAGCCATCAAAGCTGACCAAGTAGAAGGAAAAGAGATAAAAATCAAAGTAGAGAGTCTTGACAGCAGGTTAGACCATGCAGAAGATCGAATCTCAGGGATTGAAGACAGCCTAGATATTATAGAGAAAGAACATACAACCATCCAAGACAAGTCCAAGAAATATGATAGATCTATCCAACACCTGGAAGACACCATCAGAAGGCCTAATCTAAGGATAATGGGTGTAGAGGAGCACCTAGAAACAGAAGTTAATGGTCTAGGAAATTTGTTTAACAGGATCCTAGCAGAGAACTTCCCAAACATGCAAAAAGATAAGCCTGTCCAGATACAAGAAGCCTTTAGAATCCCAAATAGACCAGACCAGAATAGGACATCCCACTGCCACATTATAATCTACACAGGATCAACTCAGAACAAGGAAAAGATCCTTAAAGCTGTCAGAGAGAAAAGGGTAATCACCTATAAAGGGAAACCAATTAGAATCACCTCAGATTTCTCAGCAGAGACAATCAAAGCAAGAAGAGCCTGGAATGATGTATGCCATGCCCTAAAAACAAACAACTATCAACCAAGAATACTGTACCCAGCTAAACTCTCCTTCATAACTGAAGGCCAAATAAAAACCTTCCATAGCAAAGAAAAATTGAAACAATACATCTCCACCAAACCAGCCCTACAAAAGATTCTTAAAGATGTCCTACACATAGAAAACCAACAAGACCGCAATAAAGGCCAAGAAACTGCACCCAAACTGAGAATCCAAGAACCATAGGAAGAACCCAGTTTTCGCAGCCCCCAAGAAGGTAGATAACATGGCAGGAACTCCCAAATACCTCTCAGTCCTATCTCTAAATGTTAACGGACTGAACTCTCCAATTAAGGGACATAGACTGTCTAGTTGGATTAAAAAACAAGACCCTTCTATCTGCTGCCTGCAGGAGTCACATCTTGCCCGTAAAAACAAACACATTTTCAATGTTAAAGGCTGGAACAAAATCTACCAAGCAAACGGCCCCCATGAACAGGCGGGAGTTGAAATCCTAATATCAGATAAAATAGACTTCAAATTAAAATTCGTGAGAAGAGATAAAGAAGGTCGCTACATACTAATTAAAGGATCTCTCCTTCAGGAGGATATTACAATTCTAAATATCTATTCGCCAAACAATGGAGCACCCAAATTTATCAAAGAAACACTACTTTCCCTCAAATCCCATATAGATCCAAAGACATTAATTGTTGGGGATTTTAACACACCACTCTCCCCACTAGATAGATCAACTCGGCAAAAACTCAACAAAGAAATGTACTCATTATCTTGCCCATGTAATTGTAACCCCTCTGTACAGTATTTTCACAATATTAAATAAAAATAAAAAATAAAAAAAGAACTTACATTGACTAGATGACTTCATGGAAATTTATTTTCTCTCTGTATTGAACAAACAATTTCAAAGTCAAATGTCATCAAAATTTCTTCTAAGGAAGAGCTATCTTGATTTGTAGACAGCTACTTTCCCTCTGGTTCTTTATATGATATTCTTTCTTACCGTATCTTCTGCCATAATCTTTACTTCTTAAAAAACACTTAATTATTTGAATTTTGGACATATATTAATGGTTTTTCTTAACCATAACCACTTCTTTCAGGTTTCTTTCTTCAAATACAATCACATTCTATGGCTTTGGGAACTTCAACTTATTAATCAAATATACAACTCAACCCATTACAGACGCCTAGATACCAATCTTAAATTAAAACTCTCCTTCACTACTCCCAAGAAGCATGATTTCACTGCAAAATTTCCTGAAGAAACTTAATAAAGTAGAAATCTACATTTATTCTAATATGAAGTTTCAATTGAGTTTCCAATTCATTGTAATTTAGCTTCTTTGCTGAAAATAGTTATTTACTATGATGTTTTATGTTTTGTACATAGTCCTAACACACAATTGTATTACAGATCATGTACTTCCATAATTATACATGTGTATATATTCATACACAAATATACACCCATATATGAATGTTATTTCCTAAAGTTTTGCTTAGTCTTTTTTCTTTATTGTCAAGGTGATATACACAGTGGTTACAGTTACAAATATTAGGTTTCAATGTAATCACTTGTCTAACTTGTTACCCCTTCTCTCATTTTTCTCCCCATCTCCTTCCCCCATTCCCCCTCCCAGTTTGTACAGATCATTTCCAACATACTGTCTTGTGTATACCACTGTTGCCTTGGTTCCCCTTTGTCCTTGGTCTTGCTTCTCTAATTCATATAAACATATATACAGAACACAGGATACCAAAGTCAAATACAATGACAACAGGGGATAAATCATAGGGGGAAAAACAAAAGATAAAGGAAATCACGTAGCATATTGACAACAACAACAAACAAAAACCTCTTGTATCCATGTCGTGGAGTTCATTTCACTTAGCATCATCTAATATGGTCTTATGTACATATCTATTGAGCTATTATTCTCATCTGCTAAGATTATCCTAGATGTGTACTAGTTATTACAAATAATGGAGACATTGGGACCTATGTTTATTTGGGTCTGGTTTACTTCACTTCATATGATTTTTTTCCGAACTATACAACAGACAAGGGCCTCATATCTAAAATATACTCAGAACACAAAAAACTAAATGCCCCAAAACAAACCTCAAAAAACAACCAGCCCATTAAAAAGTGGGCTAAAGACTTAAAGAGAGACTTCTATGAAGAGGAAATAAGAATGGCCAATAGTTCATTAAAAACAACAGCAACAAAGAAAAAACCTCTATGTCCATACCTTGGCGTTTATTTCATTTAGCATCTTCTTATATCATCATATGTACATAGACTTTTTTCTTTGTTGCTGTTGTTTTCAATGTACTATGTGAGGTTTTTTTTCTTTTGTATGTTCTTCCCTTTATGTATAACCCCCGTTTTACTGTATTTGATTCTGGTGCCCTGCATCTTGTATATACAGTTTTCTAATTTGGAGAGAGGAAGTTAAAAAAGGATACAGGTTGATCCCTTGTAATAATGAGACTTACAAGACACTATGTTGAAAATGAACTTTACAACTTGGGGACTGGGAGGGAGGAGTTGGAAGGTGGGAAGGGAAGGGATAGTAGGAGAGAAACGATGGAGGGGGTAAAAATGCTCCATAGAAAATGTACTCATTACCTTACTCATGTAACTGTAACCCCTCTGCACAGTATCTTTACAATAAAAATATTTGTAAAAAAAAAAGAATAGCTAATAGACACACGAAGAAATGCTCAACTTCTCTGGCTACAAATGAAATGCAAACCAAAACAACATTGCAAATCAAAACAACTTTACCTCAGGTAGAATGGCTATAATCAAGGAATCTAATAACAACAGATGCAGTAGGGGATGTAGACAGAAGGGAACACTACCACACTCTTGGTGGGAGTGTAAACTTGTTCAACCACTCTGGAAAATAGTATGGAGGTTCTTCAAATGACTACACATAGAGCACCTCTATGACCCAGCAATCCCACTTTTGGGCATTTACCCAAATGTTCACAAACAAGGCCACACTAAAGCTACCAGCACAACTATGTTTATTGCAGCATTATTCACCATAGCTAAGGTATGGAGCCAAACCAATGTCCCTCAGTAGATGAATGGATCAAGAAAATGTGAGATATTAAAAAAGAAAATGTGAGATATAAAAAGAGAAAATGTGAGATTTATAAATGTATATATATATATATCTATATATAGATATATATATATCAATTCTGTTTCCATCAGAAAGAATGATACTGCTCCATTTGTAAGGAAATACTTTAGTCTTTAAAATATTTCTAAGCTTTGCTTTTAAGTGTCTTCCCAGAAATCAAATTATTACTTATCATGAGAAGTGGTGTTTATTATCATGTCTTGACATTAATTTATTCAAATACTTATAATTTAATTGCAACATCTATATCAAAATTTTTATTGCACCATTAACAATCTGTGTTTATGTGCTTGTTAATTTTGAGTGTTTTTAAGTTTTATTTTTTGTTAATATTTTTGATAAAAGTTTCAAGACATTCTGAAAAATCTTTTCAACAAAGGTGTAGATTAGAAGAAAGTTTTTGTAGCAAATCAAAACTATGTAAGATAAAACTGTGGATGAATATAGTCCATAATATTTATGAAATATCTTTTATATACCCCTACGAAGCTTTGTAAGTGCTGAGTATTGGTAGACAAGATTCCTGCTTACATATAATGCATAGTCTATTGAAGAGAAGGAGTCAATAAAGCATATATTTATCTTGACAAATGGAGATACGAGATATTAAGAAAACTATATAAAATAACATCAAATGAATATGAAGTGCTGTTGCAGAACTTATATGAAGTAGCTTTGGAACAGAGAGTAAACATAGAAATAAATCAATCATAAGAATGTTCTGGGGAGAGCATTCCAGAAAATAAAGCCACATGCAATGTGTTAATCTTGGATTATGAAGAAATAGTACAACAATTAATGTGGGAATGATTGCAGTACAGTTAATTGTGAAGGAGGGCTAGACTATCATGGCTGAGCAGTCAAGATCCCCTTGGATCTGTGCCTTGTACTGACTTTGGCTCTAATAAAACTGTAATGTGTTTTGGAAGGAGAAATGATGGAATGTGACATATTTTTAAGTGATTACTCTAGCACATCTTCTTCTATCCATGATGGAATAGCTTTCATAGAACTAATGCTGGGCTGTGAAAGCTAAGTAAAATGGAAAAACAAATTGAATATATAAAATCTGATGAGCTTCACTGAACTTGAGTCAAGATTCCAGAGATAAGAGAATTAAAGAAAAATGAGCTGACAAATGAGTTAAATTCTTGTTCTCTTCTCACAACAACTGATTTGATCCAAATCTGTGACGGGCCAATGAGGGCAAATGCTGAAAGCCATAGAAACAGAAAAATTACTGGACATTTTCCATGACTAACTAAGCAAAATTAGAGGTAAGAACTGGCAATGAAATAAAGTCCTGGGGATCAATGAAGCAGTCAAGTAAGAGGAAACAGAAAGAAATAAGTCTACGCTTTAAATTCTACAGGCATTCCATGTGATCTCAGAAAGACTTAAGGTAAATCACAATAAATACTAATATAGCAGAAGCTCTATAATATCAAGCACATTAACTTAAGTGAAGAAATGATGTTAGAGAAAAAAATTTATAGGAATAAGTCAATCCACCAAGAAAATTAAGCAACTCTAAATGATATAGAACTGCTAACAGTCATGCTAGGAAAAGAGTTTGAAATTCTCAATGAATAGTGAAACACATAGAAAAAGTAAAAAACCATATAATTTGGTTTAAATGTAATTTATATCTATTCCACATACATATTTTTTAAATATTATTCACCATCCATCCTTCTCTTTCTCTTCTCCTTCCCCCTTGTCCCTAAAAACAGTCCTATAATTACAATCAAATGGTATTTTCTAATTTATGTGTATATATAAACATATAGATATTAGAGATTTACATAACTAGATCTAGAAATGAGCAGAATGATGCATGATTTGACTTTCCTCACCTAGCTGATGTCTCATTCCATCTACTTTATAATTTCATGTTTCATTATAGCTGAGTAATATTCTATGTGTTATGGACACCTTGGCTAATTCAAACATTTGACTATTTTGGAAAAAGCAGCAAAAGACTTAAGAATGTAAATATATTTGGATTTGACAGGGGTCATAAAGTAAATAAATTTCTGGTTTGTGAGGAAATTCCATAGTGATTGCACCAGTTTTGTGTAGAACTTTAAAATTATAGACTTCTATAGCAATTTTGATCAAGAAAAAATTAAAAATCACAAGTATGTGTGATGAGAAATATATTATTACAGGTTTAACAGATATAATAGTAATGAGATGGACTAAATAGAGTTCTGAGACATCAATTTTCTATAAGATAATAAGATATTGAAATTTTTCTATCAAAAAGTGCAATTTCCTGTTTACTATAATTGATTTAAAAGATGTAAAAATCAGGACATGTTTTAATTCTACTGATATTAATTCCATACTCCTAAGAAGGATGTAACATAAATCTTAAATAAATTTCAGGATTCAGAGAAAAAAGGATTTACCTGTCCTTTTTAGGCATTTGATATAATCATTGATGAAGTATCATAAAAATTATTAAAATATGAATCATCTACAGAAAAAACAAAATTAAGCAATAGTAAACCAAATCATCATCCATAAGAACAAAAACAATGACATATTCCAGGAACAGATGATACATATAAAAATTAAAATTCTGTCAATGTAACTCATTGAAAGATTAAAATTCATGTAATCATCTGAATAGCTGTGCAGAAACAAATTAATTAAATTCAACCGAAGTAAGTTTTATATCCCTTAGTAATCAGGCAATAACAGAATTTATTAAAAATGAATTCATTGTTTTTTCATTTTTGTATTTTTACAATAAAGGTTAATATATAAAAATAGAGGTTATTATCAAAATTTAGGTTAAAATGCATTCATTTGAACTAAGTTATAGAAAACCTACTGTAAACATATACTTATTAATGAACTCTTTAATGATAATAAGTTAGTATAATCCTTGAGGTTGGAGTGTCACTATGACCACATGACATTGTACTGAAGGTCCTTGACTCGGTCACTAAGTCAATTGCATTAATAAGTTAAACATGTAACTGAGAGGAAAAATTAAAATTATTATATGATTATGAATAGAAAATTTCCTAATAATTTGAAAATTATTACATTAAATAAATGATTTTAGCATGTCATTTATACAGAAGGAAATTTAAGAATTTAATTTACCAATATATCAGCAATACTTGAAAAGAAAGTGAAATCTTAAAATGTATCAGTATACAATGAGTTTTGTAATATTAAGTATGTAGGTTACATAGAATATAATCTGTATATATATACAAATTGACCAGCAGGTAGATTAAAATGACCGAATTATATTACTCAAAATTATATATTCTTAATCAAGGAAAGTTGACGTGTCTGTGAATGTGAAGATTTAATATTATTAATATTTCCACTCTCTTTAAAAAGATGTGTAAAATTAATCTAGTCCCAGTCAAAATATAATAATATTGGAAAATATTCATATTATTATTTTCACCTCAAATAAAATATAAAATTTTAAATATATGACATATCAAAATATTAAATGTTAAGATGATGAATGTATGTGACAGTAGTATAGATGACATTTATTGTCTTTGGAGTCTATTAAACAGGATACAAATATTGAAAAGCAATAAGAAACAATTTTCAATTACTTTTACACCTTTAAGAGAGTAAAATAACAAGCTAGAGATATTAGCAACTTTTTGTGATACACAATCTAATAAAACACTCAAATCCAGAATATATATGCGGAAAGTACCCTACATCATACTTGACAATTTATCAGAAATTTTTTCATTATTAATTTTCTATTTTATAAATGTTGTACAGAGGGGTTACATGAGTGCAGTTACAGGAGTAGGGTAATCGCGAGCCTTGTGACCTACTCCTTTATTTTCCCCCTACCATCACTTCTCTCCCCACCTCCCAACTCCTCCCACACCCCCTCCAACATTGTAAAGTTCGTTTTCAATATAGTGTCCTGTACATCTCGTTGTCACAATAGGTCAGCCTGAATCCTCATTTAAGCGTTCTGCAATATAAAGAAATAGAATGGAAGAAAGATAGCCTTTTCAGTAAATGGTGCTGGCAAAATTGGTTAAACACTTCGAGAAAACTAAAGCTAGATCGGTATATATCACCCTGCACCAGAATCAAGTTCAAATGGATCAAAGACCTCGAAATAAAAGCCATGAAAACATTACAGGAAGGAATAGGAGAAACTCTAGGGCTTCTTGGCAGAGGTCAAAATTTTCTTAATAGAGACCTAGAAGCACAACTAATCAAAGAAAGGTTGGACAAATGGGACTGCATGAAACTGCAGAGCTTCTGCAAGGCAAAGGGCATAGCTAGCAAGATCAAGAGAAAGCCCATGGACTGGGAGAAGATCTTCACTAGCCATACAATCGACAAGGATCTCATCTTTAAAATATACTTAGAACTCAGAAAACTAAATCCCCCAACAACAAATCCTCAAACAACTGCCTGATTAGCAAATGGGCTAAAGACTTACAGAGAGACTTAAAGAAAGGCATCTCTGAAGAGGAAATAAGAATGGCCAATAGACACAGGAAGAAATGCTCAACCTCTCTAGCCATAAAAGAAATGCAAATCAAGACAATGCTGAGATTCCACCTCACCCCAGCTAGAGTGGCTATAATCAAGAAATCTAATAACAACAGATGCTAGAGGAGATGTGGCCAAAAGGGAATCCTACTGCATTGTTGGTGGGAGAGTAAAGTTGTTCAACCACTCTGGAAAACAGTATGGAGGTTCCTCAAAAGACTCCATATAGAGCTCCCTTATGACCCAGCATTCCCACTTTTGGGCATTTACCCAAACGATCACAAACAAGGTCATACCAAAGCTACCAGCAGAAACATGTTCATTTGAAATTTTAAACAGGCACTTAAAAGGGAAGTGTGATGACGTGCAAAAAGGCGTCTAATTTCTTTAGTGACAAAGCATAAATGATCATTAAACAACAAGATGCTATGAACTACCCAACATAGCACAATTAAAAGGTGTAATTCAAAACCTTCATGAGAAATACACTGCTAATGGATAGATCTATGTTCTACTCTGAAATCCTCTAGGTGTATAAAATATTTGTAAAAAAACATTCCTGTTGTCCTATTTGTAAGAGTCTCAATTTGGGGGTAGGGAATGAATGTATGTTAATAGTGAAATTGGAATACAAATGTGGCCTATTAGTATATAGGTATTATTTACTGAAATGGGAAAATTAACTCTTAAAAAGAATGAGAAAAACATTTTAAAAACCAGTTTTATTTTAGTATGATAACCTCAATAAGCACTGGAATCATGTGCTTTTGTTTTGGGCCATAGTTGTGAGTAGAAGATTTATAATTGCATGTGCAAAGCTGTGGATAGTGTCTACAAAGATGGACAGTTTACAGAATTTCATTATGTTTTTGTCCTCTCTCCATTATAATTGGTCATTGGGACCAAAAATATGTATAGTGGGACTATACCTTTATGGTCCCTTTAAATGCTTTCTGATTTTTATGCTTTTAATCTTTCTCTTACTGTTTTAGGTTCCAATTCAAATATTGTCTTTAAAACCTACAATTCTGCATATTACATTCTTGTAATAAATTGAAAAACTGAAAATCAAACATCTCGTGGCCTCTCAAAAAATGGAGAATGTTAAAGGGATTTTTGATCATTTTGCATGGAGGATAAGTAGAGGTAAGAAAGAGCCCGAAAAGATGAACTTCTTAAGAGGAGCTGAATAGTTAATTACAGATATTCTATCTAAAATAGTAAAATCCAAAAGTTACAGATAAAATATATGATCAGAGGGGATAGGGATTCCTACTATTTTATAACAAAAATTACATGTACCTTAAACACGTGATATATATATATATATATATGTATTTTAATATAAAATTTATAATATTCATCAGAAAAATATTGGTATTCAAAATTTGTTCAACAATTTGGAATGGTTTATAAGTAGGTTTAATTTGCTTTCATATCTTGTTACTTTAACTTGTAATGCCTTTTTAGACCCAGAAGTATAGATTATAGATAGATAGATAGATAGATAGATAGATAGATAGATAGATAGATAGATAGATAGATAGATATAGATAGACAAAATCCACAGATTTTAGACCTGTGAAAACAAAAGGCTAAGTACAAAAACTCAATTATACTGTCAGATATTAGACACAGATTTAAATTAACACAATGAAACTACTAGTGCCCAGTCTTGTGTTTTGGGGGAAAGTGGACAATGACTTTCCTCGGGATCTTTAAAATTTCAGAAATATAGTCAATATACTAGTTTACTTCATGTAGGTAACTATTAGGAAAAGAAAAAGCCCATGTTCAATTATTTGTTATCATCTCACGCAGAAATACAACAAAGAAGTAAAACTAAGAATTAGTTCCAGCATTCTCAACGGTTGAGATAACAGTTCTTATTTACTATCCATTTTATTCTCCTCATTAGCCATTATATCAGCTTTCAAAAAATGCTATAGAAAAATACAAACATGAAATAATAAAGAAACTAATTTCCCAAGATAATCTCTCCCTTTCTCTCTGTCTCTCTGTCTCTGTCTCTGTTTCTCTCTCTCTCTCTCTCTCTCTCTCTCTTTCTCTCTCTCTCTCTCTCTTTCTCTCTTTCTCTCTCTCTCTCTCTTGCTCATCAGCTAAAAGCAGGATAGAATTATTCCTTCTGGTGTTTCTCTACCAGTCTCTTTTGCATGATAAAACAATTTTACTCTCATTGGTCTATTCTAGCATTTAAGTTCATTTCCATCCATCTAAATTCTAAATGTGTGCCATGGAGGTTTACTTTTCTATCCATCTGCTGCAGCAGTACCTTCCTGCCCATGCTAATGATAGAAAAGGGATATAAAAAAGAGAAAGGACCGTGTGGTGGTTTCATTTTTGTTTTGTTTTGCAATGCAGACACACTTGGACCAGCAGGTCAATGAATTCCGAGAACTGCATCTTTTTGACACATGAGACCTTTGCAGAATGAATCAAAGTTAAATCCCATGAATAAATGCTAGTGTTGAATAATCATTCCATTTATGGAAGCTTTATTGTGAATTCATAAAAGCAAGGACAACATTTCCTTGCTGGCCCACAAATCAGCATCACAAGGCAATCTTGAATAAACTAAGCTGGACTACATGGTCTCTCCTTGGCACTTGCTAGTTTTTAAATATGGATAGGAGAAGCATAGACTGGGAGAAGTTGTCCTGAAGCAAGCAAGCGACAGCTCCCACAAATAAAGGAGTGGGGGGGAATGTTAAAACAATAAACAAAGAGAAACAATTACTTGCTCATTACAAACATGTCATATTGCATTCTTTATTTTGATTGTGGAAAATTAGCCATTGACTAGCAGGAACAATTGATTTTCCTTCACAGCTGTTTTCTAATTACATCTGAACACTGAAAATTCTAGTGTAGCCATTCAGCTGTACAAAGAGAATTTTCTTTTATTATTGTTGCTGTTGTTGCCATCTCTGCCCAACTAGTGTCATTCTAGCTAGAGACTATACTATACGTCAGTGGTATTTGGATTAAAAGTCATACTTTTCAGGGATGTTCTAAGAACTCAAATATTTTAAATTACTAAGGGCTCGGGTGGGATGTACAAGCTGTTTGACCAGATGCTATTATGTAGCTGTTTTCTTTCTATCAAAACAAGAGAAAAAAAATAATAGCTTAGATCTGTACATCTATTTCTTAGTCACTGCCCGGTCATCAATTGGGTCTATTTTTGTCATTGTGGTTTCTGATGAGGGTTTTAGCCCAGTCTTGCTGGGAGGATGGAGGGTGATGGGTAGTTTCCTGTCAGTTGATTCTGTGTGTAAACTCAGCAAAGAGCATATTAGCAGGCAGGAATCCAAGAATTCAGGGAAGCAATTGAAATTTTGGATGCTTCTTCTAAAACTCTTCAGAATTTCCTTCAAAATGATTTCACATTTAAAACTGAGACCAGAAATGTGAAACTTTGCCCTTGGGAGTTTTCAAGTACTTGTGGTTCATGAGTGAATTCTGGAAAAACAATTATTTTGTCCATCAACATTTAGGTTCTCTGATTAATATTGTCATAACTTCGGTGAAATCACAATGCAAAAAAGCCTACTTAAATTTCACTTAAGAGAAATCTCAAAATAAGAATTTTTATTTCCAATGTTACCATTTCAAATATCCATTTAATGCTGGAAAAGCATTGTTTTAGCAAAACTGGGCTTTGTTGCTATTTATGAAAGATTTGCCCTTTTTAGAGATTTAACCATGTACCTGTTCACTGGTAGCCTTTCTGTTTGTTTAATTTTTCATGGAAAAATTATCTTTGTAGTTCCTTCATTGATGCAATGTTAATATGCATTGCTTGGAGACTCCATTATTCATTCATGGTCCATCTTAACATTTTTGTAACAAAGATCAAGACTATGGTGTGAAGGCTGGGAATGTGGCTTCGTGGTGGAGTGCTTACCTAGCAGGCATGAAGCCCTGGGCTCCATTCTTCCATACC